>NW_016107763.1:464212-502706 GCF_001604975.1 Cebus imitator
AAAAAAAAAAAAAAGAAATATCTATTAGATAATTTGATATTGTTAAAATATAAAAACTGCTGTATAGACTCAAAGTAATTCCTCTCAAATCCCTATTTTTTAAATAAAAATTGGCAAAGTAATCCTAATTTATATCAAAAAAAATTTTAAAAGACACATGAAGCACACTGCCAGACATCCCCCAATATTCACGTCCCTCTCAGCATTACAGAACTCCCAATTTTTGGTAGGTACATGGACCACTAGAATAAAGACACATTTCCAAGTCGCCCTTGCTGGAGGTTCTAGTTGGTATATGAGAGGAAGTCATGAGCATAAGAGGAAGTATTAAGTGTAACTTCATACAAGTGTCTAAAAAGGACTGGAGCATGACCCTTCTTTCGCCCTTCCTCCATCCCACTGCATGGAACATGAATGTGATAGCTGAAGTTACATTTGAGACCATGAGGATGAAGACCAGCCCATGAATCAGCAAATAAGAAAGCTAGAACAACTTAGATCCTATAAAACCATGGAGCCATTATTCCAGCCCCCAGCCTCATACATGAGCTGTATATGTCCATCTAGACTTAGGCTTAATAGAGAAGTACCTCTTCCTTGCTTCAGCTACTATTGGACCTCTGTATGTAACTAGTACCAATATCCAATCCTATCCTACAGTACACATGCAAAGAACCCAGGATTCCCAAGCCAAGCAGGGCAGAAACAACCATAGATTCAGGCATCACAGATTGAAGCAGAAATGCAAAGGCTCTGGCAGAACACAAGGCCACACCAAGGATCCCAGCAGAAGGATTAGTGTCTCTAGAAGACGACAATACTCCAAGAGCCTCTTCCTTCTCTTTTCATCCCCAATCAACTCTGCTCTCTTTTTTCTCCATCCTCACTTCCTCTGATTTTCTTAAACTGCCTATGGGTGATAATGTTTTTTTACTGTCCTATGGCATTGTGTTAGACTCAGGGCCTCTGCCTTAGTCTGGGAAATTAAATTCGCAGGAAGACAGCAGAGTGGCCAGCCTACTTATCTTACAAGCCAGGTCATATCATAGCAGGTGCTAGTGATCTGGCTGCCTTGAGTCTGGTGCACACTTCTGAGGGGTACAAAATATGACCAATTAAGAGTACCTTTGAGCAGGAACTGTGGGGGTCAGGCTGTTTCCTCTCAAATGTGATATAAACATGGCCAGCACTATGACTGGTATCTCTCGCATGGATGATCACAATCTACAAATCCCAGCCTCCAAAAAACAAAAACAACAAAAAAAAGACATCAACAAAGGGATCTGATCTGGAATTCTTTTTTTTTCTTTGTAGTAATTGAGCACAAATTTTCCTGACTGATCTGGAATTCTAAATCCCACTTGAAACATCCAAGAGTCTGACCTGGGATTTTATCCATGTCGCAAACGAAATCAAAATCCCACTTTAAAAAAAGGAAGAGGAACAGTGACAGACAAGGTCTTCCTATAATGAGAAGTAAAGAAGCTACAACTATTTTGCCCCTTCTCTGGTATACTGACTGTATCACCTGAGAAAAGGGAAAAGTCTGTACCTCCTATAAAGAAGTAGGGATCCAATCTAGAAATTGGTATTCCCTCTCTGAGGACTTCTAATTAACTGGTCTAAAAGTGGCTTTAAAATAAACAACAGTTAAGGAAATAATGAGGGTAATTTTAATACTACTACCTACACTTGTCGCATGAGGATAAACAATTCTTGAAACCTTAGCTGTTACACATCAAGTTGAAAGGTGAGATTTTATATTTCTCACAATACTGTGATAGTCATTAGTGTTCTCTACCAAACATTTCTGGTTCTCTTCACCAATATGATGGGTTTGCACTTTTCCATCCCCTAGAAATATAGGTTAGCCACGTGACTTCTTTTTGCCAAATGTGAGCAGAAATGCCATGACTCACTTCCAGGTGGAAGCTTTATGAGACTACACACAATTTGCCCTGTTCTCTTTCCCTCTACAATGGTGCTGGCAACAATCAAGACAGTAACTGCTCCTTTAGCTTGGGTCCAGAGGCAGGGTGAGGCAGAACAAAGGCCCAGTCAATCAGTCACAAGGCCAAAAGTTTTAAGCCACTGAGGTTTTGGGATTGTTTGTTAGCACAGTATAACTCATCCTACCTTGATATATACAAATATGAATGCCTAAATACTCATAATTGTTTGGCCAGACTGCTAATATAAAGACTAGTCTTCACAGTACTATACCTTCGTATGATGCAAAAAAAGAACAGTATTTAAACAAACATGCAGGCAATTGAAACACTAAAGCAAGAGATGCCTAGTTTAGGTCTAGAGATCAGCTGGAAAAAAGTATCTTGTCTAGAAGAGTTAAATGTAAGCACTTTTAAAAGCTATTGGTTTTAAGACTGTCAAAATGCTGATAATTACTGAGGTCAGATGATGAGTATATGAAGGTTCATTATGCTATTCTCTATACTTCTATGTATATTAGAAATTTTCCATGATAAAAAAAATAAAAAGGGAGGGAGGGAGATCTGAAAGATTTTTAAGCGTCTTAAAAAACAAATACTACTGGTTTTAAGCACTTGAGAGAAAAAGAGGTTTTTGTTGTTGTTGTTGTTGTTTGTTTTTTGTGTTTTTTTTTTTTTTTTTTGAGACAGAGTCTCACTCTGCCCAGGCTGGTGTGCAGTGGCACAATCTTGGTTCACTGCAACCTCTGCCTCCTGGGTTCAAGCGATCTTTCCGCCTCAGCCTCCTGAATAGCTGAGATTTCAGATGCCTGCCATCACGTCTGGCTAATTTTTGTATTTTTAGCAGAGACAGGGTTTCACCACGTTGGCAGGCTGGTCTCAAATTCTAATCCCCCCATCTTGGCCTTCCAAGGTGCTGGGATTATAGGCGTGAGCCATCATGCCTAGCCAGAAAAAGTGTTTCTAGACTGTTAAAAGACTTTGCCAGTGCTATTTACAGAAAAGTTGTAGAAATAGAACATCTTGAGGCTAGTAGACTATAAAATCATAATAAATATAGTAAAGATCTGAGATGCCTCGCTGTTTTGCAAAAACTTCACCTTATTAACTCCTAATTAAATTTAACCAGATATTTTGCATGGGTTCCAAAATTAAAGAATATCTGAGATGCAAAGTACATTACAGCTTATTCAGGGCAACCTCCTTGTTTTTACTGTTCAGGAAATTTAGGTCTAATGATATAGGTAGGTAGTGGCAAAATAGAAACTAAAACTTCTGAGTCCTGATTTATGTAGTTTCTAACATGGAGGTTGGAGGACTAGCCTATTGGGCAATATCTTGGTATTCAATTTATAAATACCCAACATAAAAATCCTATTAATAAATCAGCAAGCAAAAAACAACCCTATTAAGCAATGGACAATGGACATGAACAGACACTTCTTGAAAGAAGACACACACACAGACAAGAAGCATATGAAAAAATGTTCAACATCACTAATCATTAGAGAAACGCACATAAAAATCACAGTGAGACATCATCTTGTAACAGTCAGAATGGTTATTATTAAAAAGTCAAAAAATAACAGATGCTGGTGTAGCTGCAGGGAAAAGGAAATGCTTACACACTGGTGGTGGAAATGTAAATGAGGTCAGTCACTGTGGAAAGCAGTTTGGTGGCTTCTCAAAGAACTTAGAACTACCACTTTACCCAGCAATCCCATTGCTGGGTATGTAACCCAGCAATCCCATTACTGATTATGTTACCCAGCAATCCCATTATTGATTATGTACTCAAAAGAATATAAATCATTCTACCATAAAGACACATGCACATGTATGTTTATCACAGCACTATTCACAATAGCAAGGACATGAAATCAACCTAGATGCCCATCAGCAGTAGACTGGATAAAGAAAATGTGGTACATATACACCATGGAGTACCATGCAGCCATTAAAAAAAACAAAACCATGTCCTTTACAACAACATGAATGCAAATAGAGGCAATCATTCTAAGTGAATTAAAATAGGAACCAAAATATCACATTCTCACTTATAAGTGGGAGCAAAACATTGAGTACATGTCGATACAAAAAAGGGAACAACAGATACTGGGGCCTAGTTGAGGGTGAGAGGTAGGAGGAGGGTGAGGATCGAAAAACTACTTATCAAGTACTACGCTCACTACATGAGTGATGAAAGAATTTGCACACCAAACCCCAATTACATGCAATTTACCCATGTAACAAACCTGCACATGTACCCCCCAAACCTAAAAGCTGGAAAGAAAAAAATACAGAAAAATCCTCTTACTTCTTTACACTATAATTCTGCATTATTACATCAATTGAGATGCCTTTATCTGTATGACAACAGAAATTCCACCTCAAACTGCTTAAACATGAGGAAACTTACTAGTTCACATAACTATTAGCTCTGGGGGAGGATGAAGTTCAGAGTTGGCTTAATGGTAGAGGGATGGAGCTCCATGGTTCACCAGGGTCACTTAGGGTCCACCAATAACTGCCACACGGTGGGGAAGAAGAGAGGTCATGATTGGGAGATAACTACATGCCACTATGTAGACAGCCAGGGATTCCTAATCTACAGTCCACAAGTGTTGGGAAGGTAAGGAATGCCTCATTAACAGTTCCAAAACAAATTAATGTGTGTGTGTCATAGACACATGATGCTACCATTTAAAAATATGTACAGAGGAAGTGATGTTACCAAAATTGCACCAAATATTCAGTCCCAAGAATATCACCAGCAATATCCCACAACTTGAATTTGAGGCTAGGAAGGTCTCCAGGGCCACAGAGTAGTGGAAAAACTCCAAACAGACAGTAAGAGAAACAGACTTCTCTGTCCATGAAACCCCTCCCACAATCTGCTAGGCACTGCACATGGAAAATTCCTCCCTGTCTCACAACTTCCATACTGGAAAAAGTGAGATCAAGGTGAAAGGTCAGCTTCCCTACCAGCTTGGGTTCCCAGTTCTTGCCTCAACCCACAGGAAGGTTATAAGGAGAAAAACCCTCACACCCCCATCTGAGACAGGCAATGCTCTGAGTATTGGAAGAGCCAAGGAAATCCTAGGCTTAAGGCACCATTTAGTGCCAAAAAGGAGACAGCGATTTACGATTAATGAAAATTATAGTCAACTGCAAAGAACCTCTAAGCAAATATACTCTAGAAAGACAAGACATACAGTGAACACTGAAATAAAAAACTAATCCTTCAATGTGAAGTCATAGACATACATCCACAAGAAACATCAAACAGGGAATTATAACCTCCCCAGAAGAACAAAGCAATGAGCCAGAGGCCAACCGTAAGTAGACAGCAACGTGTGAGCTCTCAGATCAAGAATTCAAAATAACAATGCTAAGGAAAATCAGCAAGCTCCAAGATAACACAGAAAAACAATTCCGAAATTTATCAGAGAAATTTACCAAAGATTAAAATGTTTTTTAAAACATCAAACAGAAATGCTGGAACTGAGAAATACATTTGCTGAACTGAGAAATACATTTGCTAAACTGAAAAATGCATTAGAGGGTCTCAACAGCAGAATGGATCAAGGAGAACAATCAGTGAGCTCAAAGACAATATACTGGAAAATTCAGTCAGAGGAGGGGAAAAAAGAATAAAAAGAAACGAAAACACCTATAAGATACACAGAATAACTTCAAACAGAATATCTAAGAGTCACTGGTGTTCAACTGGGAGCTGAGAAAGAATGGGCGTAGAAAGCTTATTCAAAGAAATAACAGAAAACTTTCCAAATCTAGAGAAAAATATAAATATCCAGATACAAGAAGGTCAGAGATCACCAAACAATTCAATCCAAATAACTCTACCCCAAGATATAATGATGAAACTCTCTAAGGTCAAGGACAAAAAGAGGATCCAAAAAGCAGCAAGAGAAAAAAAGCAAAGAAGCAAATGACATGCAAAGAAGCGCTAATTCATCTGGCAAAAGACTTCAGCAGAAGCCATGCAAGCCAAAAGGGAGTGTGACAACATATTCAAAGTGCTAAAATAAATTACCAACTGAGACAACATGGCAAAGCTTTCCTCCAGACATGAAGGGGAGATCAAGTATTTCCTAGACAAAAACTAAAGCTATTTACCACTACTAGACCTGACTCATAACAAATGCTAATGGGAGTTCTTCAATCTGAAAGAAAAGGATGCTGATGTGTAAAAAGGAAACATTTGAAGGTATAAAGCTCACTGGTAAAAAGTATGCAGACAAATTCAGAATACTCAATACTGTAATTGCAATGGATAATCTATTTATATCACTAGAACAGTGACTAAAAGGCAAATCTATCAAAAATAGAAACTATAGCAACCTGTAAAGACATAGACAATATAGATCACACTAGATCAAATGGACCTAACTCACATTTACAGAACATGTAACTGCTGCAGAATACATATTCTTTTCATTAGCACATGGAACATTCTCAAGGATAGACCATCTGGCAGGCCACAAAACAAGCCTCAACCAATTCAAATCAGTCAAAATTATATCAAGTATCTTTTCTGACCATGATGGAGTAAAACTAGAAATCAATAAGGAGAATACACAACATATCAAAATCTATGGGATAAAGCAAAAGTATTTCTAAGAGAGAAATTTATAGTAATAAACATCTACATCAAAACAGATTTCAAATAAACAGCTTAACAATACTCCTGAAGTAACCAGCAAAGCAAGAACAAAAACCTCAAATTAATAGGAGGAAAAAATAATAAAGAACAGGAATAAAGTAAATTGAGACCAAAAAATATAAAAGATCAACAAAACAAAAAGTTGTTTTTTGAAAAGATTAATAAAATCAACAAACCCTTAGTTAGAATAAGAAAAAAAAGAGAGAGGACCTACATAAATAAAATCAAAACTGAAAAAGGAGACATTAACAAATGATACCACAGAAATACAGAGGATCATTAGAGACTATTATGAACTATATACCAAAAAGGTGGAAAACCAAGAAGAAAGGGTAAATTCCTGAACACATAAGACCTATCAAAATCAAAACATAAAGAAATAGAAAACCTGTAACAGACCAATCACAAGTAAAAAGATTAAATCTGTAATAAAAGTCTCCCATCAAAGCAAAGCCCAGGACCTGAAGGCTTCATTGCTGAATTCTACCCAACATTTAAAGATGAACTAACACCAATTCTACTCAAACTATTCCAAAAAAGTAAAGTAAACTGAAGGAAGGAAATATTTCCAAACTCATTCTATTAGGCCAGCACTGCTTGTATACCAAAAGCAGACAAGGACACACAAAAAGAAAACTACAGGTCAATATCCCTGATGAACATATATGCAAACATCCCCAAGAAAATGCTAGCAAATCAACTTGAACAACATATTAAAAAAATGATTCAGCATGATCAAGTGAAATTCTTCCCAGTGAGCAAGAATAGCTCAATACATGCAAATCAATAAACCTGACACATCACATAGAATGTTAATGGTATAGAAGGATTATACCCCCCAAAATATAAAGGCCATATGTGATAAACCCGCAGCTAACAGTGTACTGAATGGGAAAAAACTGAAAGCCTTTCATCTAAGATCTGGAACAAGATAAGGATTCACCATTTCTCTTCAAAACAGTACTAGAAGGCCTACCCAGATCAACTGGAAAAGAGAAAGAAATAAAGGGCATCCAAATTGGAAAGAAAGCAGTCAAATTATCCTTGTTTGCAACAACATGGCATTATATTTAGAAAACCCTACAACTCCATCAGCAAACTATTAGAACTGATCATCAAATCCAGTAAAGTTGCAGAACACACAATCAACAAAAATTACTAACATTTATACACACCAACATCAAACAAAATGAAAAAGAAATTAAGAAAGCAATCCCATTTACAATAGCTATTAAATACAAAAAAAATAAAATGCCTAGGAATACATTTACAAACCTACAAGGAAAACTATAAAACACTGATGAAAAAAAGAGGAAATTTTAAAAATGGGAAAATATCCCATGCTCATGAATTGTAATAACATTGTGAAAATGTTCATACTATTAATGTGATCTACAGATTCAGTGCATTCCTATCAAAATACCAAGGACATTCTTCACATAAATAGAAAAGGCAATCCTAAACTGGAACCACAATAAACCCCAAACAGCCATAGCAATCCCAAGTAAAAAGAATAAAGCTGTAGGCATCACACTAACTGATTTCAAAATATATTAGAAAGCCACAGTAATCAAAACCCAGACATAAAATACCTTGCCACCACGATCTCCTGACCACTGAGGCTTGGGTTCCCTCGTCCCTGCCAAACTTGCTCTTCTCTGTCTGCAGGAAGTTGCCTCCTAGACACTTAACCAGGCTTCTAGTTTCATGTGCTCAGCTTCCAACACAGAAGTCATAATACCTTTGTAATTATGTACTCTTTAACAAACACCAAAAGTCCCTCACTTCATTGGACCTTTCAGCCTTACATACAATCTCTAACTCTAGATAAGTTCTACTCTTCACTTTCACCACTTTAACTTCTAGGATAGTGACAATAGAAAGTTCTGAAACATTGGCAGAGTCCCCTGTAAACCTATGCTAACTAGCCAGACGAAGCCTTTCTATTCTTTACAGCTCCTCACCTGGATGCCCTCTCTCACTCTCTACCTTCCCTTGTATACACCCTCACAGACCAGCCAACATAATCCTTGTCTCTCTACAGAGAAATCCTACCTCCTCAGACTCAAGTTCCTTCTACCTCACATTCCCTTGTTCTTCTTAGTTTTTTCTCCTTTTAATGAATAATACTCTTTACCTGCACAGTGCTTTACAAAGTCTTGGAAGCCTTACTCCACAAATAGCTCCTCTCCTCTTTCCCCTTCGCCAACCAGTGCCACCAGCCCTTTCTCCCAAGGTAACTTTCAGGCAATGTTATGCCAGAGGCGAGGGTTTTGTTCCCTACTCCTGCTCCCCTGCAAAAAGATTTAAAAACTGATTTAACTGCCAACATTTAAAAATGAGGGCATTGCACTTGAAAAATCAAAATCTGTAGTACAGGCTAGGCGCAGTGACTCACTCCTGTAATCCCAACACTTTGGGAGGCCAAAGCAGGTAGATCACTTGAGGTCAGGAGTTCAAGACTAGCCTGACCAATGTGATAAAACCCCATCTCCACTAAAAACACAAAAATTAGCCAGGCGTGATGGTGCGGGCCTTGTAATCTCAGCTACTCAGGAGGCTGAGACAGGAGAATTGTTTGAACCTGGGAGGCAGAGGTTGCAGTGAGCCGAGATTGCACCATCACGCCACTGCACTCCAGCCTGGGAGGCAGAGCAAGACTCCATCTTAAAAGAGAAAGAGAGAGAGAGAGAGAGAGAGAGAGAGAAAGAGAGAGAGAGACTCTGACTGACTTGTATTCTAGCTCCTCTAGTTTCAAAATAATAATAATAATAATCGGCCAGGCTCGCTGGCTCATGCTTGTAATCCCAGCACTTTGGGAGGCTGAGGTGGGTGGATCACAAGGTTAGAAGTTCGAGACTAGCCTGGCCAGCACAGTGAAACCCCATCTCTACTAAAAAGTACAAAAATTAGCTGGGCATGGTGGCGGACCCCTATAATCCCAGCTACTCGGGAGGCTGAGGCAGGAGAATCACTTGAACCTCGGAGGCAGAAGTTGCAGCAAGCTGAGATCGCACCACTGCACTCCAGCCTGGGCAACAGAGCTAGACTCTGTCTCAAAAATAATAATAATCTGCCACCACTGAGTGAGCCACCCAAATAACAAAATCCTAGTAGCTAATTAGCTGCCCCCATGCAATGGGGTGCTTGCCATCTCCAGTCACCACAGTTGACTTTCCTAGTCCCCGTCACCCCTCAGTGACTCTCACACACCTGACTGCCCTGACTCCACATTTATAAATAATAGGTTCTGCTCCTTCCTATCCTAAAAACTATTTGCCTCAACTACCCCAAATGCAAGCTACAACCTCCTCCTTTCTCCTCTCTAAAACATCTCCTCAAGGAATGGTCTACATTTGCTGTCACCACTATGTCACTATGCACTCACTCCTATCCCCTGGTAGTAGATTTCTGCTCTTCCCCCTCTGCTAAAACTACAGACAGCAGAGAAAGAATAAGAAATCTTTTCACCTTTCTGCCTGTTCAACAGCACTGGACATCAACAACTGTCTTCTTTATAAGGCCTCCTCTATTAGCTTTCCCAACTCTGCCCTCGCTAATCCTTCTAGTGAGGAAACCACATAGACCTCCCTATGGTTCAACACCTGAAAACACCTCTGCATGCCACACAGATTTCTTCAGTGCTTCCTCTTCACAGGCCCCAGATATGCAGCACACTCCTTCTCCCGTGGAACCCTGCCCACTGCCTTCCATGTCTTGGAGCTCCTCTCAAGGAAAAAAAAACAATAGGAAAACGACCTCAGTATGAAGACAAGTATTTATTCAACATTTACTGATCACTTTTCAGGTGATAGGCAGACCAGTAAGAGAAGGTCCCGGCCGGGCGCAGTGGCTCAAGCCTGTAATCCCAGCACTTTGGGAGGCCGAGGCGGGTGGAACACGAGGTCAAGAGATCGAGACCATCCTGGTCAACATGGTGAAACCCCGTCTCTACTAAAAATACAAAAAATTAGCTGGGCATGATGGCACGTGCCTGTAATCCCAGCTACTCAGGAGGCTGAGGCAGGAGAATTGCCTGAACCCGGGAGGCAGAGGTTGTGGTGAGCCGAGATCGCGCCATTGCACTCCAGCCTGGGTAACAAGAGTGAAACTCTGTCTCAAAAAAAAAAAAAAAAAAAGAGAGAAGGTCCCTACCCTTACCTAAGAGATTCATAGTCGAAATGGGACAGGGATAAACAGAGAGTGGTAACATGATACATACAATGATAAAGAAAAACAGAGATACTAAGGTGAAGGCCAGAGGAGCTTGCTGAGATAAACACCAGGGCCTGACCCCCAGCCTCAGACATATTCACTACCGCCATTTAGTCCAGGCCTCTTGCAAGAGCCTCCCAACTGATCTCCATGCCTCCCCTTTGCCCATCCCACCCAAATCCATTCTCCACACTACAGCAAGGGTGATCTGCTTTAAATCAGAAGCAGAGCTCTCCCTACTCAAAACCTTTCAACAGCACTGAGAATGAGGTCTTGCATCAGCTATCCCATGCTAATTTTTCTACCTTCACCTCACCCCCCATCCCTTGCACCAATGGCCCTTCAGCCACACTGAAATTTCAGTTCCTTAAACTGAATGAGTTCTCTTTGCTACACAGTCTCTGTGCATACCAGTCTTTTCTACCAGAATCCTCTTGCCCACACTCTTTGTATTATTAAAATCTTTATGACCTCTGTGTCTCAGCTGAAATGTCATTTCTCCCATTGTTTACTCAATTGTCTCTATTTTTATCTTCCTCATTAAATTGATCAACAAAGCCAGGATCCATGTCTGTTTAGTCCCCATTGCAGTCACGGTGCCTGGCACAAGCAGATACTCAATACATATTTGCCCAATGAGGATGTAAAAGTCACATTCCTCCTCTGAACCCATAACTATAAGTATCCCCTCAGGTTTATCCTTCAGCCCATTCTACCACTCCCTGTTTTCATCATTTCAATGCTGATGATGCACATCTGTACCTCCAGACCTGACCTCTCCCAACAAGATGCAGTCCTTCAACTATGATGGCTGCAGGACAGTTCCACCTGGAATCCTTCTCTGACACCCGCAACTGGACATGTTCCAAGACAC
The DNA here is from genome assembly GCF_001604975.1 of Cebus imitator. Taxonomy (NCBI): domain Eukaryota; kingdom Metazoa; phylum Chordata; class Mammalia; order Primates; family Cebidae; genus Cebus; species Cebus imitator. The sequence goes on from NW_016107763.1 coordinate 475,938, forward strand.
ACTGATTAACTATTCTCAAACTCTGCTTTTTTCCATTGCTGTTAATGGTGACACCCCTTACAAATCAAGTGATTGACTTATTTTTCCTTCACCCATTGACTAGACCATCTGATTCCATTTCTAAAAATGCACCTGTATGTTCCTGCATACAAAGTCATCTGAGCTAGTGCACTAGACTCATTTCCTACCTGCAGTCTTTTGAAATAACAATCACTCACCTACATGTATGTTAAAGCTTAATTCTGATTGTGTCAATCAATGCCCTCATCAAAATCCTTCAACAGCTCCCTCCTGCATTCCAAAGAACATCCATAATCTTCTTGTTGGTATTCAAAGCCCCTCTCAATCTTGCCCAAAATATCCAAGCAAGGTAGTCTAGTTAGGTGGTTAAGGCCATAATATCTGGAGCCAGACTGCCAAATTAAATGCACAAATATGGGGACAGGTTTACCTGTCCAGCTTTACCTCTTATCTTCTCAGTGCCATTTACTTTTGTTAGAAAAAGCAAATGAATTAATATAAGTAAAGCACTTAGAATTGCACTTGGTATGTGGCCAGAGCTATTCTAAATTGTGATTTATTTGTGTTTTACTTCCTCATCTCCAATTATTGACAGTCTACATTCACGTCTGTCTGAACCAACTTACTATTACCCTAGTATTCATCAGACTTTCCCTTCTGAGGCAGGGCCACAGCATAAGGACCAGCTGATAAGCTGTCAGTGTTGCATCCCCTCCTCAAAGCATTTCCAGTGAAAAGCTTCTGCCACAAAGGTCCTTTCTCTCCAGGAGTATGTATACATCTCATGCACTGAAATGCCCCAGAGGTTGCTCATCAAAAGACTTCCAGCCCTCTTCAAAGACTCTCAGTCTAAATTAACCACCTTTTTCTTCCCTCTACTTTCTCATTTCCCTCACAGGTTTCAGATCAGAGACCATGTTACCATCATTTTCTATACCCAGTGGCACAGCTGTTTTAGTCATCTTCTGCCCCCAGTCTAAGTTGAAACTCTCACAGCTACTCTCCCTATATCAGTCCTATTACTTCAGATAGTGTTCCCTTTGCATGGAAACACTTAAATTAAAATTAATTCTGCAGTCCTAATATGAACAGAATATGGGCTTCAATCCCCAAAGCATCAGGCCTCTCACTATGACAGTGCGGCCTTTCTACCTTTTTTATAGTCGCTGCCATGCATGGGGACTTGTAAAAGTCAAGTGTTTACTGCTAACTCACTAATTCCTAGGAATGGAAAATGAGAGTTTCAATACTCCCAGAAAATTTCTCCCACTATTTAACCTGAAAGAAAACAATAAATTATAAAACATAATGAGTAGTTTCCAAAGGACAATCCAATAACTTAATGTGTATCTCTACCATGCAATGCAAATTTTACTACTTTCTACAAATGAACTGATACTTTAAAATATATTCTGTTTTCAAAGAGAAAGAAGTTATAACTTCCGAAGACATAAATATCTAGCAAGAATCATGATGCTTAAACCTAAAGAACTGTCTTCAAACACTTCCTGGTTCCCATAGAACTTTGTCCTATACTCGAGGTTGTCAATCAAAAGATAACATACTGGAAGCCAATACTTAGACATCTTTACAGAACCAAAACCAGTCATATGTTCTCTAACATTAGAAGTCTTAAATTACAATGAAGGATTTAAAAGAGTCTTATGACAATTTCTAAGATTTTATAATTTGTAAAAATTTGTAAGAATTCTAAACACTGAAGAACAAATGGATCACCTGAAATCACAGATGTACTCTCAACTCTCAATACTGCTGCTACATCTGCCCTCAAAGCAATCCCAAACATCCCTCCACATTAAAATGGGCTTCACATTGAAGGTGTCCCTACAAAAATCCATGGAAAACAGCAGAGAAGTTCAAAGTGAATGGCTAATCACTGGTTTATCATTTTAAAAAGAATCAAGCAGTAACATTCCGGGCAGTGCTAGTCAAAGTCTAGTCCCTAGAAAGTAAACTGGCATCCACCTAGTCCATGAGAAGGTTAAGGAGAGAGGGTGAGTAGTAAGCATTTAGAAACTTTGGTAACAGTATAACAGAGAAATGTTACATCTACTGAATCCAGTAATTTTTGAAATGGAAATTACATATTGCCATTTTTAATTTCATTTTTCTTGCAATTCATATTTTACATATATTAGGAAAACATCAGCCCATGGAAAGAAGAAATGTTAAAAACTGATCCTTCAGGGATATTCAATTCCAGGAAGATGAAGCAGATGTATTTTCCCTATTCCTCCCACTAAGTACATTTGAAAACTCTGAACATTACATATAAAACAAACATTAGAAGATTCTTAACTGTGGAGAAAAGGAGGCAAACTAGCTAGGGACCTCAGGCTGCAAGGAACAATAATATGGTGAGTTCCCTGAGACTTATTTTTGCCACACATATCCCAGATTTCTAGAGTTGAAAACAGCAGCAACCTGAAACCTGGAAACATTTAACAGGAGCAGAGGGGGCAAAATAAAAAGCCAAAAGACCAAGAAAGGGACATCCTACTGAGACAGAAAACTGATAGGAAAATACCACTTTACTCCAGACACACATCACAGAGAGAACTGTGGCCCTACCCCGACCCAGGCCAACAAAGATCAGGTGGGTACCCTAGACTTCACATACTCACTGGGTTATAATAAGGCATCCACCTCCCACACACCAAGGTGGTGTTGAGAAGGCAAAGTAAGGAGCCCAAGCTTTCATTTACATCAGCTGGTAACAAGGCACGCTTTCACACACCCTCTCTCCGGACATCCTGGATCTCTACTCCCACCTGGTGGAAAAAAGATACTGTACCTCTTGGGTCAGGAAAGGCCCAAGTGGGAAGCCTGTACTTACTTCCATTTTCTCCTAGTGATCACTAGACAGTGCCACATGCCCTCCCCTGCCAACCTTCCCCTGCCAGAGTGGTATCAAAACAAAGCCAGCTAAAACAGAAGGCTTAAATAAGATCCAGAAGCTCACAGCATAATTTAAAAACATCCAGGTTTTAATTTAAAAATCACTCATCATACCAAGAACCAGGATGAGCTCAAACTGAATGAAAAGGACATCGGGAGACAGCAACACCAAGATGAGAAATGTTAGAACTCTGACAACAATTTTAAAGCAGCTGTGATAGACATGCTTCAATAATTATAAGCATGCTTGAAACAAATTAAGAATAAATAAATATGGCTGGGTGCAGTTGCTCACACCTGTAATACCAGCACTTTGGGAGACCAAGGCAGGTGGATCACCTGAGGTCAGGAGTTCGAGACCAGCCTGGCCAACATGGTGAAACCCTGTCTCTACTAAAAATACAAAATTACCTAGATGTGGTGGCACATGCCTGTAATCCCAGCTACTCAGGAGGCTGAGGCAGAAGAATCACTTGAACCCAGGAGGCAGAGGTTGTGATGACTCAAGATCGCTCCATTGTACCCCAGCNAAAAAAAAAAAAAAGAACAAATAAATAAACAGCCTCAACAAAGAGATGAAGAAAAACCTAAAGCAAATTTTAGAGCTGAAAAATACCAAAATAAAAAGCTTAGACTTAGCAGCAGAACAAGAGGGAAGGACACAGGAAAGTCACTGGAAGACGGAGCCCAATATGAATAAGAGAGAACTGGACTAAAGAAAAATTGACAAAGCCTCAAAAACCTGTGGAATTATAACAAAAGATCGGACATTACAGTCATTAGAGTCTTGAAAGAAGAGGAGAAAGAGGGCAGGCTGAAAAAATATTCAAAAAAAATGATGAAAACTTTCTAAATTTGGCAAGTGACAAAAACTTACAGATTCAGGAATCTGAGTGAACCCCAAGCAGTATAAACCCAAAGAAATACACACCAAAATGTATCATAATGAAACTTTTGAAAACTAAAGATGAAGAAAAAAATCCTGAGAACAGTGAGAGAAAAATGATTTCTTTCTATGGAGAAAAAATGATTAGAATGACAGTGGATTTCTTCTCAGAAAACATGGAAGCTAGAAAAAAGTGGTATAATTTTTCAAGCACTGAAAGAACTATCAATACAGAATCCCATACCCAGAGAAAATAACTGGTCTTCTCTCTCCACAGTTAATAGAAAGGTCTAGACAAAAACAAGCAAAGACATAGAATTCAACAGCACCATCAACCAATAGGATGTAATTGGCACTTTTAAAACACTCCACCAAATAGGAGCAGAAAACACATTTCATTCAGGGGCCCACAGACAGACCATATTCTGGGCCATAAAACAAACCCCAATAAATTTAAAAGAACTGAAATCACAGAGTGTGCTCTCCAACTAAAATGGAAGAAAACTAGAAACCAAAAACAGAGGACGACAGGAAAACTTCCTAATACTTGGACTCTTAACAGCCTGCTTCAACATAATCCATGGGTCAAAGTGGAAGTCCCAAGATAAATAAAAATAGACATTGAATTGAATGAAAATAAAAATACAACAAGTCAAAGTTTGTGGAACACAAAGAAAACAGTGCTGATAGGGAAACATTGCTAAATGCCCCCATGAATCTAAGTGCAAAATTCCATAACAAAGTATTAGTAAATAGAATTCAGCAATATATGTATAAAAAGTGTTATAATGTGACCAAGTTTCACACCATGGATGTAAGGCTGGCTCAATATTTAAAAATCGATCAATACAATGCACCATATCAACAGGCTAAAGAAGAAAAATCACATGATCAGACCAACAAAAAACACAAAAAAATTCAATGCTTACGATAAAAACTCTCAGACACGAACAGAGAGGAACTTCTCTAACTTTATAAACAGCATCCATGAAAATCCTATAGTTAATGTTATACTTAATAAAAACTGAAGAAATGCTTTCCCCCTAAGATCAGAAAGACTGTCCTTTCTCACCACTTTTATTCATCATAGTGCTGATATTTCAGCCAGTGCAATAAGGCAAGAAAAGGCAAGAAAAAGTATGCAGATTACAAAGGAAAAAAATAAAATTGTCCCTTTTTGCAGACAACATGGTAGTCTGCATAAAAAAATCCCAAGGAATCTCAATCTCCAAAAGAACTCCTAGAACTAATAAGTAGGCTCAGTATGGTCATAGAATACAAAATCAACATATGAAAGTTAATTATATTTCTACATGCTAGCAATGAATACGTGGACACCAAAATTAAAAATACCATTTACAACTGCTAAAATATAAAAAGAAATATTTATATACAAATATAACAAAACAAATCCAATAAAATCTAACAAAACATATGTACAGGACTTGCATGATACAACTATATAATGCTGATAAAAGAAATCAAGGGTCTAAATAAATGGAGAAACAACCTGGAGGTCACAGATTGAAAAATGCAACATACATAGTAAAGACATCAAATTTTCCCATACTGATACAGGTCTGCTGCAAATTCTATCAAAAGCTCAGAAAGATTTTTTTTTTTTTTTTTTGCAGATATAAACAAGATTATTCTACAATTTATATGGAAAAGCAAAGGAACTAGAACAGCTAAAATAACTGGGGAAAAACAAGTGTAGGAGGAATCAGTCTACCCCATGGCAAGATTTATCATAGAGCTACAGTAACCAAAACTGTGTGATGTTGGCAGAGGGACAGAGACATAGATTAATGGAACAGGATTAGAGAACCCAGAAACAGACTCATACAAATATGCCCAACTGATTTTTTTTTCTTTTAGAGACAAGGTCTCACTCTGTCATCCAGGATGGCACGCAGTGGCACAATCACAGCTCATTACAACCTCAAACTCCTGGGTTCAAGTGATCCTCCCACCTCAGCCTCCCAGCAGCTGACACTACAGGCCTATGCCCACCACTTCCAGCTCCTTTTTGACAAAAATACAAAGGCAATTCAATGGAGGAGTGACAGCCTTTTCAAGCAATGATGCTGAAGTAACTGGACATCCACAGACACACACATAAACACACACACAATTTTGACCTAAACCTCAGCTTCATAAAATGGATCATGTAAAACCACAAAACTATTAGGGAAAAAAAGCACAAGAGAAAAATCTTCAGAATCTAGGGCTAGGCAAAGAGTTTCTAAAACTGACACCAAAAAGAATGATCCATAAAAGAATAAATTGAGAAACTGGACTTTAACAAATCAAAAACTTTTGCTCTGCAAAAAATCAATTAAGGGGATGAAAAGACAAGCTACAGATAAACCACATATCTAGCAAAGGACTAGTATGTAGAATATACAAAGAATAAAGAACTCCCAAAATTTAATAGTAAAAAGGACAAACAATCCAATTAGAAAATGAACAGAAAACAGTTCCCTGAAGAAAATATACAGATGACAAATAAGCAAATGAAAAGTGTTCAACATCATTAGCCTTTAGAGAAATGCATGTTAAAACCACAATAAGACATCCCTACACACCCATCAGAATGGCTAAAATAATAGTGACAGGCCAGGCACGGTGGCTCATGCCTGTAATCCGAGCACTTTGGGATGTTCCAGCCATGCTAGAACATTTTACAAAACAGTTCACCAGTTTTTTTTTAAAAAACTAAACATGCAACTGCCACACACCCCATACTCCTGGGGATATATCCCATAGAAATAAAGACTCTGTTCACACAAAAACCTATACACAAAAGCTTACAGCAGGTTTATTTGCAATACCCCAAAACTAGAAACAACCAGATGTTCATCAGGTAAATGGTTAAACGATCCATAAAAGTACACTCATACTAGGGAACACTACTTAGCAACGAAAAGAGAGTCACTACTGATACATGCAACAAACTGGATCAATCTCCAGACAATTATGCTGAGTGAATAAGGCCAATTCCAAAAGATACTTATTATTCAATTTATAAAACATTCTTAAAATGGCAAAATTATAGAAATGAACAAATTAGTAACTGTCAAGGTTTAAGGAGGGGATGGAGATAAAAGGGTAGTAGGTGTGGCTACAAAAGAACATAAGGAAATCTTGTGGCCATGGAAATTTTCTATATCTTCACTGTCTCAATGTCACTATCATGGGTCTGAAAATCGCACTATAGCTTTACAAAATGATACCATTGGGAACAATTGGGTAAACGAGGACTAAATGAGGACACACAGATATAAATATAAACTATTATCCCTACCCTTAAACACCATACACTCAAGAGGCATAAATCAACAGTGAATAACTTCATCAACGAGAAAGGCCTTGAGTAAATCTACGAAAAACAGGCAGTACTTCCGCAAGTGGAGGTGGAGATGGGGACGTCTTGGGAAGGAGAATAAATCACACAAAAAGGTACAGAGCCAGAAATAAGCAAAGTGCGTATGAAGAAACAGGCATGTTTACGGGATTGTGAAATAACAGAAAAAATGGGATAAGAAGTATGGTGATAATTCTGAAGGGTACCCAAAAGCCAGGTGCAGGAGTATAAATGTTACATATCCAGAGAAGCCCAAGCCAGCCAACTCGAAGTTCCCCCTACATACAATCTCTCCAGCATCCTTTACTTTTTCTGTATAGCACTCATCACAAATTGTATTTATGTACTTATTTGCATGGTTTTTTTGTTTCATGCTGTCCATCCCCCAGTTATTTTGAGACTACAGCACTGAGTATGGCACACATAATCACTCAATACAGGGGTCTCCAACCCCCAGGCCATAAACCAGTACCAGTCTATGGCCAGTTAAGAACCTGGCCACACAGCAGGAGGTGAGCAAGGGTGAGCAAGCATTACTGCCTGAGCTCCACCTCCTTCCTGTCAGATAAGCAGCGGCATTAAATTCTCATAGCGCAAACCATATTGTGACCCCCATATGTGAGGGATCTACGTTGCACAAGCCTTATAGGAAGCCAATGCCTCAGGAGGCTGAGGCAGGAGAATTGCCTGAACCCAGGAGGCAGAGGTTGCGGTGAGCCGAGATCACACCATTGCACTCCAGCCTAGGTAACATGAGTGAAACTCCGTCTCAAAAAAAAAGAATCTAATGCCTGATGATCTGAGATAGAACAGTTTCATCTTGAAACCATTCCCTGACCCCTAACCTGGTCAGTGGAAAAACTGTCTTCCATGAAACTGGTCCCTCGTGCCAGAGAGACTGGGGACTGCTGACTCAAATATTAATTGAATAAATGAACAAACAGTAAGTATTCACTCCTAATTGTCTTCTATGAAGCTGACGCACTCCTCTTCCTTATCTGCCACTCCCTTTGCCTTGGTCCCTCTTTGCCTAACTGCCTCTTCTAAGTGATCTTTTTCACGGATCTTCCCTCTTTCCTTCCTCCTCTACCTCGGCATAGCTCTTAACCCATCAGAAAAATAAAACTCGGTACATAACTGCAATGGTGTAACACTCTCCTGAATCTCAACCAATTAGGAACTGTATCCAAGAAATGTGTTACTGAAAACAAAGCACCAAAGCTGTATGTTACATTAGCATGATAGAGGTATTACCTAAATAAGTAAGTAAAAGCAAAAACAGGGTCAACCTGGCTGTGACCTTTCCCGAGTATGGAAAGCTGTCCATCAAGGAAAGCCAGGACAGTATTCCTCAAAACTAACAAAGTTACGCAAAACCACAGAAGACTGAGAAACTGTCACAAACCAAATTACTAAAGAAACATGACGTCTAAATACAATGTAGCACATCGGATTGGATTCTGGAACAGAAATAAGATATTAATGGAAAAACTGGTGAAATCCAAATAATGTCTGGAATTTAAAAAAATAAACTATATGAAACACTAATGTATGATTAAGATTCGAAATTAATAGTGTTATTTTATATTATTAAAAAGAGGGATAGGGCATGCAAGTGAGCCAGGAGCAAAACTCCAGAGTAGGTGGAGCGTCCCACTGAGAAGTTACTTACAGATCTATCTTCATTTTGACTCTGGTCCCATGCTCTCACCTGATACCATAATTACCTTGCCTGTAACTGCTTGGGATTAACAACCAGTTTTGTTGTTGTTGTTGGGTTTTCAGTTTTTTTGAGACAGGGTCTCACTTCGTCACTCTGGAGTAGGTAGGACTACAGACCCATGACACCACACCCAGCTAATGACCACGTTTAACTCACCTAGCACACTCATTTGTTTACCCAATAAGCATTTACCAAGTGCTGCTTACCAGGCACTGTAAAGTCTCTAGGGATACATGGCTGGAAAAGGAAGCCACAATCTCTGCTCTCATAAAGCTTAAACTCTATTGAGAAAGCCAGGCATTTAACAAGTATTTGCATAAACAGTGAGTGATCCCAAGAGTTCTGCAGTCTGCTGCTTAAGTGGCACCAAACAAACCAGCAGAGCGGTCATTAAACCCAGTTATCCCCAGCAAGCTGAATAAAGGCTTCTCAGGTTTCAAAGTGCACACAAATAACCTGAAATCTTCGGAAAGCAGAGACTGATTCAGTTCATGTGGAGTGGGGCTTCACATTCTGCATTACTTCGAGTGTGAGGTGACAGGGATGGTGCTGATACACCATCCACACTTGGAATAGCAGGGCCCTAGAGTACCATGGAAACATCCTCAAAGGATCATGTAAAATGCAAACTCCATTAGGGCAAAGACATTTTGTCTCCCTTATTCGTCATAGAGCCAGAACTTAAAACTGTGCCTCACAGATCGCAATCAGTAAATATTTACTTACACAATAAATGGATGCATGATTTAGACCAGGGCTGCTCAACTGTGGCAGAGAACCACATTTAGCTATGGAACACTTAAAATGTGGCTAGTGTGACTGAAGAGTTGAATTTTTAAACTGTAATTTTAATAGCCACATGTGGATAGTAGTTACCACGCTGCCTGACCGGACACAGTCCAGGTCCGGACACAGATGTGATGTAAAGAGAATTGGACTAACAAGGTCTAGGTTTGAATTCCAACTCTGCTGCTCAGCTTGTGACCTGAAAAGTTGCAACTTCTTAGGGCCTTCACTTCTTCATCTGTGAAATGAAAGACCTCCTAACTCTCAGGGTTCTTGACACGAATTAATGTAAAGCAATGTATTAAACATAAGATATGATCAAAGTGACATTCTCCGCCCTTCAGAAACAGTTCACAAAGACTACTTTGCCTATTGCTCATACCTGACCAAAAAAAATGCCAAGTGAGTTTGGCTGACGGTGGTTAGCTCAGTGGCTTTGAGAATGAGGACAAGGTCATAAATCTAGGGGGTAGGGGAACCTCGTCTAGCAAAGCTGACCAGATAAGAGAAGCAATGACAATGCAAATCATCCCAATTCCTGGTAAATGTTTAAATGGGCACGGTATTGATTATGGGTGAGTAAATGACATCTCATTCATTCATTCTTCTAGGAAAAGCCGCCACATTACCTAAAGCCTCCTACTTCCCAACCACTAACATTTGTTAATTCAGGGCCGGGTCCTCCTCGGGGGCTGCGGGCCGGGAAGCCCCCTCCCCCGCTGCCGGTGTGTCCTCCCCTCCCCCGTCGCGCAGCGAGGGTCAGGCTGGCACCGCGGTTCCAAGTACCACACGGCCGAACCCAGAAGCCATATTTAGCTTTATTTTTGTCAATAAAACAAACTTCCGTCTTCTAAAGAAAAACGGTTCCAACTCAATGTCAAACTAGGACGGAAACTCGCTGTTCGCCGCAGCTGCCAACCAGAGACGCCGCGTGTCCAAACGCCCCGAGGTCCCAGACCCGAACCCGCGCCGAGCGCGCCCGCGCCCCGGCCCCAGGCAGCGCCGGCCACAAAGGGACGGGGTACGCGGCCGCGACGGGGCCTCCTCCTCCACCTCCGACCCGCGCGAGAGGCAGCGGCTCCGGGACGGCCCGGCCGCGGGCGGACACTCACCTCGCTCGGCGCGCGGCGGCAGCGGCGGCGGCAGGCGCTCCTCGGAGCCGGCCCGGGCGGTCGCGGCGCGGTCCCGCGGGCCGCAGCGCGGGCGCTACTCTCGGGCCGCCGTCCGCCGCGCCGCCTCCTTGGCCAGTGCCGGCGGCTCCCCTGCCGGGCGGGCGGGTCCGGCCCGGGCCCCGCCTCCGCCGCGCTCGCCCCCGCCTCCGCGCCCGGCCTCACGGGCTCGGCGCGCTACTCCGGGCCGCCCCGCATGCCGCCGCTGCCGCCGCCGCTCGCTCGGGGCTGCTCCGCGCGGCAGGCCCGGGCCGCAGGGCCGCCGCGCAGGCCGCTCGGGCGCGGTCCTCCCTGCGCTGCGTGCTCGGCGGCGGCGGCCCGTGCGGCTGCGCGGGGGAGGCGGGGGCGCCGGCGCTCACCCGGATGCGCGCCCAGTCCGCTACGGCGAGCCCACCGCGGGGCAGCTGCGCTCTAAGCGCGCGGCACCCCTTCCCGGCCGACCGCCCAGGCCGGGGCCCCACTCCCAGGGCTACCGGCAGGGCCAGGCCAGGCCGAGAGGTGCCCCCGACCCTGGGTCGGGACAAAGAGGCTGCCGCAGCAAGTAAAAGACAACTCGGGCCGTCGCGAATGAAGCGGGTCACGGGGTGGGAGATGAGGAGCCCTCACCACGGATCGGCCCCCGGGCCGAGCGCAGGGCCGCCCCAATCCGGTGGAGCTGCCCGAAGCGGCCGCAAGCGCGGGAGCTGGAGCGCTTTCAGCCGCGCCAAGCCCGCGCCTGGCGACCGCGATGCAGGAGGCCCGAGACCTAGGGAGTATGGCGAGAGCGGAGCCCCGCGACCCACGCCTCCGGGGCAGGCACACGGGTCTCGGGGCCCAGCAACGCCCGGGCCCTTGCAGAACCCGGACTGTTTCGGGAAGTGGCTCCCGCCCAGTGCGGGGATACGGGCCCTTCCTCTGTGGCCCCTTGGGAAACACTGCTTGATACAATTCCAATACGCAGCTCTACTCTGCCCTGAAGACAGAAGACAAAACCCTGGTCTGTCACTCACGCGAGGCGTAACCAACCGTTCTTTTAATAAGTTAATTTTCTACTTAAATCATTGAGAGATTTGTGTCTTATTGCTTGCCAACCAAGAGCTGCAAAAAGAGATTATAATGTTTAAGTGGTCCCACTTTTAAACTTTTAAATTTATATTGCATCTGTTCACATAACCAAAAGGCTGTCAGCAAAAAAAAAAAAAAAAGCAACCCTCTTCACTGAAAATTATCTCTGGAATTTTACTATCCTGTTTTGTACGTATCTGCATCTTCCAAGTATTCTAAAATAAAAGTTAAAAGTTACTATTTTAAAAGTACTTACATAATACTTTGAAACAAAGTCAATCATGACTAGCCTGTTACTGTTGCTCAAGGAAACTCCACTTTGGAATAAAGTTTTCACTGTTAAAAAATACTCTACCTTGGGAGAAAAGATTTGCAAATCATTTATCTGATGAAGGACTTGTAGCCAGAATGTATGAAGAACTCTTACAACTCAGTAATAAGACTAATAATCCAATTTTAAATGGGCAAAACAGCTGAATAGACATTTTACCAAGGATGGTATTTACATGATCAACAATTACATAAAAAGGTGGTCAACATCATTTGTTAATAGAGAAATGCAAATTAGAAGGAGAACGAGAAAGTTCTTGGCGCCCACTACAATGGCTATAGTAAAAAAGACAAATAACAAGTGTTGGTGAAGAAATGGAGAAATTAGAACCCTCAGACATTGCCTATGGAAATGTAAAATGGTGCAGCCACTTCGGAAAACAGTTTTCCATGTTTTTAAAAACGTTATGCATAAAAGTATTATATGACCCAACAATTCCACTCCTAGGTATATGCCCAAGAGAACTGAAAATACATTCCTACAGCAACTTGTACATAAAAATTAGTAACAGTGTTATTCATGATAGCCAAAAAATAGAAACAGTCCACATGTCCAGAAACTGCTGTGTGGATAGATAAAATACAGTATATGCCATACAGCAGACTACTATTCAATAAAAGTAATGAAGTATTCATAGAAGGTAAAACATGGAGACACCTCAAAACAATAAGCTAAGTGGAAGAAGCCAGATGCGAAAGAGCCTGTATTGTAGGATCCATTTACAGTCATGCCCTGAATAACGTCACTCCTGTCAATGATGGGTTACCTGTACAGTGGTAGTTCCATAAGATTATATGCAGTTGAAAAGTTCCTATCGCCAAGTGATGTTGTAGCCTTCAAAATGTCGTAGCGCAATGCATTACCTTGTCTGTGTTCAGATACACAAATATCATTGTGTTAAAATTGCCTACAGTATTCAGTACAGTCCCATGCTGTACAGGTCTGTAGCCTAGGAGCAATAGGCTATACCATGTACCCTAGGTATGTAGTAGTCTGTGCCATCTAGGTTTGTGAGTATACTCTATGATAGTCCCACAATGACAGAATTGCCTAACAATGCAGTTCCCAAAACATACCCCTGTCACATGACTTCATACAATATCTAGAAAAGGCAAATCTATGCAGATAATCAGTGGTTGTCTAGAGCTGGGAGTAGGTAGGGTGAATGACTGCAAAGGGGCACAAGAGATCTCTTTGCAGTGATATAAATGTTCTAAAATTGGATTGTGGTAATGATTATACAACTGTAGATTTACTAAAACTACCTGAACTGTGCACTTGAAATGTGAATTTTATGGTATGTGCCATTACCTCAATAAAGGAAATTTTTAAAAATGATATCTGTGTACCATTAAGTAGCCCAGGGAAATAGTACCTTTTTTTTTTTCACAGAGGACAAGATATATGGCTCCAAAATAGTACGTTTTTAATCTGCTTGCAACAAGTTCTTTGCAAGAAAACTTCCTGTAAGACAAATGAAAAATTGTGTGCTGTTTGCACACAATTCTACCATATAATAAAATGCACTTTTCACAACTGTTTTTATAACCAAGCACATTTACCCTTCAACAATCCAAGTCTACTCCTATTTATTCAAAAATCTACCCACTAACAGAACACCCACTAACAGAACAGAAAATGGGAGGGAAAGGGTAACATATTTGAGGACAGGAAAAAACTAGATGCTTTACAACGAAATGGAGATTTGCCAAGAAGGAATAGTTAAAAGGGCATAGATCAGGGAATCCAGAGTAAGGACACTTTCTTTCCCAATGTTAATCTTGTTTTTCTTTGGCTCTGCCCCAGGACTCATTGGTTGCCTCCAGTAAGGCACATGGTATGCCTGTTACGCCTGTGGGGTAGGGGACATTGCTTTTGGGTTGGATAATGGTAGGATTCAATATTTGTTTCATGATTTTATGGATTTTTAAGGATTTTTCATGATTTCTATGATCTTACCATAAAAGAAATTAACCCCTAGAAGATTAATTAGTGAAGACACATTGAAATTGAACATTCCTACCTGAAGCAGCCTATCTGCCTTGACATTCCCTCACCACAGCCCCCAACTCCAAGAAGCACACCAGGGGAGCTACTCTTTGGAATGGACTTATTAATTCAGGGCATTATTTCTATCAGGCCCTCTTTAAAATGGTTGTTATCTAAATGATGCTAATATTCTTTCAGCTTATGAATAAGCTTAAGTTGTTTGTTCCCAACTAGCTAGAAACCAAATGAATGGCACCTAGGATGGATTTGGTTTAATGGAGAGAGGTGGGAGTTTGCCTGAAGCAGGGTAAACTGCCCAGGAATAACTGACCCACATGGTAGGCAAGGAAGAGACAAGAGTAGAGGTTGGTTATACAGAATTGTGTGTCAAGCACCCACTAGTGGGAAGGAACAGAAGAGGGTGATAGATGAAAGAGGAGCAGACACAAACTAGCCCACACAGAAGTCTAATGATACGAAGTATGTGGAATCATGCAGAATGCATAAGTACCATGATTTTATGATTTTTTTACTCCTTGTTTTTGCTTTTGCCAAACAGAGTCCTGGCAGCTCTGTCTTGTGGCTGCAGCCTCAGGAACATGCATGTACTTCTTCCTCTCATAGCTCCCCTGCCCATAGACATCATCACTGTCATGACCACTCACTGCTGTAAGACCCAGGAAAAAGAGAAGGCAAATTGGATGCAGGCAGGAACCTTGGTCCATTCATCCATTGGGCGGTGATCATGTCCTGTCAGCGAGGTGAAGGCCTCCCTGGGGAGATGGAGATAGCATCCCAGTCAGGATGCCACCAAACCCTTGTGATCAGAGCAGTACATTTTAGGCATTTATGGGAGGTGGGGCAGGTAACGGTAACTAACAGTTGCAGTTTCCCCCATGATTATACCTTATATAACTGTAGTATAATATCAAAACCAAGAAATTGACATTGGTGCAATTGTGTGTAGCTCTGTGCCATTTTGCCAGCAGTTGATTCCTGTAACTACTACCAGAATCAAGATACAGAACTGTTACATTAATTTCCTACTAACTCTGACCAAAGCTGAGAGGTTTCACAATGACTCAGCAGCCAATTATATATGTTTGAATTCATGGTTATTGTGAGGCCTTCAGACATCATCAATTATATAATTAATATTTACCACATAGGCAGCCATCAAAGTGAGTAACGAACCACAGCGATGGGCTTGGGAGACCAACGCACTGACAGACATGTGCAGCGGGTCCAGAAGTCCTTTGGATGTCAGTCAGGGGTGGGGGTGGGAGGGTCATCACTTCTGCTTCTCTCAGGCAGAGCCTGCAGTGACAGTTGCCAAGTTGGGAGATGACCTCACAGTTCTCATGGGCAGAGCCTCTGAAGGCATCCAGGGTAAGGCCAGGTGCTTACTGCTTTTAGGGTCCTCTCAGATGTGTCCACTCTCATTATCTCAGCCACTTTTCACTTTCTGTCAGTTTATTTCAGGTCTCAGGTGGTACCAGGCAAGAGCAGGTGTTATCACCTCAAGCCATTACACACACGTGTTTAGCACTTTGAGGATTAAATAACTTCATTGTGGACTCAATACTACTCTATAGAAGTGACTCCATTTTGAGACATTAGGATCCCAAATCATTATAATATATCAAGAAGTATTTCATCACCACAAATATCTCCTTTAGAGCCACACCCCTTCCCCACCCTCACTATCTCTAACACCTGGCAACCACTCATCTGTTCCCTGTCTCTATAATTTTGTCATTTCGTGGATGTTGTGTAGTAGAATCATACAGTATGTGGCTGATACGGTCTGGCTCTGTGTGCCCACCCAGATCTCATCTTGAGTTGTACTCTCATACTTCCCACGTATTGTGGGAGGGACTCAGTGGCAGATAACTTGAGTCATGGGGGCTGTTTCCCCCATACTGTTCTTGTAGTAGTGAATAAGTCTCACGAGATCTGATGGTTTTATCGGGGGTTCCACTTTTGCATCTTCCTCATTTTTTTCTCTTGCCACCACCATGTAAGAAGTGCCTTTTGCCTCCCGCCATGATTCTGAGACCTCCTCAACCAGCTGGAATTGTGAATTCAATTAAATCTCTTTTTCTTCCCGGTCTCGGGTATGTCTTTATCAGCAGCATGAAGATAGACTAATACAGTGGCCTTTTGAGATTGACTTTTTTACTCAACTTAATGCCCTTGCCTATCGTTGGGTCATGGTTTTAATTTATTTTCATGCTAATCATTCTGTTGACTGGGCAGGAATGAAAGCCCTGGCTCTCCACTTGGCCACTTGGTCTTCTTTGACTCCTTCCCCGCAGGGGGTGAGGCCATGAGGGGTGACTTGTTACAACAGAGAGAAGGTGGGAATCTAAGCTCTCTATTCAGCCTTTGTGGACGGGGATGAGGTGATATCAAATATTTTTTCTTCAACGTTTGGTTGGAATTGGGCAATTATTTTCTTTCTTTTGATACAGAGTCTCACTCTCTTGCCAGGCTGGAGTACAGTGGCAGCATCTCAGCTCACTGCAACCTCTGCATCCCGCGTTCAAGCAATTCCCAACTGCCGCAGCCTCCCAAGTAGCTGGGACTACAAGCACGTGCCACCACACCCAGCTAATTTTTGTATTTTTAGTAATACAGGGTTTTACCATGTTGGCCAGGATGGTCTTGATTTCCTGACCTTGTGATTCATCCGCCTCAGTCTCCCAAAGTGCTGGGATTACAGGTGTGAGCCACTGCACCCAGCCAAGGCAATTATTTTCTAAAAGTTTTCTCTCTTGCTAGGTTACCCCTTTCCTGATCCTTTGGCTAGAGAGAATAGGCATTTCTTGGGTTAAAAAAAATGCTCCTGTGATGTTCCAGGATGCCCACTTCTCCATTACTTGGTCCAGGATCTATAAGGCAAGAAGAAAACTGAGAGAACATGGCTAGGCATGGTGGCTCGCACCTGTAAGCCTAGCACTTTGGGAGGCCAAGGCGGGCGGATTACTTGAGGTCAGAAGTTCGAAACCTGGCCAACACGGTATAGCCCCATCTCTACTAAAAATACAAAAAAGAATTAGCTGGGCGTGGTGGTAGGCACCTGTAATCCCAGCTACTCCAGAGGCTGAGGAAGGAGAATTGCTTGAAATGGGAAGATGGAGGTTGCAGTGAACCAAGATCACACCACTGCATTCAGCCTGGGCAACAGAGCAAGACTCTGGAGATCTCAGGAAAAAACAAAACAAAACAAAACAAAACAAAACCCAAGGGAACTTGTTGCCCTGTCATTCCGTGGATCCCAAGATCAATTGTGGATGGATTCCTATTGATCCCTAGTCAATTGTCTTCTTCTCTCCGCCTTTTAGAGTCTTCTGTTCGTTTCATAAACAATACTCAGGGTTTTTAGTTATTCTTAGTAGGCAGTGTACTCCATCCACTATTCCACCTTGTTTTAGAAACAGAAGTTGAGAATAACATTTTGAAACAGAAATTAGATCAGATTGCAGATTATTCCTATAAAAATGTCACTCCTGGGCCGGGCAAGGTGGCTCACGCCTGTAATTCCAGCACTTTGAGAGGCTGAGGTGGGTGGATCACCTGAGGTCAGGAGTTCCAGACCAGCCTGACCAATATGGTGAAACCCTGTCTCTACTAAAAATACAAAAAGCCGGGCATGGTAGCAGGCATCTGTAATCCCAGCTACTCAGATGGCTGAGACAGGAGAATTGCTTGAACCTGGGAGGCAAAGGTTGCAGTGAGCTGAGATCGTGCCACTGCATTATAGCCTGGGCCGCAGAGTGAGACTTTATCTCATTAAAAAAAAAAAAAAAAAAAAAAGTCACTCCCAATTTCTTGCATTCCAATAGACTTTCTTGAGTCAGAGGAAAAGGAAAATTTACTGCTAGACTATCGGGAATTCCACATATACACTTTGGACATTTAAATGGACTATGTTTATTGTAGTGGGAAAAAAATGCTATAAACTGCTAGATCAGAGAGCCGGTTGGAGCCTGAAGTCAGCAAACATGGAGGAGTGGAAAAGTTGAGACATCAAAGAGAACAAGCTGGAGGCACTGCAGGTGGAACAGGACTTGCAGTGATAAGGCCCAAGACATACCATTTGGACTCAAGGTCAAAAAGGGTGAAGAAGACAGTAGGCAAAAATGAACCTAAGAAACTGAGGCAGGGCACTACGGCTCACGCCTGTAATCCCAGCACTTTGGGAGGCCAAGGCAGGCAGATTACTTGAGGTCAGGAGTTCAAGGTCAGCCTGGTCAACATGGTGAAACCCTGTCTCTACTAAAAATACAAAAATTAGCCGGGCATGTTGGCATATGCCTGTAGTCCCAGCTACTTGGGAGGCTGAGGCAGGAGAATTGCTTGAACTGGGACCTGGGAGACAGAGGTTGCAGTGAGCCAATATTGCGCCCCTGCACTCCAGCCTGGGCAACAGAGCAAGACTTGGTATCAAAAGAGTGAAAAAAGGAAACTGAAAATTAATTTTAAAAAGTAACAAAGTCATCAATATAAAATTTAAGGAAAGTAGAGTAGGCATTATTTTAAAAGAAAATCAAAGGGCGTAAACTTCAAATAAAGAGAAACGGAAGAGGCAATGGGTACTCAGTTCAAAAGAGGTACTACAGAATAAGTGCCAAAATTTTAACTATGAATGCATATGAATTTATGATATTATTAGATAGCATTTAGAAAGCCTCAGTGAAAAATTCCACGTCAAGTAGCACAGGGTAGGCAAGAACTGCAAGTCTCTTTTAATTAGGAGTGACTTTCAAAGATTTATGAAATACTTGGTTTATTTTTGAGACAGAGTCTCCCTGTGTCGCCAGGCTCACTACAACCTCTACCTCCCAGGTTCAAGTGATTCTCCTTCCTCAGCCTCCGGAGTAGCTGGGACTATAGGCACGAACAACCACACCCAGCTAATTTTTATATCTTTTTAATAGAGATGGGGTTTCACTATGTTGGCCAGGATGCTCTCGATCTCTTGATCTCATGATTCACCCACCTTGGCCTCCCAAAGTGCTGGGATTACAGGCATGAGCCAACACGCCTGGCCATGAAATACATTTTCCTGGCCTCTTCTTTCTTCAAGTTATATCTTTCCAGTTTTGCAGGGCAACCAAACAGTCTATCTAAATAACAGCCTACATTTTCCTAGCAAAAAAAAAAAAAAAAGGAACTGCTTTTTGTCAATTTAGGTCTAGGGGATGTAGTGACAAAAGCCACGAGTTAATAGCAATTCCTTGATATCTGCCACACCACTGGCCCTTAAGTTAGTTTCCACCAGCTCTAAGAGATCATGTTTTCACTATACAATCCACCCCACAAAGCCCCGCTATATTGGCCTTCCCAGAACATCTAGTTCATGTTCACACACATCAGTCAAGCATTCCAGGCCCTTCACAACTGGTCCCCCTCCCAACTACCTGAGACCTCTTGCCACAGCTCACCCATAAGAATTCTCTGTCTAGCCCTACCACTCACCTCATCCTTCCCCATGCTCTACATGTTATGTGTTACACTGCTTCTTTCTTGCCTACTTTCCTCCACCTTTTCTCTACTCTAAGGGTTCCATCCCAGTGCAATTTTCTCTACTGTCTACAACCGCTTGATGGGTTGATCTTTTTTTTAATCTGAATTCCTACAATTTAATCATCTGCAACACTTTTTTGCTGACACAAACTAGATGTCTCATCACATTGTTGCTATAATGTTTTGTATTTTAAAGACTTATATCACTTCCTGTATGGTATGCACTTTACTTTTTATATTTTAACGGAAAATGTGTGTATGACAAAAATTCACATAGGACAGGTTTCTATGAAATAAAAACTTAAACTCTCTTACCCAACACGATCTTTAAAAGTAACTAACCATTTCTGTTAGGTGGTTGCTATTCCTCCCTCTCCTAGGAGATTCCTCCCCTAACTCTTAATAATATAGTTCTCCTTCTTGATTTATCAACCTCAGATACTATGTTTATCTATTTTTGCTGCCACACAAACAATCCCCCAATTGTAGCTTACAATAACAAACATTTAATTCAAGCTCATGAGTCACTGTCTACAGCTATGCGGGACTTAGTCAGGCTTCGCTTTATGCATCTTCTCATTTTGGGACTTAGGCTGAAGGAGTGGCCATTATTTAGGGCATATTCTTCCCATGGCAGACAGCCACAGCTCCAGAGGAGCAACACAAACACATGATATTTCTGGAAGCCTCTGTTTACAACTGGCCACTGTCACTTCCACCCACATTCCATTGTTGAAAATAATTCACATGGCCAAAGCTAGAGTCAATAGAATAGGGATGGCACTCTTCATGCTCTACCAGAAGCATGTGAAAAATCACACGATGAAGAGTGTGGATGTGTAATTCTTCACAGGAGGGAGCAGAGTTGGGATCAATGAGCCACGCTATTGTACACAAATATCTACTGAGTCCCACGTATCAAAGACAAGGAATGGAGCTCATTAGCACCACTCCTGTCTCCCTCCTCTTCTCAAAGTTTCTTAGTTACATTATATATAGTTCTTTTACTGACTTACTTTGTCACTTTAAATTGATAGGTAAAGTGTTTTATTGATCATTCAACTTTTGATAGTATCCCTCAAGTCTTCATTATAAAAAAATGAGGCTACATACATCTTTGCATTTTCATACCTCCTCTTCCCTTTCTATCTCACAACTCTTACACCATGAAGGTTTGTGACATTCCCGTTGGGTTTTAGAACTATAATTATCTTCTATGCCTTGTATAAGTTGATTTTAAAAGCTAGAATCTAAAGGGCACCTACAATACTATAATTGCATACATATTCTTTTCCATATAACCAGAAAATTTAGTGGGACTTGTAGAAAAGTAAATGGAACACTTCTCCTAAATATGTGTAGCTACAAGATGAATACTTCAGAAACCAAGATCAAATGGTTTATCATTCATTACACCCCACATGCTAATCAGAATCGTGCTACATTTAATTTGTTTTATACAGACTGTGATTTTGCTGTAGAGCTTTTTATTTTTCAAGGAATTTCTGTTTGTCTTATTTTATTTTCTTGTTAATTCTATTAGTAAATCCAAACACCTTCTTAAACCCTGTTTAATTGCTGAAGTGAATTTATTTTCTTATCAAACACATTCATCTCCAACTCTCACTATGTGCTTAATTTGAAACAATTGCCTTTACTAGGAGTTCTTTTTATTGCTATTCTGAGTTATGGCCATTACTTCTTGGATTCCATACATACATCTTTTTTTTATTTCCATTTTTATTTTCCTAGAGCATATGCTCAAGTGACTTTTTTTTCTCACGGAAAGAGAATTAAATGTTGAGTTCTTTCAGTCTGACTTGCAGACTGGTACACTGGCTGGGCATAGAATTCTATGGCTTATCCCACTTTCTGTTAGCACTTTGAAGGCATTGTTTTATTGTAGTCTATCTAAACCTGGAAAATCTGAAAGTTGATATGATTCTCATCTGTCTGCAAATTAGTTGTTTTTACTCTCAGGAAGCTTTTAAAAGTTTTTAACTTGGTATACTAAAATTTCATAAGGATATGTGAGTTCACAAGGAGTCCTTTTTAAAAAGCAGTTACTTAGCCCACAGGCATTTTTAATGTCTCATTACATAGTCAGCAGTGTTGAAGATGTGCGTGATAAATAAGACTAGCCCAATTATTTCCCAGATCATTTCAGTCTATAGGAGGACATTTACAGTCCAGCTAAAAATGATTAAGTGGCTCTTACAGAATAAATTTTAATAAGGCAAATTGAGTTCAGTTATTCACTTCGTGTCTGATAAGATTGTGTAGAGGCTCTTTTTGCATCTTATGATAAAAATGTTCAGTTCTGGAACTTTGTGAGAAGGGAACAAAGTCAGCCACTTCTTTATTTTCTCTTTTTGCTAAAACCTAAAGTTAGTTTTTCTAGTAATTCTTTTCCAAATAAATATTTCAAATTATGTTACAATAGGACATTCACTTAGTTAATGACTACAGAAGTTAAAAATAATTCTTTTTATGTCCTCTTTCTGATTTGTAACTCCATCACATTTATAATAAGCTTCTTGCTGGCTAGGTTTTGTCTTCTTGAGGCTGTTGCTATACTCTTTTTAGGATTATAGAAATTACATTCTGTAACTATAACCATTTTTTGTCTTTTTCTGGAGGCTACACTATTAGATGTGGCCTAAGGCTAGATTTTTGTCATCACAATGAATAATGACATGAGCTCTTTTCAAAGTAGCAGAGAATGAATGAGATGTGAGTTTCCCAAAAAATGAATAAAGTAAGACTATAATCTTCAACTGTCTTTATAATTTTTGTGTCTCCAATGAAAGAAAACAAGAATATTCTAGAGAAATTGATATTTCAAAGCATAGAAAAAGAGCTTACTTCTTTTTCTTTTATGTTGAAGCCTTGAAATCCCTTAAAATCATATTTTCCAATCCTCAGTGTGATTCAGAAATCTCCAGAGATGCTTGTTAAATACATAGTTCTCTGAGCTCCACCCTTGGGAGTATCTTGGGGCAGGTAGAGCAGGCTCTGTCTGCTCCTAATCCTAGAAACCTTCCAAGAAAGTTTCGGGTTTTTTAATAGTTCTTGTTCCAGAAATTAAAAACCCAAAGATCTGTGTTGCAAAAGAGTAACTACATGCAATTGTTAAACAGTTGCCACCCACCCCAACCTCAAAAGGCGTTGCCATTTCAGAAGGCCTTACATGTTTATATTTCTTTGGATATCTGTTAGCAACTTAGATAACTAACTGATGTTGACTAAGTTAGAGGAGATAGGACATTAAAAATTGCTTTGTGGTGGGAGTTTGCTTTTCCTATTCTCTCTGTTTTTTGTTTGTTTGTTTGTTTGTTTGTTTGTTTGTTTGTTTTGAGACACCGTTTCGCTCTTGTCGCCCAGGCTGGAGTGCAATGGTTCAACCTTGGCTCACTGCAACTTCCGGCTCCCAGGTTCAAGTGATTCTCCTGCCTCAACCTCCTGAGTAGCTGGGATTACAGGCACGTGCAACCACGCCTGGCTAATTTTTGTATTTTTAGTAGGTACAGAGTTTCACCATGTTGGCCAGGCTGATTTTGAACTCCTGGTCTCAGGTAATCCATCGGCCTCTGCCTCCAAAAATGCTGGAATTACAGGCATGAGCCACCACACCCAGCCCTTTGGGAGTTTTCTTTTTATTTTTTTTTAAATTTATTTATTTTACTTTAGGTGCATACTATATCTGGCATTTCTCCCCATGTTATCCCTCCCCACCCCACCCCTTCCCAACCCCCATTGTCTCTCCCCTACCCTCCCCAACTGTCCTCTGTGTGTGATGCTCCTCTCCCTGAGTCCACACGATCTTGTTGTTCAACACCCACCTATGAGTGAGAACATACGGTGCTTGGCTTTCTGTTCTTGGGTCAGTTTGCTGAAAATGATGGTTTCCAGATTCATCCAAGTCCCTACAAAGGACACAAACTCATTATTTTTTATGGCTGCATAGTATTCCATGGTGTATATGTACCACATTTTCTTTGTCCAGTCTATCTTTCATGGGCATTTGGGTTGGTTCCAGGTCTTTGCCATTGTACACAGGGCTGCAATGAACATAAGTGTGCATATGTCTTTATAGTAGAATGATTTATAGTTCTTTGAGTATATACCCAGTAGTGGGATTGATGGGTCAAATGGAATTTCTATTTCTAGATCCTTGAGAAATCGCCACACTGTCTTCCACAATGGTTGAACTAATTTACACTCCCCTCAACTGTGTAAGAGTGTTCCTATTTCTCCACATCCTCTCCAGCATCTGTTGTCTCCAGATTTTTTAATGATCACCATTATAACTGCCATGAGATAATATCTCAGTGTGGTTTTGATTTGCATTTCTCTAATGACCAGTGAGGATGAGCATTTTTTCATGTTTGTTGGCCTCATATATGTTCTCTTTTGAAAAGTGTCTGTTCATATCCTTTGCCCACTTTTGAATGGGGTTGTTTGTTTTTTTCTTCTATACCTGTTTTAGTTCTTTGTAGATTCTGGATATTAGCCCTTTGTCAGATGGGTAGATTGCAAAAATTTTTTTCCCATTCCGTTGGTTGCCGATTCACTCTAATGATGGCTTCTTTTGCTGTACAGAAGCTCTGGAGTTTACTTGGGTCCCATTTGTCTATCCTGGCTTTTATTGCCATTGCTTTTGGTGTTTTAGTCACGAAGTTCTTGCCTATGCCTATGTCCTGGATGGTTTTGCCTACATTTTCTTCTAGTGTTTTTATGGTATTAGGTTTTATGTTTAAATCTTTGATCCATCTGGAGTTAATTTTAGTGTAAGGTGACAGGTAGGGGTCCAGTTTCTGCTTTCTGCACATTGCTAGCCAGTTTTCCCAACACCATTTATTAAACATGGAGTCCTTTCCCCATTGCTTATTTTTTCTGGGTTTGTCAAAGATCAGATGGTTGTAGATGTGTGGTGTTTCTTCTGGGGTCTCTGTTCTATTCCATTGGTCTATATCTCTGTTTTGGTACCAGTACCATGCTGTTTTGACTACTGTAGCCTTGTAGTATAGTTTGAAGTCTGGCAGTGTGATGCCTTCTGCTTTGTTCTTTTTGCTTACGATTGTCTTGGCTATGTGGGCTGTCTTGTGATTCCATATGAAGTTTAAAGTGGTTTTTTTCCAGTTCTGTGAAGAAGGTCATTGGTAGCTTGATGGGGATAGCATTGAATCTATAGATTACTTTGGGCAGTATGGCCATTTTCACGATATTGATTCTTCCTAACCATGAGCATGGAATGTTTCTCCATCTGTTTGTGTCCTCTCTTATTTCATTGAGCAGTGGTTTGTAGTTCTCCTTGAAGAGGTCCTTTACATCCTTTCTTAGTTGTATTCCTAGGTATTTGATTCTCTTTGTAGCAATCGTGAATGCATGTTCATTCTTGATTTGGCTCTCTCTTTGTCTGTTATTAGTATATAGGAATGCTTGTGATTTTTGCACATTGATTTTGTATCCTGAGACTTTGCTGAAGTTGCTTATCAGTTTGAGAAGATTTTGGGCTGAGACAATGGGCCCTTCTAGATATACAATAATGTAATCTGCAAATAGAGACAGTTTGACTTCCTCCTTTCCTAATCGAATACGCTTTATTTCTTTTTCTTGCCTGATTGCTCTGGCTAGAACTTCCAATACTATGTTGAATAGGAGTGGTGAGAGAGGGCATCCTTGTCTAGTGCCTGATTTCAAAGGGAATTCTTCCAGCTTTTGCCCATTCAGTATGATATTGGCTGTAGGTTTGTCATATATAGTTTTTTCATTTTATGATATGTTCCATCAATACCTAGTTTATTGAGAGTATTTAGCATGAAGGGCTGTTGAATTTTATCAAAGACCTTCTCTGCATCTACCTCTCAATAGAAGTAATCATGTGGTTTTTGTCTTTGGTTCCATTTATGTGATGGATTACATTTATGGATTTGCATATGTTGAACCAGCCTTGCATCCCCAGGATGAAGCCTACTTGGTCGTGATGGATAAGCTTCTTGATGTGTTGTTGCAATCTGTTTGCCAGTATTTTACTGAAGATTTTTGCGTCAATGTTCATTATGGATATTGGCCTGAAGTTTTCTTTTTTAGTTAAGTCTCTGCCTGGTTTTGGTATCAGGATGATGTTGGTCTCATAAAATGAGTTAGGGAGGATTCCTTCCTTTTGTTTTGTTAATACAGTTTCAGAAGGAATGGAACCAGCTCCTCTTTGTATGTCTGGTAGAATTTGGCTGTGAACCCTTCCAGACCTGGACTTTTTTTAGTTGGTAAGCTATTGATTGCTACCTCTACTTCAGCCCTTGTTATTGGTCTACTCAGGGTTTCAGCTTCCTCCTGGTTTAGTTTTGGCAGAGTACAAGTGTCTAGGAATTTATCCATTTCTTCCTGATTTACTGCTGTATGTGAGTAGAGCTGTTTGTAGGAATCTCTGATGGTAGTTTGTATTTCTGTGGGATCAGTGGTGATATCCCCTTTATCATTTTTTATTGCATCCATTTGATTCTTCTCCCTTTTCTTTTTTATTAATCTGGCTAGTGGTCTATTTTGCTGATCTTTTCAAATAACCAGCTCCTGGATTTGTTGATTTTTTTGAAAGGTTTTTTGTGTCTCTACCTCCTTCAGTTCTGCTCTGATCTTAGTTATCTCTTGTCTTCTGCTAGCTTTTGAGTTCTTTTGATCTTGCACCTCTAGTTCTTTCAATTTTAATGATGGGTGTTGATTTTAGATCTTTCTTCTCTGCTCTGGTGGGCATTTATTGCTATAAATTTCCCTCTCGATACTGCTTTAAAGGTGTCCCAGAGATTCTGGTAAGTTGTGTCTTCATTCTGGTTAGTTTCAAAGAACATCTTTATTTCTGCCTTCATTTCATTGTTTATCCAGTGAACACTCAGAAGCAAGTTGTTCAGTTTCCAAGTGGTTGTGCGGGTTTGAGTGTGTTTCTTGATCCTGCGTTCTAGTCTGATTGCACTGTGGTCTGACAGACTGTTTTTTTTTTTTTTT
>NW_016107763.1:502991-535182 GCF_001604975.1 Cebus imitator
TATATGTGCCACATTTTCCCTATCCAGTCTATCGTTGATGGGCATTTGGGTTGGTTCCAGGTCCTTGCTATTGTAAACAGTGCTGCAATGAACATTCGTGTACACGTGTGACAGACTGTTTGTTATGATTTCTGTTCTTTTGCATTTGCTGAGGATTGATTTATTTCCAATGATGTGGTCAATTTTAGAGTAAGTGCAATGTGGTGCTGAGAAAAATGTATATTCTGTGGATTAGGGGTGGAACGCTCTGTATATGTCTATTAGATCCGCTTGGTCCAGCTCGGCATTCAAGTCCTGGATATCCTTGTTAATTTTCTGTCTCGTTGATCTGTCTAATATTGACAGTGGAGTATTGAAGTCTCCCACTATTATTGTGTGGAGTCTAAATCTCATTTTAGGTCATTAAGAACTTGCTTTATGTATCTGGGTGCTCCTGTGTTGGGGGCGTATATATTTAGGATAATTAGCTCTTCCTGTTGGATTGATCCTTTTACCATTATGTAGTGTCCTTCTTTGTCTCTTTTGATCTTTGTTCATTTGAAGTCCATTTTATCAGAGACTAGGATTGCAACCCCTGCTTTTTTTTGCTCTCCATTTGCTTGGTAAATCTTCCCCCATCCCTTTATTTTGAGCCTTTGTTTACCCTTGCATGTGAGATGGGTTTCCTGGATACAGCACACCTATGGGTTTGGACTTTTTATCCAATTTGCCAGTCTGTGTCTTTTGATTGGGGCATTTAACCCATTTACACTTAAGGTTAATATTGTTATGTATGAATTTGACCCTGCCATTTTGATGCTAGCTGGTTGTTTTGCCAATTAGTTGATGCAGTTTCTTCATTGTTTTGATGCTGTTTACCATTTGGTATGTTTTTGGAGTGGCTGGTACTGGTTGTTCCTTTCTATGTTTATTGCTTCTTTCAGGAGCTCTTGTAAAGCAGGCCTGTGGTGATGAAATCTCTGAGCAATTGCTTGTGCATAAAGGATTTGATTTCTTGTTCACTTATGAAGCTTAGTTTGGCTTGATATGAAATTCTAGTTTGAAAGTTCTTTTCTTTAAGGATGTTGAATATTGGCCCCCACTCTCTTCTGGCCTGTAGGGTTTCTGCTGAGAGATCCACTGTAAGTCTGATGGGCTTCTCTTTGTGGGTAACCTGACCTTTCTCTCTGGCTGCCCTTAGGATTTTTTCCTTCATTTCAACCCTGGTGAATCTGATGATTATGTGCCTTGGGGTTGCTCTTCTTCAGGAATATCTTTGTGGTGTTCTCTGTATTTCCTGGACTTGAATATTGGCCTGCCTTGCTAGGTTGTGGAAGTTCTCCTGGATAATATCCTGAAGAGTGTTTTCCAGCTTAGATTCATTCTCTCCATCACATTCAGGTACACCTATCAAACGTAGATTAGGTCTTTTCACATAATCCCGTATTTCTTGGAGGTTTTGTTCATTTCTTTTTACTCTTTTCTCTCTAATCTTGCTTTCTCATTTTATTTCATTGAGTTAATCTTCAATCTCTGATATCCTTTCTTCTGCGTGTTTGATTTGGCTACAGAAATTGTATATGCTTTGTGAAGTTCTTGTGTTTTTCACCTCCATCAATTCATTTATATTCCTCTCTCATCTGTTTATTCTCATTAACATTTCATTGAACCTTTTTTCAAAGTTCTTAGTTTCTTTGCATTGGGTTAGAACATTACCTTTTAGCTCAGAGAAGTTTGTTATTACCCACCTACTGAAGCCTGTTTCTGCCAATTCATCACACTCATTCTCCATCCAGCCTTGTTTCCTTGCTGGTGAGGAGTTGTGATTCCTGGAAGAAGGAGAGGCATTCTAGTTTTGGGTATTTTCATCCTGCTGGTTTCTTCCCATCTTTGTGGATTTATCTACCTGTGGTCTTTGTGGTTGATAACTTTCAGATGGGGTCTCTGAGTGGACATCCTGTTTGTTGCTGATGAAGTTATTTATTTCTGTTTCTTAGTTTTCCTTCAAAAATCAGGCCCTGCTGCTGTAGAACTGCTGAGATCCACTCTAGACCCTGCTTTCCTGGGGATCACCTGCAGCATCCTCTGCATTTTTGCTGGGAACTGCAATCCAGAGCTGTTCCTATTCAGCCATCTTGGATTCTCCTAATATTTTTCTTGACTGTCTCATTATAGCTGTGGCCCAATTCCAGCATAGGCAGTTCCTCATGGCAGGGGAAAGCCTCATGATCATGGTGGAAAGTGAATGGAGAGTCAAGTTGTCTTACATGGCCGCAGGCAAGCCCATCTTTTCTTAATTTAAAAATTCATTCAAGGCTAGGCATGGTAGCTCACTCCTGTAATCCCAACACCTTGGGGGGCTGAGGTGGGAGGAATGATTGAGCCCAGGAGTAGAGACCAGCCTGGGCAAAACAGCAAGACCCCCCATCTCTACAAAAAAATTAAAAACTTAGCTGCATATGGTGGCATGCACCTGTAGTCCCAGCTAGCTGAAAGGCTGAGATGGGAGGATGGCTTGAGCCCAGGAGTTTGAGGCTGCAGTGAGCTATCACACCATTGTACCCCAGCCTGGAAGACAGAGTGAGACCCTGTTTCTTAAAAAAAAAAAAAAAAAGAGTCATTCTGCTTTTTTTCCTTTACTTTATTGTTATGCATTTAATAGTTTGGAGATTGTATATATATTACTTCTAGAAAGTTGAATAATATGTATATTTACTGATAATTTTATTGGTTTAATTGCTAAGCATTTCTTCATATATCTCAGACCAGAATTTTAATAAGTAATCTATCTTTTGCTCCTGGCTGCTTTTTAAAAAACTTTTCATTTCATAATAAACACGGATTCACTGAAAGCTACGAAAATAGAACAGAGGGGCCCTTTGTACCCTTCCCCCAGTTTTCCCCAATGATTACATGTTACTTAACTATAATACAATGACAAAATGAGGAAATAGATAATACAATGACAAAATGAGGAAATTGATAGACACATTGTGTATATATAGTTCTATCTCATTGTATCACATATGTAGATTTCTGTAAGCATCACTCAGTAGTTTCAAGATACAGAACGATTTTATCATGACAGAGATTTCCCTTATGCTACCACTTAACAGCCACACCCAAACCTCCCACTATCCCTAACTTCTGGAAACTATTAATCCATTCTCCATCTCTATAATTTTATATTTTTGAAAATATTACACAACTGGAATCATACTGCATGCTATGAACTGAATTATGTGCCCCAAAATTTATATGTTGAAGCATTAACCCTCAATGTAACTGTATTTGGAAATACAGCTTTTATGAGGTTAAACAGAGACACCAGGGAGGCCTCTCTCTCTCTCTCTCTCTGTCTTTCTCTCTCTCTCTCTCTCTCTCTCACATTCTCTCTGCCATATGAGGACAAGGAAACAGTGATTTTCTGCAAGCCAGGAAAAGATGTCTCACCAGAAATCTACCCTACTGGGCCTTGATCTGGGATTTCTAGCCTCCAGACTGTGAGAAAATAAAGTTATATTGTTTAACCCACTCAATCTATGGTATTTTGTTATGGCAACTAGTGAAGACTCATGCACAGTATTATACCTTGGCTTGTCACTCAGCCCAATATTCTTGATATCTAGTCAAGTTTCTGCGTGTTTCAACAGTTTGTTCCTTTTTATTGCTGACTTAATATTTCACTTGACTGTTTTTAAGAGCTCTGGTTTGTCTTTGGCATTCTGCAGACTAGCTATGATATGTCTAGGTGTTAATTTCTTTCTTTTTTTTTTCTTTTTAAGTTGTTCTTGGATATTTTTGTGCTTCCTGAATTTGAGAATTGATATCATTGATCAATTCTGAAAAATACTCAGCCATTATCTCTTTTGATATGGTCTTTCTCCTATTCTGTTTCCTTTCTTTGTTAGATGTTCTCACTCTATCCTTGATATCTCTTAACTTTTCTTGTATATTTTCGATCTCTGCATCTTTCTGTATTCTGGGTCATATCTTCAGACTTATATCCCAGTTCACTTATTCTTTCCAGTAGTTTAATTCATCCTTTGAGTTTTTAATATCAATTATTATTTTTATAACAACTTTATGATAATATAATTTTCATACCAAAAAGCTAATTTTTTTAAGTATAGAAATTTAGTGTTTTTCTGTTTATTCACAGAGTTGTGCATCTACCACCACCATTAATGTGCAGAACATTATCATCAACCCAAAAAGGAACTGAATACTTATTGGCAGTCACTCCCCATTCTCCTCTTCTCCCAGCCCCTAGAAACTACTGACCTACTATCTATTTTTATAGCTTTGCCTATTCTGGAAATTTCATTAAAAATGAGTACTACAATATATGTAGCCTTTTGTATCTGGCTTTTTCTCATTCAGCACGATGTTTTCAAGGTTCATCTGTTTTGCATGGGTACTTTGATTTTATTGCAAGGTAATGTTCTATTGTACACACCACATTCCACACCACTGTTTGTTAACCATTCTTTGGTTGATGGACATTTGGGTGTTTCTACTTTGGAGCTGCTATGAACATTTAATTTGTACAAGTTTGTGTGTAGTTTTAAATTATCTTATTTGTATACATCAGAGTAGAATTGCTGGGTCATGTGGTAGATAACTCTATGTTTAATCAGTTGAAGAACTGCCAAACTGTTTTCTAAAGTGGCTGCAGGATTCAGCATTCCCACCAGCAATGTGTGAGAGTTCCAGTTTTCCTACATCCTTGCCAACACATATTATTTCCATTTTTAAAATTATAGCCACACTAGTTGGTGTGAGGTGGTAATTAATAATTTTGTGGCTCTAATTAATAATTTCCTAATGAATATTTTTTGTGTGCAGATACACACCAATTCCTTTTGAATTGCCTTGGTATCTTTTTCAAAAATCAGTAAATGTAAAGAATAATTTCTGGAGTCTCAGTTCTATTCCATTGTTTTATATGTGTATTCTTATACCACACTGCATTGATTTGAAATCAAGAAGTGTGAGTGCTCCAATTTTATCCTTCTTTTTCAAGATAATTTGACTATTCTGGATCCCTTCCATTGCCATAACAGTTTTTGGATTAATCTTTCAAAACTCCTAAGATTTTTATAGAGGTTGTATTTAGTTTGAACATCAATTTGAAGATTATTGCCATTTTAACAATATCGAGTCTTCCAATCCATGAGCATATGATGCCTTTATATTGATTTGGGTCTAATTTATTTATTTATTATTTTTTTGAGACAGAGTCTCACTCTATCACCTAGGCTGGAGTGCAGTGGCACGATCTTGGCTCACTGCAACCTCCGCCTCCAAGGTTCAAGAGATTCTCCTGCCTCAACCTCCCAAGTAGCTGGGGTTACAGGTGCATGACACCACTACAGTTTGGCAGTTCCTCAACTCATTAAACATAGAGTTACCTAGCACATAACCCAGCAATTCTACTCTGATGTATACAAACAAGATAATTTAAAACTATGCACAAACTTGTACATATTAAATGTTCATAGCAGCCCCAAAGTAGAAACAACCCAAATGTCCATCAACAGAAGAATGGTTAACAGTGGTGTGGAATGTGGTTGGTACAACAGAATATTACCTTGCAATAAAAGCAAATAAAGTACCCATACAAAACAGGTGAACCTTGAAAACATCATGCTGAATGAAAAAATAGCCAGATACAAAACTATTTTTTTTGTATTTTTAGTAGAGATGGGGTGTCATTTTGCTGGCCAGACTGGTCTCGAGCTCCTGGCCTCATGTGATACACCTGCCTCAGCCTCCCAAAGTGCTAAGATTACAGGCATGAGCCACCACACCTAGCCCTAATTTAATTTCTTTCAATGATGTTTTGTAGTTTTCAGCATACAAGTTTTATGCTGCTTAAGTTTATTTCTAAGTATTTTATTCTTTTTGATGCTATTATAATATTTCTGAATTTTATGTTCAGATTGTCCATTGCTTATGTATAAGGGTGTGGTGGAGCGTGCCTGTAGTGCCAGCTACTTAGGAAGCTGAGGCAGGAGAATCACTTGAACCAAGAGGTGGAGGTTACAGTGAGCCAAGGTCACACCACTGCACTTCAGCCTGGGTGACAGAGCGAGACTCCATCTCAAAGAAAAAAAAATTATTGCAGCTTGTTTTATGCCATAGCATATGGTCTATTCTGGAGAATGTTCCATGTGCACTTAAGAAAAATGTATACTCTGCTGTTATTGAATGGAATGTTCTATTTGTGTCTATTAGGTCTTGTTGGTTTATATTATATGTCATCTTTTATTGATCTTCCTCATTCTTGAAATGTTATTATATGTTTTATTTCTAGAACATCTTTTGGTCCTCTAAAATTATGCTTGGTTACTTTTAATTAGCTCTTTCTCTCTAGTTTTATTTTGACTCTCCCTTTTAAAATTTCTACATATCCACTAAACAAGCTTATTTTTTATTTAGTATTATTTAATTCCAGTAGTTGGCATCTTTGTTGATTGAGTGTGCTATCTGTTCTCACTCATTACTTTGTTTCCTGTTGGGTTTTTTTTGTTTTTGTTTTTTGTTTTGTTTTGTTTTCTGAGATGGAGTCTTGCTCTGTCTCCCAGGCTGAAGTGCAATGGTGTGATCTCAGCTTGCTGCAACCTCCACCTCCTGGGTTCAAGTGATCCTCCTGCCTCAGCCTCCTGAATAGCAGGGACTACAGGCACATGCCACCATGCCTGGCTAATTTTTGAATTTTTAGTAGAGACAAGGTTTCACCATGTTGACCAGGATGGTCAATCTCCTGACCTTGTGATCCACCTGCCTCAGCCTCCCAAAGTGCTGGGATTATAAGCATGAGCCACCATGCCCGGCCTTGTTACCTTGTTTTGCACATATTCTATAATATTTGACAGTGAGCTCCTATTATTTAAAATCTCGAGGCTACAATTTAAGGTATTTTCTTTCATGAAAGATTTGGTTTGCTTCTGTGGATGCTTGAGATTACTTTAAATTTTCAAACTGAGATTTTTAAAACCTCATGGGTAGTTTGAATTCAGGCCGAAACCCATATGAAGCCTGCTGAGGATTACACGTTATCAGGGCTGCATTTTTCCCCCTTCACTCAATGTTAAAGTTAGGCAAGTTTACTTATTATTTTTTTCTTTAGTGTGAATTTATTTGTAGTCTATCATTATGCTGCCACTGCACTCCTAGGGTTTCTGACTTTATGCAGGGATCTCCTTTCAGATTCTGCACTTTGGGCAGGTCTTGGATTTTAGCTCCTGTATGTTACACCATGAAGGGCCATCTAATGAAAAGTCAAGGTCACTAGTGCCAGGCAAGTGGTCTCAAGATGAAAGCCAATCTCAGTGCTATCTTTCTTATCTGGATTTCAACATTTATTTAATTTTGGCCTGTGAGGCTTCCTTACTGCCTTGCAAGCTCCATGCTACATTTATAAGTGCATGTATTTTATTTAAAAAAAAATTTTTTTTGTTGCAATGGGGTCTCACCATGTTGCCCAGGTTGGTGGTCTTGACCTCCAGGCCTCAAGTTATTCTCCTGCCTCAACTCCCAAAGTGCTGGGATTACAGACATGAGCCACTGTGCCCAGCTAAGTGCATATATTTTAAATTTTTATGCAGCATTTTTAGTTGTTTGCTGGGGGAGAGTTATTTATGTTTTCAACATGTCTATTAAGTCTAGTTGGTTTACAACGTTGTTGAAGTCACCTTCTTAAATAGATCTTCTGCCTAATTCTTGAAATATTATATTTTCTGTTTCTAGAACCTCTTTTTGGCCTTTAAAATTATTCTTGGCTTTTTTGGGGGGGGAGATGGGATCTTATTCCATTGTCCAGGTTGGAGTGCAGTGGTATAATCACAGCTCATTGCAGCCTTGACCTCCTAAGCTCAAGTAATTCTCTTGCCTCAGCCTCCCGATTAGTTGGGACTACAGACAGGCACATGCCACCATACCCAGCTAATTTTTAAATTTTTTTGTAGAGATGGGATCTCTCTATGCTCACCATGAAGTCCTGGACTGAAGTGATCCTTCCACCTTGGCTTCCTCAAGTGGTGGAATTAAAGGTGTGAGCCACCATGCCTGGCCCGGTTGTTTTTTGTTTTTGTGCTGTGGGAGGAATACCTGCCTTGGAGGAAAGAAAGACCTGGATTTTTTTCCCCTATTAATTTTATTTTATTGTGATAACGACATTAGATTCACATTAGATTCACCCTCTTAATAAAATTTTAAACGTACAATATGGTATTGTGGTATTGTTAACTATAAGCACAATGTTCCACAAATCTCTAAAACTTACTGATCCTGCATAACTCAAACTTCATGCCCACTGACTGCTGGCCTGTTTTTGTTTTTGTTTTTAGAAGGAGTTTTACTCTTGTCACCCAAGCTGGAGTACAATGGAACAATCTCAGCTCCCTGCAACCTTTGCCTCCCAGGTTCAAGCAATTCTCCTGCCTCAGCCTCCCGAATAGCGGGAGTTACAGGCATGCACCACCATGGCCAGCTAATTTTTCTATTTTTAGCACAGATGGGATTTCACCATGTTGACCAGGCTGGTTTCAAACTCCTGATCTCAGGTGATCCACTGTCTTAGCCTCCCAAAGTGCTGGGATTACAGGCATGAGCCACTATGCCCGTGGCATGGTTATTTTTAATTAGTTCTCTGTCTCTGGTCATATTTTATATATATGACTCGATAGTATGATGGCGAGTAGCATGATAATGTGGAGCAGTATGTTCTGTGCATGTATCAAACACACAAATACAGAACTAAAATAACTACTCTACGCTGCCCCATACTATAAATTAGTCCTGAAAAGCACAGCAAGTTCTACAGCTTGGAGAAATTTGCACATTAAAAAGTTGTCACCTTTAACTACCTTCTTTTATGCACTAATAGTCAGAAAAGGCCCCCCTTTAAGAGGAGGTGCTTGGGGCCTAACCATTCCTGCTGTTTACACTTAGCTCCTCTACTCTTGTGATCACCCAGTCTCCTTGACACTAAGAAGAGAGTGTTCTCAAAGCACATAGCAGCAGGAGGAACCAATGTGTGAGGACAAACAACAGGAGCAGAGTGCCAAGCTGAAGCTTAGGAGCGGGTAGATAACCAGATAAGAGTGGGGTGGAGTATGAGAGCCAGAGGGAGGCATCATGGCTATAGCCATGTAGGGTAGGAGTGCCACAAAACAGCTCTCCAATACTTGAGGTCAGCTTCAAGTCACCTCTGGTCCTTCTCCAGGACATGGCTCTCTTTCTTTCACACTGTGGCATGAAACTGCCACTTCAGATGTTGCTAGCAGAGACATACCCTCTTTGCAGCGACACTGTCACTCCATTAATGCCGTCATCCAGAGCTGCTCTAGCGTTGCCCTATTGATTCATTTTGAGCTGTCACCTAAAATACTCCAATTCTTTTCCATACCTAAAATGAATTCATTTCTCTCCCGTTTTTTACCTAATTGAATGGGGTTTTATTTTGTTTTTTTGTTTTGTCTGTTTTTTAAAAATATGAGTGCATAAACACACATTTATCACTTCACCTTGTTAGATGCATTCTAGATAGCAAGAGCTTTGGCCTAATTCTTCTTCATTAGCTTTTACTATCTTTCTTGGTTTCATGTCATCTGTCAATTTCATGAATACTTCGCTGTCTATGCATCTAAATCACTGATAAAAATATTGAACCAGATCAAGGCATATCTCTGGAAATTTCCTTCCAAGCTGATGTTGATGCATTACTCAATACCCTTTGGGGATGATTTCTCAATCAGTTATTATTCCACCTAGTTGTACTTGTACTCAGGACAAATCTGCATGGTTGTCAAGTATGTTTTTGTCAATAGCTGTGGGGTAAGTATATATTTTACTAACCTAACAGCATAGCAACCACCTCAAAAGAGTGAAACCAAGGCAAGTTTAACAAAACTTGTTCTTGGTGCATCCATTTTAGAGCCTAGCGATTCCCACTACTTTTTAAATTACTCACCAACCTCCGTTTATTAACCCATTCTACAAAAAGACCCAGCCATCAAACTCTTCAGTTGGGGACTTATGGACTATGCCTTTGGCCCTCTTTTAAAGATCAAAAACACACTCTTTGACTAGTTTCTCAATACCTTTCAACAAATTCTCCTAGTAAGGTTTTTGTGAAGAATAATTGAAATATGCTGTGTAAAGAAACTAGTAGCAGAATGCTCAATGTAATGCTCAACAAATAATAGTTTTCTTCCTCCTTCCTCACTTCAACCAGGAAAACAACTTTCCATTTAATTCCATTAAAATCATTTAGTCTACTTGATTGTGTGCTAATACATTACATTAGTTAGGCAGCTGTAAAAGGACACCTAAAATACAGGAGCTTAAGCAAAACAGAAGTTTATTTTTCTGACACATAAACTACTGGGTAGGTACCACTGGTTGTTATGGCAGCTCCATAATAATCAAGGATCCAGTATCCTTCTCTCCTGTTCCTCGGGCACTCTTAAGAGGCAGCTTCCATCTCACAGTTTTACATGGCTGTGCCTGCTCCTCCTCTCATCTCTTTATTTAAGCCACTAGAAGGCAGAAAGGAAGGAAAGGGAGGGCATGCTCTTTCCTCCAATGTGAATAACCCAGGAATTTCAGGCATCATTTTTTGCTGTTATTTCATTGGCCAGAACATATAACTGAAAGTGAGGCTGGGAAATGATCGTCTCCATTTAACTCATCTTGGTTTGCCCACCTCTTTTCAGGTTTTAGCACCAGAGTCCTGCCTCCTGGGAACCCCCTTAGTCCTGGGTAAATGGGCTGATGGATGGTCACCCTATGTCTACCTAAAATTTGTAGGCTCTAAAGAGAGAGGGGGAAATAGATACTGATGGACCACTAGATCCCTTCCTTAATCTCCAGCTTGTCTTGTGAGGCTGCTATTTTTTTCTGTTTGAGGGACTGCTTTTCTTTATCTCACCCCGAAGGTACTTCTTGAAACAGATGACTACAGCAAATAGGTGATGATGAGTCTTCCTTGTTCTTATAATCTGCTGGTATCCCATCTATTATTATCCATGTTTCTCTTGGCTGTGAATATTTATTTATCCTTTTGATGATCTTGGCATTTAAAAAAAAAAGCACTCAGACAATTCACAAGATAATAAAAATGGCTAATAAGAACATAATTATATGCTTAACACAACTAGTAATGAGGAAAATGCATATTAAAAAACCTAAAAGGAGGCCAGGCATGGTGGCTCATGCCTGTAATCCCAGCACTCTGGGAGGCCAAGGCAGGCAGATCACTTGAAGAGTTCGAGACCAGGCTGGCCAACATGATGAAACCACTTCTCTACTAAAAATACAAAATTTAGCTGGGTGTGGCGGCAAGTGCCTGTAGTTCTAGCTAATCAGGAGGCTGAGGCATGAGAATCACTGGAGCCCAGGAGGCAGAGGTTTCAGTGAGTCAAGATCGTGCCACTGAACTCCAGCCTGGGCGACAGAGTAAGACTCCGTCTAAAAAAAAAAAAACCCCACAATGAGATCCACTACATGTTCATTAGAGTGACTGCAATTTATAAAGACTAATAATAGCAAATATTGGTGAAGATGTGGTGCAACTGGCATTTTCATAAACTGCTGTTGAGTTAATATTGCACCACCTTGAAGACAGGTTGGCAGTATCATAAAAAGTTAAACATATACCTACCATATAACTCAGCCATTCCACTTCCAAGTAATTTGTCCAAGAAAAATAAAAGTGTAAGTTCATACAAAGACTTGGTCGCAAATGTTAATAGCAACTTTATAATACCCATAAACCTATAGGCAATCCAAATGTTCAACAGATGAATGGATAAATAAATTGTGGTATATCCAATAAAATAGGATGCTACTCAGCAATATCAAGGAACAACCTCTGATGCACTCAAAAACAAGGATAAATCTCAGAATCATTACACTGAATGAAAGAAGCCAAACCGAAAAATAAAGAGCACTTACTGTATAATACCATTTGCATAAAATTCTAGAAAATACAAACTGATGTATGGCGACAGAAAACAGAGCAGAGGCCAGGTGAGGTAGCTCACGCCTGTAATCCCAGTGTTTTGGGAGGCCAAGGCAGGAAGATCGCTTGAGGTCAGAAGTTTGAGATCAGCCTAGGCAGTGGGTCACCTCAGAACTCACAACAACCAGGAGGACTTGTCAAAAGCATGCTTACTTGGTCACTTTTACCACTTACCTCTGTCCTGGAAGGCAACAACTCAACTGCCCAGTAGATAAGGCACCATGCTAGCAGGAGAGCCCTTCGCTCTTGCTCCCTCCCTTCCCTGCCTTATAAAACTGTCCACTTTCTGCTCCAGAAGTGAAGCAGCACATTTGTAGGTTGAACGGATGTTTGTGCTACCTCCCCAGGCTAGTTTTGGAATAAACCACTCTTTCTATCAGACCTTGCTCTTGTTAACTGCACTCTGCATGCAGCGAGCAACTAACCCACGGTCCAGTCACAAGGCAACTTTCAAGGGGTGAAGAAAATGTTCAGTGTCTTTATTTTGTGATGCTTAATTTTGCACTTTAAATTTGTGTGGTTTATACCTTAAACAAAGTAATTTGAAGAAAGTGAATTGGTTTTGGCCAAACTAAACTATAGTGGTTAGTTTTGGAGGAGTTGGGGGTGACTGGAGTGTGTAATAATTGGAAGGAGCCAGGAAGATGTCTCCGGGAAGGTTGGCAATTTTTTTTGTTTGTTTTTTGAGACGAAGTCTCGCTCTTGTCCCCCAGGCTGGAGTGCAATGGCGTGATCTTCCCTCACTGCAACCTCCACCTCCCAGGTTCAAGCCATTCTCTTGCCTCAGCCTCCCAAGGAGCTGGGATTACAGGCATCTACCACCAAGCATGGCTAATTTTTGCATTTTTAGAGAGACAGGGTTTCACCAAGTTGGCCAGGCTGGTCTCGAACTCCTGACCTCAGGTGATCTGCCTTCCTCAGCCTCCCAAAGTGTTAGGATTACAGGCGTGAGCCACCACACTCAGCATGTTTTGATTTTTTATCTGGGTGCTAGTTACACAGATGTGTTCAGTTTGTGAAAATAAGTTGAGTAGTACAATTGTCCTTGCTTTGCCTTTAGGAATGAATGCTATAGTAAAATAAAAAATGTTTACTTAAAAAAAAAATCAAGCTCCATCTCCTTTATGTATTATTTTTCCTGGTATCATGCTTACACACCTGTCTAATACTATAAGGTCTTCCTTGGTTTAACACCTTTTTTCCATCTTCTATGCATGTTTTTTTTTTTTTTTAAAGACTGACTGAGTATCCAAGCTTTCAAGGAACAACACAATTTTCTTGTAGCTATGCCATTTTTTTCTCACTAGAACAACTTATTCTATTTAATGGTATCTATCCATTATACTGGTTGAATTTTAATAGCAGTTTGAGATTGTAAACTATAAGCTCCTTGAGAGCAAGTGTTGGCTTCCAACACCTAGAACAGTTCCTGGCATATCTTATGTGCTTGACAAATAGCCGTTCACTTCATCAAGGTTGCTGCACATCTTCTTAGAAAGCTACCTAATTTGTGTTTCTTTTGAATAAAATAGGCTCTCCTATCATATTTGACTTTTGAATTTCATCATACTATCTTAGTTAATTAAAACTGTGAATTTGGCCAGATGCAGTGGCTCACGCCTATAATCCCAGCACTTTGGGAGGCCAAGGCAGGTGGATCACCTGAGGTCAGGAGTTTGAGACCAGCCTGGCCAACATGGCAAAATCCCGTCTCTACTAAAAATACAAAAATTAGCCAGACATGGTGGCACATGCCTGTAATCCCAACCACTTGGGATGCTGAGGCGGGAGAATCATTTAAACCTGGGAGGCGGAGGTTGCAGTGAGACAAAATCAAGCCATTGCATTCCAACCTGTGCAACAAGAGTGAAACTCCGTCCCAAATAAATAAATAAATAAAAATAAAACTGTAAATTTACCTGAGTGGCCAGTCCCTGCACATTGGAGAAACTGAGGCCATAAGCATGTGGTTTCTCTACCACTTTCCTCATGAGATGCTTGGGAATCTCCTACCCTCTTATTCCTCTCTCCATGCCATACTTGTTTATTTCCCTCTGTCCTTCTCCACATTTGTGTCCAAACCTCTTGTGTACTGTTTCAACGTTTTTCAACTGTGCATAGGTTTTTTAAGACGGAGTTTCACTCTTGTTACCCAGGCTGAGTGCAATGGCACAATCTCGGCTCACCGCAACCTCCGCCTCCTGGGTTCAGGCAATTCTCCTGCCTCAGCCTCCTGAGTAGCTGGGATTACAGGCACGCACCACCATGCCCAGCTAATTTTTTGTATTTTTAGTAGAGACGGGGTTTCACCATGTTGACCAGGATGGTCTCGATCTCTTGACCTCGTGATCCACCCGCCTCGGCCTCCCAAAGTGCTGGGATTACAGGCTTGAGCCACCGCTCCCGGCCAACTAATATGTATTTTAAAAATCCTCCTGAACAGCTTGGCCATTCTCTGACCAAGGCTCTTCTTCCCTGTCCTTGTGGGATCCACTTCATCTCTAGTTAGGAACTTCTCATTCCTGCCCTTTATGCGAAGGTCCAGAATGCCAAATGGTGTCATACCTGCTAGTAAAACACTATTTCCCTCCTATATTTCTCTCTCAAAATCCCTGTGGCATAATAAGAAATGTGTATGGGTCTCTATCCCTCAGTTTCTGGGACAGGACTTCTAAAACTCTTGTAACTTCCTGAGTGATAGGAGAGACTTTTGTATCAAATTTTAGCTAAATCCCCAGTTCTTGGCACAAGAGTTTCTATGACACTTGAAATCTCTGAATGATGAGGGTCCCTTTGAATGTTAGTGAGATGGCTGGTGGCAGAAAGCTTTTAGATACCTTAGTAGGGGTTGCTAATTGTCAGAGGAATGAACCAATCATGTGATTAGAAGGTTGAAACTTTCAGCTCCACCCCCTTACCTCCACAGAGCGGAGAGGGGCTGGAAATTGAGTTTAATCACCAATGGCCAATTACTTAACCAATCATGCCTATGTGATGCAACCTCCATAAAAACCCTAAACCATAGGATTGAAGAACTTCCAGGTTGAATCCATCCACATGCAGGGAGGGTGGTGAACCCCCAACAACATGGGGACTGAAGCTCCTGTGCTTGGGACCCTTGCAACCTTGCCCTATGTACATCTTCATCTGGCTGTTCATGTGTCCTTTCTAATATCCTTTATAATAAACCCATAAACCCAAGTAAGTATTTTTCTTACAAAATTTTATGTAAATACAAATATTTCCTTAGCAAATGATCAAACCTGAAAAGGGGATATAGAATTTATTTATAGTTGGTTGGTCAGAAGTACAGGTGACAGCTTGGGACTTGTGATTGGCACCTAAAGTGGGGTAAGTCTTGTGGGACTGAGCCCTTAAGCTTTTGGATCAGATGCTAA
This sequence comes from Cebus imitator, assembly GCF_001604975.1. Classification (NCBI taxonomy): domain Eukaryota; kingdom Metazoa; phylum Chordata; class Mammalia; order Primates; family Cebidae; genus Cebus; species Cebus imitator. Next base: position 518,400 of record NW_016107763.1, read on the forward strand.
CTCCAGGTAGATAGTGTCGGAATTGAATTGAATTGTAAGACACCAAGTTGGTGTCTAAAGAAATAATTAATTGTTGCTGTGCAAAAAAACCACGTAGTCCCCAGAGACAGCTTGAAATAAGTAGCAAAAACATGGTTTACATTCCTCACACCTTTAGTTTCCTAATAATTTACAAATATTAAAAATTCTTTGTGGTTCCTTTTAAGCAGTGCAACTTGTCTTTCTATAAATCAGCATATGTGAACATCTATAAGTGGTTCTGAGATAAAGCTTACTCAATCTGTGCCACCTAGGAAGTGGCATAGGCCCTTGGTCATGCCTGTATCTATCAATGCATATGTATATCTGTCTATCTATCCATCCATCCATCCATCCATCCATCCTGTGTTTCTTTCCCAAATGATTTCATAGATTCTCATTCAGTTGTATTTCTCTAGTACTCGCTGGCTTTTTTTCTTTCTTCTCTGACATCTTTTGGTTCTAGTCAACAACATTTGATTCAGGTTTTATTTCTATTCACTTTCTCAGAATTTTACATTCCCAGTTTCTTTCTAGGGAGTATATTATTTATTCCAATATATCTAGGAATTTTACCTCTTATCTCAAGTGGCATCAGAATAATATAAAGTCAATCTTTTGACAGGAAAAACATGAATTCAGAAACATGAGTATCACCTTTAAGTAGGGAATATACTTTTGATTAAGGGGAAACAAGGAAACAATTTCATGGCTCTTTATTCAGGTGCAGTATAGTAAATTGCCTCTGCTCCAAAATATTTCCAATGCTGGTGAGTTACACAGCTCATTTCAAAGTTAGCTTGGGTGGACTGGGATCAAAGTTCTGGGCAGACTGTATTTTGCTATGTTCTGATCTCCCCTCTTGGATTCCATTCACTTTTTGCTTATAGTCACTCAAAGTCCAAGGAGTTAAGAACTCTCTGACTCTTGCAGAGTTTGCCTTTATTTTTCAAAGTGAAACCCTAACCTCCACACATATATCTTTAGGTGTGTGAACAATATCTTAGGTAACCTCACAAAGCCCTAAACATACTAGAGTAGAAGGCAATGGAGTGGCTGCTAGCTCGAACCTGACTTTGAATTTCTAGTAGCCATGGCATATGAGTGTATATGAGTCACCTGCAGGCTTGTGCCAAGATGGGCATGGAGAGAGAACCCATTGCTGTCATCTTCGAGGCCTGCTCTTCCTTGTCATGAATTATTTACTTTAGCCAAAACATTATTATTTTATATTTCTTTTTTCTTAAAAATTATTTTTAGCAAGACAGGGTCTTGCTATGTTGCCCAGGCTGAATTACAGTGGCTATTCACAAGCATGATCATAGCTCACTGAAGCCTTGAACTCCTGGGTTCAAGAAATCTTCCTCCTCAGCCTCTCAAGTGACTGGGACTACAGGCATGAGCCACTGTGCCAAGCTAGCCAAAACATTCTTGCTTAACCTTACTTCATCTGGGTTTCTAGTAACCAAAGAAACCCTGAACAGCTCATGTACCCTGCATACCAGTGGGATCGCAGTTGCTGACAGCGCTCATCAGTAACTGGACCTTTGGGAAGACAGGAAGATCTGGACTCTTTAGACCTGCAGTGCTGGACTTGTATACCCAAATGCAAGGGAAAAGAGAGAGAAGGACCAACAAACAGTTCAGAGGTAAAAGTAGCGACTAGTTTGTTTAGACTCTGTGCCACTGTCACCTTGGTGGACCAGTTCATCAGCATCTATAGAATGCAATATAAGAATAGTTCCCAGCCGGGCGCGGTGGCTCACGCCTGTAATCCCAGCACTTTGGGAGGCCGAGGCGGGTGGATCACGAGGTCAAGAGATCGAGACCATCCTGGTCAACGTGGTGAAACCCCGTCTCTACTAAAAATACAAAAAATCAGCTGGGCATGGTGGCATGTGCCTGTAATCCCAGCTACTCAGGAGGCTGAGGCAGGAGAATTGCCTGAACCCAGGAGGCGGAGGTTGCGGTGAGCCGAGATTGCGCCATTGCACTCCAGCCTGGGTAACAAGAGTGAAACTTCGTCTCAAAAAAAAAAAAAAAAAAAAAAAAAAAAGAATAGTTCCCAAGCTTCATGCAGATCCCTTTCCTTGTTTTCAAAGTCCTTTGGCTCCATTTCAAGGGGAAGCTCTCCACACAGGTGCCATTTGTTCCAACCATCAAAGACTCATCTTTCCCTTTCTATTTCAATAATAAACTTTTTTGGGGTTTGCAAGTAGTGATTCAGTTTATTACATAGCAATGCTACAAGGCAAGTAATAAAGTGTTATTGTACCCGTTCTTATAGGTAAGAAAACTTAGGCATGCCCAGGTCATGAAACTGCTAAGTGGCAGAGCTAGGAGAGCAGCAGATTTAAATCCAACAGCCTCACCTAAGATCCACCATGGACTCAATGTTGTCAGGAAGTTGTTACCCCCTCACTGATGCCTCTTCAAGGTCATAATTGGCAGATCAGTCCTATGCATTTATATCCTCTCTTTCTAAAACCCCACTAAATTATAACAAAGAAACAAGGAATATATTCACCCACAAGGAAAAAGAACATTAAAAACAATGGATGAGGAATTTGAACACATTTATTTAAAGGTTAAACAGAAAGATGATGAAAAGAGAACTGATTTACTAAAGCTCAGAGACTACAGTGTAGCTTTCTGATGAGAAGGAAGACAGTTTCCCTAGAACTTCACCAGGTTCTTCTTTGGTGGCCTCAAAAAGGACCACTTGAGCCCAAGAGTTGGAGACTATCCTGGACAATACAGTGAGACTCCATCTCTCAAAACAAAAACAAAAACAAAAACTACTACAGGAAAGGGAATTGTGAAGCTGCCTCCAGTGCAGAGGGACCACCGGGTCAATTCTTCTCTTAAGTGTCTCCATCCCTCACCATGCCACCAACCCCCTCAAATGGGACACAGGGGGATTATTCCTTTGCAAAATTGTACTAGAAGGGCCTGCTTTATGTGTATGTGGTGTATGGGTTAAACCTCTGTTAGAGCCATGTTGAACTCCTAGTAATTTTTTAAGTGTCCTGCTTTTCTGAGTGAGGAGCTCAGTTTGCCCTGGGCTTTTCAAATTATGTAATGGTCTTGTGGACTGCTGAAGCTCATATGTAGGGATGCAGGTGCAGTGGTGGCTGAGGTGACCTGCAGGCCTTGGCAACAGGAAAAATTAAGTGAGCATCAAACGCTGAATCATGAGACCTCACTCTCTTCCCCTGCCGTGTCCAGAATACAAGTATCCACATATTTTATACCACCCTGCACCTCAATTTTCATCATAACTTTTTTCAGCTTGGATTCAATTTGGGTTGAAGGAATTCCCAACCTCCATTCATGCTACAGCCATTTACCATTTTCTTTGATTCCAATAATTTATTTACTGCCCAATTCCCTCACAATCCTTTCACACATTTTTTTGGTTGGGCTCAGGATCATAACTCCTCTCTCATGTTTATTGATAGAATCTCTCTGGAGAGCCTGAAGGGCCCAAGCAAAGTGCTTCTAGAAGCTACTTTGAGAGTAACCTATGGAAAAGTCCCTATCACTTCACAGTAAAATTCATCCTTCCATACACTCTGAAGTTTTAGTTAGCTCCTAAATATAAGCAGTCCCTTCTTGGCAAGATGACTAAACATTTAAGAAAAGTCTCAAAGGGAACCCAGAGAAAACAGAAACAATGAAGGAAGCAGTAGGCAATTTAAGTAAAATCTGTAAACAACATACTCAAAAAGATTTTTTAAAAAACTAGAGTTCTTGAAAAAAAAAGGAATAATTGGAGAACAAGAAAGAGCATTTGGAAATTAAAAATATGATATAAATGTAATATGAAAATTCAGTAGAATGTGTAGAAAGTAAAGCTGAAAAACATCTCCAAGAAGGTAGACTAAAAAGACAAAGATTGGAAATAAAGGAGGTAAGTGGGATAATGAAAAATTGGAGAATTCAACATCTAACAGGAATTCTGGAAAAGTAGAATGAAGAATCAGAAGGTAAAGAATTACCAAAGAAATAACATAGAATCTCCGGATTATATGGGCCCAGCCAAACAAATGAAAAAACACCCACACTGAAGGACCTTACCATGGCATTTCAGAACATGAGCAATGATTTAGTTATGTTGTTCAGGTCTTTTTTATCTTTACTGATTTTCTCTCTATTCGTTCTCTCAGTTGCTGAGAAAGGAGTGTTGAAGTCTCTACTGTAATAAGAATTTGTCTATTTATTTTTTCAGTTTGAACAGTTTTTTGCTCACGTAGCTTGGGCTTCTAGCGTTGGGTGCATATCCATTTAAGATTGTTTGTCTTCTTGGAAAACTTACTTCTTTACCATTATGCAATCTCTCTCTTTATCCCTGATACTATTCCTTGTTCTGAAGTCTGTTTTGTCTAAGATTAATATAGCTACTCTAGTTTTTTGGTTTTTTTTGTTTAGTGTTTACATGTTCAATCTTTCTCCATTTAAGCATATTTAATATGATTAGTGATAAGATTGAATTAAAATCTACCATCTTGCTAATTTTTCTATTTTCTATCTGTTTTTTGTTTTGTTTTGTTTTGTTTTTTGTTGTTGTTGTTGTTTCTGCCTTCTTTTTGGGTTATTTGAACATTTTTATGATTTTTTATACCTCTTCTCTAGAATTATTATGTATACTCCCTTAAATACTTTTGAGTGATTACCCTGACATTTGTAATGTCAACCTGAAATAAGATCTCCCAAAAATGTAAAAAATATCGCCTAAAATGATGAAATTATTTGGCAGTTAGCAAAAAGAACTGTAACCCAGGACACACCGCTATGGCAAGCCACTGTGCATCTAAGGGAAGGTAAAGAAAAGCCTTTATAGCAAAAAGGAGGAGTATGCATAAGCTGCTTGGAAACAGAGTTTATTGGTTCTAGAGGGTCAGAGCCAGAGTTGTCAGTTTATCTGTGGGAGATACCATTACCGGGAAAGTGGTCTTTGGAGAGCATCTTATCTGAATTGCGAAAGCCCTAAAGAAGACTTTTCTTGTGGGGTTATTTTAGAAAGTGCTTAAGACAGCCTAAATCTCAAACAGGCAAGCATTAGCCTTCCTGCTTTGTGCTTTCTCAGCTCTGATTTGTTTGGCACTGACAAAAGTAATTTTGTCTGCTGTGGAGGTGTGTGCCTGTACTCCCAGCTACTCAGGAGGCTAAGGCAGAAAAATGGCTTTAGCCTAGGCGTTTGAGACCTACCTGGGCAATACAGTGAAACCCTGTCTCTAAAAATGGCCTTGCATAGTGACATATGCCTGGAGTCCCAGCTACCTGGGAGACTGAGGCAAGGAGGATTGCTTGAGCTCAGGAGTTCATGGCTGCAGTGAGCTATGAACTGCACTCCAGCTGGGGCAACAGAGCAAGACCCTATCTTAAAAAAAAATTTTAAGTGATTTCATCTTGATATCTGTAACCTTCACAACAATATACATGTTTAATTAATCAAAGTCTACTTTGAAATGATAGCATAGCAGTTTGCATGTAGTGTAATGGCTTTATAACAGTATATTCTTGATTGCTTTCTCCCATTGTCTTTGTGTTATTGTGGTCATAACTTTTACTTTAACATATGCCTTAACCATGTTACATTGCTGCTATATGGCTTTAGGCAGTCAAGTATCTCTTGGAGCAGGTAATAACTTTTAAAATAATTCAACTTTATTCTGTTTCTGCTTCTTCTCATTTATTTGTGTAAATCCAGGTTTCAGTCTGATACTTTTTTTTCCTGAACAACTTTCCTTACTATCTCTTAGGGTAGGTCTGCTGGCTATGAAATTCCTCAGTGTTTGTGTGAGAAAGCATTTAATCCCCCCTCTCTTTTTTTGTGGAAAGATTTTTTTGCTAGGTATTGGATTCTAGATTGAAAGCTTTGTTTTTTTCAGTGCTTTAAAGATACCCCTCAATTGTCTTCTCATTTTCTGATGAGAAGTCTGCTGCAATTCTTATTTTTGTTCCTCTGCATGTAATGTTTCCTTTCTCTCTGGCTGCCTTCCAGATTTTCTCTTTGTTTTTGTTTTCAGTAACTCAAATATGATCTGCCCGAGTGTGTGTCTTGCTTGTTTTGGTATTCATCTTGTTTGGTGAGCTTCTTGGATCTACAGTTTGGTGTTAGTCATTAATTATGAAAAATTCTCAACCATTATCTCTTCATATATTTCTTCTGCCCCATTCTTTTTCTCTTTCATTCTGGGATTACAATTACGCATATGTTAGCCTGATATTGTCCTACAGGTCTTGAATGTTCTGGTTGTTTTTTTCCCCACTCTTTTTTTCCCTTTATATTTCAGTTTGGGAGTTTCTTAACTTATCTTCATGTTTACTGATTATTTCCACAGCAGTGCTGAGTCTACCATTGAGTCAGTTGTTACTGTGATTTTTTCTTTCTGGCATTTCCATTTGATTTTTTTTTTTTTTTTCTCCAGACAGGGCCTGGCTCTGTTACCCTGGCCGGAGTGCAATGGCACCATCTCAGCTCACTGCAACTTTTGCCTCCCTCATCTCAGCCTCCCAAGTAGCTGGGACCACAGGTGTGTGCCACCATGCCTGGTTAAATTTCGTAGTTTTGGTAGAGACAGGGTTTCACCACATTGCCCAAGCTGGTCTCGAACTCCTGGGCTCAAGCAATCCTCCTGCCTTGGCCTCCCAAAGTGCTGGGATTATAGGCATGAGCCACATGCCTGGCATTATGCTTTCTCATAGTTTCCATCTCTTTGCTGAAATTACTCACCTAGTCTTGCATGTTGTTTACATTTTTCATTAATCACATATTAAAGTTATTTTAAATTTCCTGTCACTTACAACTTCTGTGTCATATCTAAGTCTGGTTCTGATAATTGCCCTGTCTCTTAGGGATATGTTTTTTCACACCTTTTTGTAAATCTTATAATTTTTTATTAGAAGTTGGACATCTCATAAGAACAAAAATCCTGAGGGAATTGTTTTTATGCCTGGCAACTGGCATATCTTTCCTGTTAGGTCTTTTGTACCAGGGTTGAATGAATCTAGATAGACATTGGACAGGATGTGAAGTTAACTGTGACTATGATCACCTTCTGGGCACTGCAATTTCAAATTCCAGTAGGGATACTTTTTGTTTAGGATGAAGGTTGGTTCATCAGAGCAATGTCTGCTCAGTTCTGAGCTTTAGATCTTCCCTTGTTTTATGCCTTTAAGATAATCTGTTGAATACTCTTGTCTCTTGCCTGTCTCCTCCCTGTATTCTGCTGTTACTTGTTAACTAAAACTTGTTAGTTTGACATGGGAGAACATAAAGGAAGTGCACTCCATGTTGTTTTGATGAGGCTTGGATTTAGACAAGTCCCTAGTACTGGGGGTAAGCTGTCATTTTTTTCCTATTCCTGGCCACAGTGAATTTTCACCGTAGCCCTAAAGGAAGCAGTGCTTGCCCTTCCAACCCCCTCTTCTAGACTCTTTAAGTCGACCAGTTTTTAGCACTCTGCCACATTTGTTTTGTTATTCTCTATCTCTTATCTGATTAAACCTACAGATTAAAGCTTTTATTCTATTTGCAAGACTGGGGCAAAGGCTCTAACCAGGGGTATTCAGGGACAGAATATATTCATAGGTCCTTAGTTTCTGTTTCTAGTTGGGTCAGTAAAGCCCCTTCTTCATTCCTTTTTTCTGCTTATCACTAGAGACAGAAACTAAAAATCACAGCTTCAGGCTGCTAAAAGCCTAAAACAAAACAAGACAGAAGAATAACAAAATAAGGCAGGTGGGACAAGCTTGATCTAAGCCAATTCTTGTCTCTCCCACAGGGACTCCTTAAAGAACATTATTGGGTCAATTGACAGAAATGTGACATGTGCTATAGATGATAAAAGTATTATGTCAATATTAAGTATCCTGAAGTTGATAACTATACTGGAGTTACGTAAGAAATATCACTATCTTTAGGAAATGGACACTAAGGTATGAACAGGTATTAACAGCATGATGCATGCAACCCCTTCCCAAATGATTTGGGATAAATAAGGCAGATACAGATAGACAGATAAAGCGACAGGCAATAATAGAAAAAAAGTGACAGAGTGTTAAAAACTGGTTGACTTAAAGAGCCTAGAAGAGTTTTCAGTATCATAAAATTGCAACTTTTCTGAAAATTTGAAATTATTTCAAACTAAAGAGTTTTTTTAGAAGAATCAATTTGTTCCACCTGGGATTTAGAGAGCTGGAAGAAACATCACTCCCATTCTTAAAACAGCATAAAAAGGGGAAAACTAACCTCAAATTTATAATTTTTGGAAGTGTTTTGAAGAGCTGAGGTTGCACAATAACTAAATGAGGAGAGACAAGCACTTGAAGGGAGAGAAGGAGACTCCACCACTGCCTTCCCTTGGTTGGATGTAACCAGTAGACACTTGTAAGAAGGGTTCTGCTGGAATCACTGAATTGGTGAAGGGACAAGGGTGAGTTGGTGGAATAGTGTTGAGACTTGCTGTCATTCAGGTGATTCTTTCAGTTCCAGTCCCAGAAAAAAAAAGTGAAACCACAAAGGATACTCTAGAACTCTGGTGTTAGGTACAACTGGCACAGTTATCCTACTGAAGGGACAAGAGAAGGCCACTGTCATCAGAACTTGGACATGAGACATGGGACAGCAGTGTGGCTGTGGGAGGGGACAGCCCCTGACAGGAATGGAGACTTCTTGTCTGGAGACATGGCCAGCTGAGACCACCCCACAGGGAGGAAGCCTGGAAAAAAAACGTGGAATTCACCCTCTTCATTCCTCTTGCAAAGCTTCTGTTACTGAGCAAATGGGCTTGCTGCCCGAAGCACATAGAAGCCAATACCATAGCACCAGCTTTTGAGAAAAGAAGAATTTACTGCGAGGCCAGTTGGCAAGGAGACAGGAGACTCAGCTCAAATCTGTCTCCTTGATTTGGGGTCTGAGGCAGGTTTTAAAGGGTAACAGGTTAAGGGATTTAGGAATGTTGGTTTGGCAGGGTCTGATGGGAGGGCTTCACATTTAAGCGTGTAAGGTAAGGTATGTTGAGGTGGATTTTAACCCCAGATCTTTTAGGCCAGTGGACCTCTTGCTTTAGAAAGAGTCCTGGAGTTCAAGCTCTGCTCATGTCCCGGTCTTTTTAGTTCCACAGGGAGAATTCATTGGCTCATTGTTATCAGAGGTCAAAGCTTTCCTATTGCAAATGCCCAGGCTATATGACTTACAATTTTGGCTCTGTTATACCTACAAGGTAACTTGATGTTCTGTTATCAAAAAAGTAGGCCTAGGAGTCTTGGAGAAGGTGGGGGTTCCTCCCAGGTTAAAAGTCCCCTTCTTCCACACCACTTTGGACTCCACGTTTGGATCCCCTTCCTCCCTCTCTCTCTCTCTCTCTCTGTCTCTCTCGTGAAAGCTTTCTCTCTTCCTCTCCTTTTTCTCTTTCTCTACCTAAATAAATCACTTTCTGAAAAAAAAAAAAAAGAGAGAGTAGGCCTAATTTGGGCTGGTCCTGTGGTTACACTGCAGGCCCCTCCCTTTGGCTGAACTCAGGCAGCCAGGGAGCTGGGTGATGTGGTCTAACCAGGCTGTCTCCTGAGGCACACAGCACAGAGGACAGGGCAGGGCCAACTGAGGGGAGGAGACAGCAGAAGTTCCCATCACACCTGCCATGCTGGCAGCTGAGGGACAGCCAAAAAGCATGGGAATTAGGAATTAGATCAGGTTTTGAGTTTGGAGCCTGCTTTTTACTAACCATATGCCTTCGGGTTGCCTCCTTACTCTCTCTGGCCCTGTCTTTGCATTTGTAAATGTTGGGAGAATAGCAACACTTGTAGGGTGGTTGTGGGTTCTAAATGAGATAAACTACATGTGTAAAGTGCCTGGCCCGTAATTAACTCTCAATAACTGGGATGTGTGTGTGTGTGTGTACACACACACACACACACACACACACACACACACACACACACATATATATAGTAGCCATTACTCTAAGTATAACTCTGAAAATCTCAACCTCTCACAGTGTGATGATGCCAGAGAGACCGACATCCTCAAATGTGAATGAACAGTGAGGTTAAAATGGGAGAAACACTCAGAGCATTTATCAAGGGTATTATACTCCTACACTTTCAGTCCAGTAAGGTCCACATCTAGGAATTTATGCTGAGAAAATAATCATTTGAAAAGCAGATAACAAGGTGGCCTATACCCCTGGTTCTGCAGGCAGAGAAATCTAGACTGAAATTCCAGCTTTGTCACTAAATGGTGATATGGTTTTGAGTAAATTACTCAACTTCTCTCAGCCTTTGTCTATCTTTCTATAAAGTGGAGATGAACATAGTACTAGTAGATACTTCTTGTAGAAATGTAAAAATGTAGCACACAGCCTGACTCATAGAAGACACTCAATAATATTAGCACTTTTATCTATAGTAGTGGAAAATAAGGTACAACTTAAGTATCTAAAAAATAAGAAAATGGTGAATTTATGAAATAAAATATACAGCCACTAAAATGATGTTTTAGAATAACATCTTCATTGTGTTATAAACAAAGGTAATTAAGATATTATTTTTTTAGGACACAAAAAGCTTAAACCAGAAAAGTTGGATATATAAAGTTCATTAAAATTAAAAACTTCTTATTCATCAATAGACACGATTAAGAGAGTGAAAGGGCAAACCACAGGGTGGGACACCCATATCCAGGATATATATATAAAGAACCCCTACAAATCAATTTTAAAAGGCAGACAACCTAATTAAAAAAATAGAACAGGCACTTTGCAAAAAGGATGTCCAAGTAAAAAGGTGTTCAACATCATTAGTCAGCAGGTAAATGCACACAATTAAAACCACAAGGAGAAACAATTATACTCAGAAGAATGACTAAAATAAAAAGACTGGCAATACCAAGTGTATTGGTGAGAATGGGAATAGCTAGAACTCTTATATGATGCTGATAGGGGGTAAATTGGTATACTACTTTGCAAAATGGTTTGGCAATATCTAACAAAGCTAAACATACATTTGTCGTGTGCTGTAGCAATTCTACTCCTGGATACGTATCCAAGAGATAAATATGCTTATGTCTAAAAAGAGGCAGATGCAAGAATGTTCATAACAGTTTAACTCATAATAGCTCCAAATTGGAAACAGCCCAGATGTCCATGATGGTAGAATAAATAAATGTTAATATCTTTATACCATGGGATACTACACAGCAGTAAAAAAGAATAAAGTACTAGGGTACTAAAGAACAGACAGATATCACAGAGCTAATATTTAATTAAAGAAGTCAGCTATAAAAGAGTACTTGTGATATAGCTCCACTTACATCGAGCTCAAGAATAGGCAAAATTGGGCAGGGTGCGATTGCTCACACCTGTAATCCCAGCACTTTGGGAGGCCAAGGTGGGTGAATCACTTGAGTCCAGAAGTTTGGAGCCAGCATGGGCAACATAGTGAAACCCTGTCTCTACAAAAAAAAAAAAAAAAAAAAAAATACAAAAAATTATCTGGACATGGTGGTGTGTGCCTATAGTCCCAGCTACTCAGGAGGCTAGGGCAGGAGGGTTACATGAGCTGGGAGTCTGAAGCTTCAGTGAGCCATGATGGCATGGGGAAATTTTTTATGTAATGCTAAATGGGAAACAATCAAAATACTATATAGAGAAAGATCACAGCATTACTGTAAATATTTGAATGAATAACAGGAAGGAAATAATCTAAGGTTTAACAGTTGATCTCTTTGAGAGAGGGATTAAATGTTTTCTTTATGCTTTTTTGTTTCTTTAAAATTTTCTTAGCCAGGCGCGGTGGCTCACGCCTGTAATCCCAGCACTTTGGGAGGCCAGGGCAGGTGGATCACGAGGTCAAGAGATCGAGACCATCCTGGTCAACACGGTGAAACCCCGTCTCTACTAAAAATACAAAAAATTAGCTGGGCATGGTGGTGCGTGCCTGTAATCCCAGCTACTCAGGAGACTGAGGCAGGAGAATTGCCTGAACCCAGGAGGCGGAGGTTGCGGTGAGCCGAGATCGCGCCATTGCACTCCAGCCTGGGTAACAAGAGCGAAACTCTGTCTCAAAAAAAAAAAAAAAAAAATTTCTTCAATGAATATTTACTACCTTCATAATTAAGAACAAATATTTGGGCCGGACATGGTGGCTCATGCCTGTAATCCCAGAACTTTGGGAGGCCGAGGTGGGTGGATTGCCTGAGGTCAGGAGTTCAAAATCCCATGGTGAAACCTCGTCTCTACAAAAATTCAAAAAAATTAGCCAGGTGTGGTGGCATGTGCCTGTAATCTCAGCTACTTGGGAGGCTGAGGCAGGGGACTTGGTTGAACCAGGGAGGTGGAGGTTGCAGTGAGCTGAGATCATGCCACTACACTCCAGCCTGGGTGACACAGGGAGACTCTCTCTCAAAAAAAAGAACAACTATTTTTTTAAAATTAAAGTGTTTTTTTAAGATTTGCAGGCCAGAAATTAAATGGAAAGAAAAGAAACAGCCTGACAAAATAGCATTCTTTATTGACTTTCAGACATTTCAGCAGAGCTCTGTCTATGCATGATCACTCCTGTCTCCCCTCACCTTGCAGGGGATGGGTACTGGGCACTTATTAGTTTGAGGTTAAATGGTCATTGCGGTTGGGGGAAAGCAGAAGCCTGTCAGGCCCTGCTGGACCCTACCTGAGGCATGTATTCAGTCTTGTCTGATTATCTTGCTTCTTATTAAAGCCACATTCCCAGGTAGTTAGTGCATGTAAAAAGCCAGTCAGACCTGTAGTAGCCATGCCCAACCCTCTGCTGGTTGGCTCTGCGCTGCTCTGCGTTGCTTTCCTGCTAACTGCCCCCAACCCCACCCTACTGCCACAGAATTGGGCTCACAGGCTAGAGGGCAAGTACCCTCCTCCCTGCACTTAAACTACAGCAGGGAGAAGACATTAAGGAGAGGGGATGGTTCAGAACCTTACTTTTTAAAAACAAAAACTTTTTATTGTGGACATTTTCAAACATATATAAAAGTAGAAAGAATAGAATAATGAACCCTATGTTAGACATAACCCAGCTTCAACAATTATCAAAATTATGGCCAATCTTTTTCCTTTTATACTCCTTCATTCCCTCTGGACCTCCACCTATTATTTTTAAGTAAATCACAATTATCATATAACTTCCATCTGCAAATTTTTTTTCAAATTTTCAAATAGAGATAAGAACTCTATTTTTAAAGCAGAACCACAATACCATTATCATATCTTTAAAAATCAATAGTAATTTATTAATAGTAAACTGTGTCATCTAATATCCAGCCAATGTTCAAACTTCCCTATTGTTTATAAATAGCCTTTCCGCACCCCAGTTGATATGTTTGAATCAGAATCCAAACCAAGTCTGCGTACCTTAATTTGTTGGTAAATCTTTTAAGTCTCCTTTTATTTCTAAATTTCTCCTCCCTCTTTTCTTCTTGCAACTTATTTGTTGTAGAAATCAAGTCATTTATTTTGCAGAATTTCCTAGATTCTGGCTTTGGCTGATTGTATTCTTGCGATATCATTTAATATGCTCTTCTTTTATGTACTTCTTTTAAAGTAATAGTAAGGTCTAGAGGTTTGATTAGATTTGGGTTGATTATTTGATAAGACTACTTCAAAGGCAGCACTGTGAGCTCCCTATTATATCATATCATGACGTGTATACTGTCCGATTATCTGTTTTTTTGGTGATATAAGATTAATCCGTGAGTTCAAGTGATATTATCTTCATTCATTTATTATAAAGTTATAAGATTGTAGAGAATATGTTTCTGCACAGTTAAGGCTTTTTGAATAAATTTTACTAAAGTGTGTTTCCTGGCCTGAGAGCAAGTTTAGAAGGCAATTATGACTGATTGGATAGTGAACACATTCCAAAGAGATTGACCTAACTCTGGCAGTAAGAGGCCCAGGGCCTTGGAGACATCTCTGAGCTGTCAAACTGAAGACACTGTGATCTTCTTTACCCTTGGTGGTTTACTTTCATACTCAGAAGGTGAGGAAGGAGAGTGATGTCTTTACTTTTTATAAACAACAAAAAAAAATCCTGTATCTCACTTACCGAGTGAACCTACCACTTGTACAGGGCATTTATTCTATCTGGCACTCTGGGGGCATGCTGGATATAGGGGACCAATCCTATAGTGTTTCTTTGGCTGTTGATCTTTTTGTGAGTAAAAAAGAAATATGTTTCTGGTCCAGAAACCTGATGTGTATAATTAAAAACATTAATAAAGGTGAATAGTAAAAGCCTAGCAATTGCAAGAAAATAATCAACAGATTGAAAAGGCAACACATGGAATTGGAGAAAATATTTGCAAATCATATATCTGATAAAAGGTTAATATCCAAAATATATAAGAAACTGCAAATAATAGCAAAAAAAGCAAATAACCCTGTTTAAAAAATGGGCTAAAGACCTGAACAGAAATTTCTTATAAGAAGACATGCAAATGATCAATGGGTATATAGCAAAGGTGTTCAGCATCACTAACCATCAGGGAAATACAAATCAAAACCACACAGATCTCATCTCACACCTGTTAGAATGGCTATTATCAAAAAGATAAAAGATAAAGTGTTGGTAAAGTTGTAGTGGAAAGAGAAACCTGTAAGCTGTTATAAGCCGTAAATTGGCACAGTCATTGTGGACAACAATATGAAGGTTCCTAAAAAAATTAAAAATAGAACTACCATATGGATCCAGCAATCCCACTTCTGGGTACATATCCAAAGGAAATGAAATCAGTGTGTGGAAGAGATGTCTGCACTCCCATATTCATTGCAGCCTTATTCACAATAGCAAAGATATGGAAACAGCCTAAATATCTGTCAACAGGTGAATGAATAAAGAAAATATGGTGTATATACTTGTGCATATGTCACATGCACACAAACACACACAATGAAATGTTATTTAGCCTTAAAAAAGAAGAAAATCCTGTCATTTGCAATACTGAAGAACCCAGAGGACATTATGCTAAGTAAAAGAAGTCAGACAAATAAAGACAAATATGGCATGATCTCATTTATTTTTGGAATCTAAAATAGTGAAATTCATAGAAGTGCAGAGTAGAATGGTGATTGCCAGGGCCTGAGGGTTGGGGGAATTTGGGAGATGTTGGTCAGAGGATATAAAGTTTCGGTTATGGAAGATTAATAAATTATGGAAATGTAATGTAAAGTCTAGTGACTACAGTTAGTAATACTGTATTGTATACTTGAAATTTGCTAAGAGGATAGATCTTAAGTGTTCTCAACACACACACAGACACACATACACACACACAACTATGTGATCTGTTGGATATGCAAACTAACTTGATTGTGGTAATTGTTTCACAATGTATACATATATCAAAACATCAAGTAATACAACTTAATTATACATAATTTTTGTTAATTATACCTCAATAAAGCTGAAAACAAATAGCCTAACAATCCTATTGGACTTGTACCTTGTGATTTCTAACAGTTATTTGTGATTATTGCCTAGAATCATTATTTCATTAGGAGCTGCAAAATAGTAATATTCTAATTGTATCTTTTATTTTACATTTAATAGCTTGAATTTCTTATAAAAAAGAAATTTATCTCATTTACTATGTGGCTTCTCTGAAATATATTTCATATAAGGAATGCAGGAATTATTTATTTAATTCACTTACCAATTTTTAGAATGTGTTAGTCCCTAGCATCCTGCAAAGGTGATCAATGAGATTTTTAAAATGCATTAGTATAAGAATATGGATTTTAATGTTTTTATATATTTCAATGTACTTCAGGCATTATTACCTAATCTTTGACCAATGAAATTATCTCCTGAATCTTTTGATATGACCCTAGTAACCTTGTTTTCTGTTATGAAAGATGTTTCAGGTTCATCTTGTACATTTCATATCTCAGACCTGAAATCAAACATTTCTCCATGGAGACCTAGTTCCCTATAGTGAGAAATGATCTTTAAAGACTCCAGCCTGTGTGTTAGAGGTGCTTATTGAGATGGGGCTGCTCATTGCTTCTATGCCTTTTGGTGGACAGACTGGAAAATATTTTTTAAGAGTAAAATACTTTAAGATTTCATATTGGCATATCCAAATTTAAGGTTGTATAACTTTTACTCAACTTCGTTAATTTGATATTTGTCTCTTTTTTGTATGCTAAAATCTGTTTTTAACAATATTAACAAATTCAATTATTTGATTATTTTACTATGTATGTATATAATAGTTTACAAATAACACAATGTTTTTATTAAAAGTATGCTTATTGAATAGTATGGGTTTTGTTTTATTTTGATTTTGCAATTCTTTGACATTAGGACCTACTTTGCTAGGAATATACAGTCAAACTACTGTGTTTTAAAGTCACATTATTACCTGAGAGTGGTATGTAGTTAAACTACCAATAGGATATATGGTTAGATTTATTTTCTAAATTTAATTTTTAATTTTTATGGATTTTTTTGCATTTTGTTTTATACTTGCACAGAACATTTACATGGTTCCAATGCCAAAGCCATAAAACAAGATACATTCAGTCAAACCTAATTTCTATCCCTGTCTCTCTTCATCCTGTTTCTTTCTCCTGTATAAGTAAAAATTTTCCAAGAGATTTAATTTACCTTTTATTTAAAAATTATGAGCAAAAAAGAATATGCATATTGGTAGGCTGAATGATGGCCCCAAAGATATCTAGGTCCTAACCGCTGGAAACTGAGGAAGTTATCTTTTTTTTTTTTTTTT
>NW_016107763.1:535320-537878 GCF_001604975.1 Cebus imitator
ACGGGGTTTCACCGTGTTGACCAGGATGGTCTCGATCTCTTGACCTCGTGATCCACCCGCCTCGGCCTCCCAAAGTGCTGGGATTACAGGCTTGAGCCACCGCGCCCGGCCTGAGGAAGTTATCTTTACGGCAAAAATAATTTTACAGGTGTGACTAAGTCAAGGATTTTGAGATGGGGAGATTATCCTGGATGATCTTCCAGGTAAGCCCTAAATGTAATCACAAGTATCTTTATGAAAGGGAGGTAGGTAGTGGGAGATCTGACTCTCAAAGAAGAGATGGTGATGTGGTGATGGAAGCAGAGATTGGTGTGATTCACTTTGAAGATGAGGAAAAGTGTTACAAGTAGGTGGCCACTAAGAAGCTCAAAAAGGCAAAGAAATGGATGTTTCCCTCAAAGCCTCTAGATGGAACCAGCCTTACCAATACCTTAATTTTAGTTTCGCAAAACTCATTTTAGTCTTCTAGACTCTAGAATTGAAAGAGAATAAATTTGCTGTCTTAAACCACTAAGTTTGTGGCAAATTTTTACAGCAGCAATAGGAAGCTAAATGTGTGTGTATGTCTATGTGTGTACAGCAAAAATATACATGCACACAATTTCCAAAATAAAGAATTAATTAAAATCTATAGAAATTGATTCCTCATGATGGAGGGAGGAAACAAGGTGAAGAAATATGGGGATGGAAACTAGACTTGACTGAAAGTGTCTTATGGTTTTTAACCTCAGAATCACGTAAACATATGTATATACACACATTGTTCTGCACCTTGATTTACTTAACAATATATCCTGGTGATTATGCAGTTTAAAAGATCTTCTTCGCTCCTTTTTATAGCTGCATAATATTCCATTGTATGGATGTACAATATTGTGTTCATTCCAATCTTCTCTTGACAGAAAATTGGGCTGTTTCCAGGCTCTTGCTATTTATTATAAACAGTGCAATAATTAATACATTTATGCATATATTTGATATTTTTGTTAGTGTATCTGTATAAGAGGTTTTTATAAGATGAATTGTTATGTCATAGGGCAAATGTATATGTAGTTTTGCTGTATATTTCAAATTCCCAATCCCTTCTATGGAGGTTACGCCTTTATTTTGCATTCCCACTAGCAATGTATGAACGTGTCAGTTCTTCCATAGCCTTAGCAACAGAATGTTTTGTCTAACTTTTGAACTTTTTTGTAAATCTGACAGGGAGAAAAGGTATCATGTTTTTAATTGGAAATTAAATTCCCAATCCCTTCTATGGAGGTTATGCCTTTATTTTGCATTCCCACTAGCAATGTATGAACGTGTCAGTTCTCCCATAGCCTTAGCAACAGAATGTTTTGTCTAACTTTTGAACTTTTTTGTAAATCTGACAGGGAGAAAAGGTATCATGTTTTTAATTGGAAATTCTTCTATTGTAAATTTGAATAGCTTTTCAAATATGTAAGAACCACTTGCATTTTTATTTTTGTTAACTGCCTTCATATCTTCCAGACCATTTGTTCAGTGAGGTTATTGGTTTTTTTTCTCTTAATGTATAAAGTCAATTAACTTTGGAGAGAGAAAATAAACAAGTAAACACAATAGATAAATGAATGAATTCTGCTCATAATTTCCAAGAGAGGAATGAGAATGAATAGGTAACACAGTGAGGGTGTGGGGAGAGCTTTTTTAGCTGACGAGGAACAAGGAAAGTCTACTGGAGGAAGTGACTTTTTAAGATGAGACAAGAAAAGCAGGCATGTAACAAATGAATGTGTCTGGAAGTAGGTTTAATATTCCAGGCAGAGAAAACATCATATGCAAAAGTCCTGAATTAAATAGTTTGAGATGTTCGAAGAATAAATAAAAAACAAATTGGCTAGCTATTAGTAACCTGGCTAATTTTTGGTATTTTTCAGTAGAAATGGGCTTTTTTAGTAGATAGGGTCACTTTTGGGGACAGTAAGTGGAAGAAGGAGAATTATGAAGCTTTAATCATGTTCTGGTTTTTGTCTTTTTATTTGGGTGCTGATTATGCCTGTATTCACTTTGTGAAAATTCATCAACATATGC
Organism: Cebus imitator; assembly: GCF_001604975.1. Classification (NCBI taxonomy): domain Eukaryota; kingdom Metazoa; phylum Chordata; class Mammalia; order Primates; family Cebidae; genus Cebus; species Cebus imitator. Next base: position 537,376 of record NW_016107763.1, read on the forward strand.
ACATATGATATATCCTTGTTCTATACATGAGCTATAACTCAGTAAAAAAATTTACCAAAGAAAATGGTGAAGGAGACAGGGAAGGGGAGCCAGTGTTGCTGAAGCCTATTGAATGTAGGGATGATAGGAGAATTGGGAAGGAAGCGGGAGATGCAGGGCTTTAGAAATCAGGATGAGTTTGGATTTTATTGCAATGAGGTGAAAGATTATTGCCAGATTTTAAACAAAAGAATGGCAGGTTGTTAAGAATAAGGAACCGAAAAAGCACGACACCAATTTTACTTAAACCTGCAGTTTGGAAAACGTTGTTTTTGGTGTCTGGCTATAGCCACTGCCCCACATCCTACTCACCATGACACCTGAGTGAAATAGCCAGAAGGGGTTCTTAAATGTTTTAGGAAAATGGATTTCTTTACTATCAGGATCTGCAGCCTACAGAAACTGTGAGAATGTCTTCTTGTTTCATTCCAGAATTTTTTTTTTTTTTTTGAGACGTAGTTTTG
>NW_016107763.1:537943-571202 GCF_001604975.1 Cebus imitator
TAGCTTCGGTTACAGGCATGTGCCACCATGCCCGGCTAATTTTGTATTTTTAGTAGAGACAGGGTTTCTCCCTGTTAGTCAACCTGGTCTCGAACTCCTGACCCCAGGTGATCCACCCACCTCAGCCTCCCAAAGTGCTAGGATTACAAGTGTTAGCCACCACACCTAGCCTTGTTCTAGATCTTAGCAGAAAAGCAGTCAGTCTTTGGTCATTAAGTGTGATATTGGCTTTTTTTTTTTTTTTGAAACAGAGTCTCACTCTTGTCGCCCAGACTGGAGTGCAATGACATGATCTCAGCTCACTGCAACTTCCACCTTCTGGGTTCAAGCAATTCTCCTGCCTCAGCATCCTGAGTAGCTAGGATTACAGGCGCCCATTAGTAACCTGGCTAATTTTTGTTATTTTTTAGTAGAAATGGGGTTTCACCATGTTAGTCAGGCTGGTCTTAAACTCTTGACCTCAGGTGATCCATCTGCATTGGTCTTCCAAAGTGCTGGGAGTACAGCCATGACCCACCATGCCCGACCATGATATTGGCTTTTAAAAAATTTTTAGTAGATGCCCTTTATCAGGTTAAATAATTTTCCTTCTATCCCTACTTTACTTCAAGTTTTTATCATAAAAGAATGTCAAATTATTTTCTGCATTAATGGATATAGTTGTGTGGCTTTTCTTCTTTAGTCTTTCAGTATGGTAAACTACACTGATTGATTTTCAAGTATTAAAACCATCCTTGCATTCTTGAAATAAACTCTACATGATTGTAGAGTATTATTCTTTTTATGTATTGCTAGAATCAATTTGCTAGTATTTTGCTCAGATTTCCTACATGTATGTTAATGATGGATTTGGTCTCTAGTTTTCTTCTCTTGTTATACCTTTGCTTTTGGAATCAGGATAAGACTGACCTCATAGTATATTCACTTATTTATTTATTTTTTTCTGGAAGTGATAGTATAAAGTCTATGCTATTTTTTCTTTAATTACTTCTCAGAATTCACCAGTGAAACCATTTAATCCTGGAATTTTTGTTCAAAATTTCTTTTAAAAACTACAATTCAATTTTGTTAATAATGGACTAGTCATGTATTTTTTTCTTGGGTGAGTTTTGCAGATTGTAGCTTTCAAGTAATTTGTTAATTTAATTTAAGTTATTGAGTTTATAGGTATGGAGTTGTTGGGAGTATTCCTTTATTTTCCTCTTAATGTCCATGAGGGCTGTATTAATGTCTCCTTTCTCATTCCTGATATTGGTACATTATATTTTCTTTCTGTTTTACCTGGCCCATCTGGCTAAAGACTAATCAATTTTATTTATATTTTCAAAAGACTGCTTTTTATTTTCATTGATTTTCTCTATTGTCTTTCAGTTTTTAATTTATTTGATTTCTTCCCATCCTTAGTATTTCCTTCCTTCTCCTGTCTTTTAATTGATGTGTTGAGATAACTTATATTTAAGTAATTATTGGCTTTGGGTTTGTGATTACCTTGTTTGTTTTAGTTTGTTAAGGTGAAATCTTAGATTGTTGATTCAAAATATTCTTCATTTCTAATAGAAAAGAACCTATGCCATTTAATGCTATAACTTTCCCTCTAAGCACTGCTGTAGCTGCATCTCACACATTTTTAATATGCACTATTTTCATTTTCCTCCAATTAAAAATATTTTCCAATTTCCCCTGAAACTTCCTATTTGATGCATGGATTATTTAGAAGTATTTTGTTTAACTTCTTAGTATTTGGAAATTTCCCACTTATTAATATATCCCTGTTGTTTATTTCCAGTTAAATTCCATTACTAATAGTGACAAATTGTTGTATGATTTTAATTCTTTTATATTTGTTAATGTTTGTTTTATGACTCTGGATATATCTTTATGAACCTTTAATATACACCTGGAAAAATGGCATAATCTGCTGTTGGGTGGAATGATGTTACAGTGCTAATTAGATCTAGTAGTTTCATGATAAGTTATTCCATATTTTTGCTGATTTCTGTCAACTGGCTTTACCAATAACTGAGAAAGGAGTATTAAAGTCTCCAAGTTTATTTCTATATTTTTCTATTCTTTCAGTTCGGTCAGTTAATACAACTGAGTTTCTTGAATCTGTAAGTTGTTTCACATATTTTGAAGCTCTGTTGCTTGGTGCATACATAATTAGGATTAATATGTGTTTTCCAATAATCAATCATTTTATTACTATAATGTCCCTTTTTATCCCTTTTCCTTGCTCTTAAGTCTACTTTGATATTAGTATAGTAATTCTTGCTTTGTTTTGATTAGTTGATTACATGGCATATTTCTTTCATTCTTTTACTCTTAATACATCTATATCATTCTATTTATACTGACATGAGAATTACGTTGACAGCACATAGCTGTGTGTTGTTCTTTTATTTTTTATCAATTTTCAGAATCACTGTCTTTTAATTGACATGTTGAGATAACATATTTAATCAATTATTGGTATGTTTTGATTTAGATGTACCATATTGTTACTTGTTTTCTCTTCTTTCCCCCTCTGTATTTGTTCATCTATTCTCCTTTCTTGTCTTATTTTGATTTCTTTGAATATTTTTTCATATTTTATTTTAATTTTTTGTTTTTTACTTATTTCTTTGTATATATTTTCTTTTCAGTGGTTTCTTTACAGATTATAATATACATACTTAACTTTTCATAGTATGTTTTGAAGTAGTATCTAACCACTTGAAGTGGACTATAGAACGCTTATATAGTTCCCTTTACTTGCCTCTTCATATTATATTTTCTCCATGTTTTACACCAATTGCTATCAAAAACCCCACTAAACAATGTTTTAACTCTTGTTTTTAGTTATCACACATATTTTAAAGAATTCACAGGAAAAAACCTAACTTATTACATTAATTAGTTATTAATTATCTGTTACTCTTCCTTCATTCTTGAAGTTCCAAGTTTTCCTCTGGTGTCATTTGCCTTCTGTTTGAAGAATTTCTTTTATGGCAGTTCTAATGACAACGAATTTTCTTAGTTTTTCCTCATCTGAGAATGTCTTTATTTCGCCTATATTCCTGAAACATATTTTTGCTGGTTATAGAATTCTGGACTGACAGTGCTTTTCTTTCAGTAGTTTAAAATGTTCTACTGCCTTCTGACCTGGATTTCTGAGGAGAAATCCAGTCATTCTAACGATTTTTTTCCTATATGTAATGTATTATTTTCCTCTGGCCGTTTTTTTCCCCTTTGTTCTTAGTTTTCATCTGTTTGTGTCTGGGTATGAATTGCTTTGGGTTCATCCTCCTTATGGTACGCTCAGTGCTATGGTTTGGCTCTGTGTCCCCACTAAAATCTCATGTCAAATTATAATTCCCAGTGTTGGAGGAGGAGCTTGGTGGGAAGTGATTGGATCATGAGGGTGGTTTCTTTATATACATATATATATATATATATATTTTTTTTTTTTAAAGACGGGGTTTCACCAAGTTGGTCAGGCTGGTCTTGAACTCCTGACCTCAGGTGATCCACCCGCTTTGGCCTCCAAAGTGCTTGGATTACAGGCCACCACGCCCGGCCATGAGGGTGGTTTCTAATGTCTTAGCACCATCCCATTAGTGTTGTCTTGTGATAGAGTTCTCACAAGATCTGGTTGATTGAAAGTATGCAGCACCTTATTCTCTCTCTCTCCTGCCAGCCACGTGACCATGTACCTGCTTCCCCTTTGCCTTCCATTATGATTATAAGTTTCCTGAGGTCTCCTCAGAGGCAGAAACCAGTATAGCCTGCAGAACCATGAACCAATTAAACCTTTTTTTCTTTATAAATTACCTAGTCTCAGGTATGTCTTTATAGCAGTATGAGAATGAACTAATACAACTGAGTTTCTTGAATCTGTAAGTTAAAATATTTCACTAAATTTCGAAAGCTTTCAGCCATTATTTCTTCCAATATTTTTCTAAACCACACTCTTTCTCCTTTCTTTTTAGGGCTCTGATGACTCAAATTTAGAGTTTGTTGTACTTGTTGTTGTCCCTCAGATCCCTGTGACACTGTTCTTTTTTTTTTTTTTTTTTTTTTTTTTTTTTGAGACTGAGTCTCACTCTGTCACTCAGGCTGGAGTGCAGTGGTGGGATCTCAGTTCACTGCAACCTCCGCCTTCCAGGTTCAAATGATTCTCCTGCCTCAGCCTCCAAAGTAGCTGGGACTACAGGTGTGTGCCACCATGCCTGGCTCATTTTTATATTTTTTATAGGCATGAGGTTCCACCATATTGGCCAGGCTGGTCTCAAACTCCTGACCTCAAGTGACACACCCTCTTTGACCTCCCAGAGTACTGGGATGACAGGCATGAGCCACCATGCCAGGCCATTTTTTAAAATAACTTTTTCTTTGTTGTTCAGGTTGAATAATTTCTATTGATGTATCTTCAAGTTGACTGATCTTTTTTCTCATTTTTGTTCTACTATTGAGGACTACCCATATGTTTTTTATTTTGGTTGTATATTTCAGTTCTAAAGTTTGCATTTGCTTCTTTTTTAATATGTCTCTTTCTGCTTAGACTTTTTATCTTTCCAATCATTTCAAGACTGTTCTTTCTTATTTGTTGCTGCATTGTTTTAATAGCTGCTTTAAAACCTTTGGTAATTTAAATGTATGTGTCATCTTGAGACTGATGTCTTTTGGTTATGTTTATCCTTATGAATTGTTGAGATTCTTCTGGTTCCTCATTTGGGACATTTTGAATATTGTATTGAGACTCTGGTCCTAATAGATTGCAATGGAGAAAATTTATTTGTTTGTTTGTTTCAGCAGGCAATGAACGTGGTTAGGCCCCAAGTCTCACCTGCCTTTAGTGGGCTGTGATTTTAATATCAGTTCAGTGTTCCAAGTTTTTGCAGTGATATTCAGACATGTCTCATCTGTCTACCTCCTAGTGACCAATCTGGAAACCAGGTGGTTGCCGAGTTCATAGTTCAGTTCTTGAAACTTTTGGTATGCTGTCTAGGGTCAGATCCATGCACTTATATTCCTGGAATAAACCAACATGCTCATACATAACTTTAGGGGATTGTTTTCTTGAATTTTCTCTTTACCATGATCTCTGTGAATGTTCTGGCCTCCAGAGATTGCTTCTCCTGGTCTTCTGTCTAGAAACTGAAAATTTAGCTTCCCCACTCTGTAGCACATTTCTGACTGCATCTTTTCTCCAAAACCAAGCAGTGGGAGGATAGATACAGATTTTTAAAAATTCAAATTTTCTCTGTGCTCTTGGGACTATAGTCCCTCTGGTCAGAGAGAACGGTTCTACTCCCTCCGAATTGTAGGTTCCTATTCAGTTGCTGCTGTTGTAACTATCACTGTTACCACCATGGGGTTTCCTGGAGGGTTGGGTGGGAGATAAAATCAGTGACTAAAAATATAGGGGAATTTCTTTCACTCTATCTGAGTCTTATGGGCTCCCTTTCCCATCCTCAGGACAGAAGGAGACAGTTTCTCTTGGAGCTTGCTTCCATCTGGGTGTTCATCCCCTTCAAATCTCATGTTGAAATTTGATTCCCAATGCTGGAGGTGGGGCCTGATGGGAGGTGTTTGAGTCATGGGGGTGGTTCCCTCATGAATATATTAATGCCTTCCCTTGGGCATTAATTAGTTCTTGCAAGAGCTGGTTGTTGCCCAGTCTGGAGTGCAGGGGCATGCTTGTATATCACTGCAGCTTCCAACTTCTGGGCTCAAGAGCTCCTCCCACCTCAGCCTCTTAAGTAGCTGGTACTACAGGTGTGCACCACCATGCCCAGCTAATTTTTTATTTTATTATTACTTTCTATAGAGATGCAGTCTTGCTATGTTGCCCACATGGATCTTGAACTTCTGGTCTCAAGTGATTCTCCCATCTTGGTTCCCCAAAGCACTGGGATTACAGGTGTAAGCATATTTAGTACTCATCTGTGTGCCATATTTTTTGAGGTGCAGTTTCAAAGCCTTGGAAGCAGTCCCACATTCATGAGTCCTTTGGAACCAGCTCAGGTCAAATGGTTCCTTCAGTGTATGCCCAGCCTTCTTTTCTGGATCCGAGCAGGGACCTGGCTTTGGGTCACACTTGGCTCTCCCACATGGAATAAATGCAAGCCTCTCCCTTACGCTGCTTCATTCCAGTTCTTGGCCTGCCTAACTCATATATCAGCTGCAAACAGGCCAAGGAGAAGAGGAGAGGACCTGGAAGAAGTTAACACTTGGTTTCTTTCTGGGTTAACTCTAGCTTATTGCTCTTGTGACAGCATGTAATGAGGCCTGGTGCTGTTGTTCCCATGATTGCTTATATCCTGCATCTTGGTGTGTCCAGACCGTGTTTTCTGGTAGGGTTATCAGCTCTGCAGTTAGCCTGGTTATTTGGTAACCTTGGTATATGCTTCTTGTGTCCAAGCCCTGGTTTCGTATCTCAACGCTTCCTTGGAGGGTTTTCCTCATAATAACTGCAATAATGGCAGTTACTCTTTACCAACTGTGCACTGACAGAACTATTTTAGACTGTTTTGCATTCATTAGCCTATGTGTGTCTCCCAGTAACTCTGAAAGATAAACTGTTGAGGGTCAGAGAGGTTAAGGAACCAGCCCAAGCTTACATAGCACAGCTAGTTCAATAACAGAGTGGAAAATAATATTCAATTCTGCTTGATTCCGAAGAGTGTGCTATTTTGTTTCCTCTGCACCAGACTTGTGACCTTCTGCTCAGAAAGGCCTGGAGAGTATGCTGAGTTCTGGGTATTTCCATGGCTGGAGTTTTTACAAGCTCATGCCTGACCCATGTGGCCTGGAGAATTTCCTTGGGTTAGGTTTCTGGTTTGCTCCTGCCTTCCCTATGGGGTAGCTGCAGTTCCGCCCGAACCACTTCCCTCTTCAGTATTCACTGTTCAGCTCCTGTCAATCCCACTGCATGAGTACAAATTCAGTTTGTCCACCCCTTGCTGAGCAAGCCAGGTACACTCCCATGGAGAAAATTGCACAGATGTCTTTGGAATTAACTCAATCGATGATGTGTAAAAATACTTAAAGACATTTGGGAATCTGGGGCTGGGGTTTTATTCAAACTGGCAGTAGCAGGTGGGATAGGACAAGATGTAGAGTGCAGATTTTCTATTAAAAATATAGGGGATAAGTGGCTTTGCTGAAGCCTTGGTAGCAGCAGGTTGCCATGGTAATGTAAGCATACTGATCTGAATTAGAAGGAAATTACTATAGGGTCGAACTACACCAGAGGGAAAAAAGAGCTAGCGTGTGAAGAGGATGGCAGGGAGAAGAGAGGGAAGTACTGGGCTGGAAAGGAGAGAAGAAAGAGGAAGGTGGTTCCAGAACAGGAAGAGCAAGGATGGGGAGGCGGAACTGGGGACCATATTGAGGCAGGGAGTGATCTCTCTAGGGTTTTCTCTTCTTTTTTTAGAAATTTCTATAACTAAAAGTAAAAAAGGCAGGAACAGCACTGGCAGGTGAGGTTGTTCCCCATCTCATAAATGAGGACTGCTTTAGTGTGCCAAGCATGTAGGGTGCCAGGCATGTCTTGGATCCTCCCCCAAGTCACTTACAGCCTGGAGCTGGGCTGATGTCAACTAAGTGCTGGCTGATGGCTCTGCAGAGACTCTCATTCAGTAGCTGCCTGGAGGGAGCAGGTGAAGCTCTTTCCTATTTGTTTTGAGCTTTAAGAAAAGAGAAAATATAAAGGCCAGGTGCGATGGCTCATGTCTATAATCCCAGCACTTTGGGAGTTCAAGGCAGGAGTATCACTTGAGGCGAAGAGTTCAAGACCAGCTTGGCTAACATGGTGAAACCTTGTCTCAACAAAAAAAAAAAAAAAAAAAATAGCCAGGCATGGTAATGTGCACCTGTAATCCCAGCTACCTGGGAAGCTGAGGCACAAGAATTGCTTGAACCTGGGAGGCGGAGGTCTCAATGAACCAAGATTGTGCCACTGTACTCTAGCCTGAGTGACAGTGCAAGACTCTGTCTCAACAACAACAACAAAATGAAAAGATAAAGCAAACAAGAAGTAAAGAGATGTGTATAAAACCTTTCCAATCCTCTAAAAGCTAAATGTAGCATAAGGTTGCTTAACACCCAAATAACTTCCTGGCTGTGGGGACCCTGAAGCTTTGGACTGAGTGGGAGGAAAAGAAAGGAGAGAGAATCATCTCCTAACAGACAAGTGGTGTTAGCAGATGAGGTCTAAAGCTGTGGAAGCTTCAGGAAGAACAAAAACCAAACACTTGGCTTCAAGCCCCACGTCTGCTACTACTAGCTATGTGACCCTGGGAAAGTTACTTAACTTCTTCGTGCTCCAGTTTCCTCATCTGTAAAGAATAAATAATTGTTCCTGTCTCATGAGGTTGCTGGGAGGATTAAAAAAGAGAAAGTGTTTAAAATGATTAGCACACAGTAAGCACTCAATACCCAATAGCTGCTATTTTTATAATCCATCTGGGAGCTACATTCAGGCCCTAGGCCATCAGGCAGAATGTCACCACAAAGTGGAGGGTAACAGGATTCACTGTCTTTTGTTCTTCAACCTCGAGGTTTGAGGTATTGACGCTGTCAGAACCTGTGGTTCTCAGGACCCAGCTGCACAGACAGTGTTGTTACCTCTGAAGGGATTAGATGATTATACCACTAAGGACTACTTTTTTTAACTTGTTTTCTAACTAAGCAGTTTAATCTGGTTAAGAACATATGAACTTATAGCTTTGGGAAAATATCCATGAATTTTCACCAGTGGAAGAGGTCAAAGAGCAACATGATCAATTTGTTCAGGAAATGAGCCCTGAAACATGGGTCTTGGCATAAAGGAGCCCTCCAGCTAACCGCTTTTCTTGTTGAACTTAAACCAGGGATGGTCAGATGTATTCTGATGCTTCTCCCTCTAGACCTAGAGCCCCTAAAAGCCAAGATCAGGGCTTGCTCATTTCCTTATTCTTAGTCCCCAGCGTAATACCAGGCACATGGTAGGTATTCAATAAACATTTGATCAGTGGGTGAAAGAATGATAAAATTAGCAGAACTCACTGCCATAGGCTGTCTATCTCCTCCCAAAGGCAACCCCTTTCTGCCACTACAGCAGCTGAATCCACAACTTACCTTTTAGTGCACAGGTAAGTTGTGTAAGATAAAGGATGTTTGTTTGTTTGTTTGTTTTTTGAGATGGAGTCTCGCTCTGTGGCCTATGCTGGAGTGCAGTGGTGCCATCTTGGCTCACTGCAACCTCCACTTCCCAAGTTCAAATGATTTTCCTGTTTCAGCTTCCTGAGTAGCTGGGATTACAGGTGCGTGCCAACATGATCGACTAATTTTTTTTTGTATTTTTAGTAGAGACAGGGTTTCACCATGTTGGTCAGGCTGGTCTCGAACTCCTGACCTTGTGATCCACCCACCTCAGCCTTCCAAAGTGCTGGGATTACAAGCGTGAGCCACTGCACCCAGCCAAGATAAGGGAATTTCATGACAGAAACTTTACAGAGTTAAGGTAGGTTAACATGTACTCAGATATTACTCATTTGGCTTTGTCTAGGCTTTAAGCATGGGAAGCCTAGGCCTGTCATCCTTCAAAACTGAGCTCCCAGCACTCTGTATTTCAGTTGTTATCATCAAAAGCAAACATTTATGGAGAACTTGATCCCATGTACAAGGCTGCATTCTGAGGAGTTAGGTAAAGTAGCTCAGCCCCTGAAGGGGCTTAGAATCTTATATCTGTTAGTTTTGGCTGCGTAACAAGCCATCCCTCAAAGTACTGACACATAAAAACAAACGCTCCTTATTTTGTTTACAATTCCATGGATTGGCTGGAATGGCTTTTCCAATCCAGGCCAGCTCAGCAGAGGCTGGATGATTTAGGTTGGCTTTGCTCACACATTTGGCTGTTGGCCAACTGTTTGGTGGTCTCAGGGTTTTCTGAAACACCATTGGCCAAAAGAGGTCATATTCAGACTCAAGCTCAGATTTGAAGTGTAAAGACATAGACTACCTCTTTAGGATAGAAATGGCAAAGGGGCATACATATAAGCATGGGAGAAATTACTGTGGCCGTTTTGCAAACTATCCTAGGTCTCTTTGGGACAACAGGGATAATGCATAAAACATGAATCACAATATGAAATAGCACAAGATAGATGCCAGAAAAGCTTCACAGTGGAAGTCAGACTTGAGTTGAACAGGAGAGATGGCCTGAGACTGGATGGAGGCAGGGGAATGTTTCAGCTTGAAAGAGTACTTTCAAATGCAGATGTGGAAATGCATTTGATGTGTTCAGGGGGCCAACGAACGTATGGCTTTGACCAGGGTAGAGAGCTCAGTTAGGGAGAAAGGGGGAACTGAAGACAATAAAGTGGTTGAAAGCCAAATTAGTCAGAGTCTTGATGGAAGGATTTTGAGCTTAATTCTCTAGGCAGTAGGGAGCAGTGTAGGGTTTTTGTGGTTTGTTTTTTGTTTTTGTTACTTTTTGGAGAACAGGGTCTCACTCCTGTTGCTCAGACTGGAGCACAGTGCGGGGATATCAGCTCACTGCAGCCTTGACTTCCTGGCCTCAGGTGATCTTCCCACCTCAGCCTGCAGAGTAGCTGCAACTGTAGTCATGCACTACCATGCCCAGTTAATATTTCTATCTTTAACAGAGACAGGATTTCGCCATGTTGCCCAGGCTGGTCTCAAATGACTGGGCTCAAGAGAACTGCTGCCTCAGCCTCCCAAAGTGCTGGGATTACAAGTGTGAGCCACCATGCCTGGCTACAGTACAGGTTTTTGATCCAGGGTCAAGCAGTAAGAAGATTACTCTGCAAATAGTGTGCAGACTGGAAAGGGAAGATCTCTGATTTTGCCACAGTATACAGACACAATATCATGCTTGCCTAAAGTATAAGAGATCAAGCATAAGAAGGGCCTTTCAGTGATGGGTGGAGGGTGGGTCTTTGTTCTTGTTGCTGTGTTTTGTTTTTCTTTGTTTTTTAACTCTATGTGTACCTTGGTTACAGATATACTAGTACTTATCTTCTAGTATTGTTGTAAGAATTGAATTGGCGAATATGTATTAATGGCCTCAGCACAGCACTCGGTTTTTGGTAATTCAGAGTAGAGGGATTTTAGAAAGGCAGTCAGAGTAAGCAAGAGAAAAGCTATGTGTATTGTAGCGTCTCCCCTCAGAAGGTCCCAGAGCCCTTCAAGCTAGCACAAGGGAGACCCAGCTCACCTGGCCTCACAAGTTGAGCTTTTAGGCCTCTTCCAGGATACAGGGGCTGGCCAGGGTGTGGGGGTAGAACAAAGGGAACCAGGGGAGTGGAAATGACTTAGAACATGGAGCAGAGAGACATAAACAATCTTTCAGAACACCAACATCAGACAAGGTCACTTAGACAAAACAAGGCCGCTTCATAATTTTGCTTAAGCACAGACAAAAATAATTATTGTGTCCCCCACAAAATTACAAACATTCCTCCCTTAACTAATATGAGTGACTGCTGCTCTTTTTTTTTTTTAAAACCAATTATAGCTTTATTCCTGCTCTAGTGAGCCCTCCCATAGATAAGTTTTGCTGACATAAACAATCATAGAATTTTCCTCACTTTCTGATATTGTGCAATCCAGGGAAAGCCTCTGCCGTCTTGGTTTCTCTTTACTAACCCCTAAAGCCCAAATCCCATAATAGGATTTTTCTAACACACTCTTATTGAGATGTTCCATGGTTCCCCTGGTGTATAGTCTATCTCATTGTGAGAAGTACACCCAACACCTCGTCAACTACAGGTGTGTTCTTGGTGACCTTTGGTTGGAGGGCATTTACACCCTGTTGACCATGAGCACTTTCTTTTCCTTTTTCTTTTTAAATTTCTTTTGGAGATAGGCTCTTACTCTGTCACCCAGGCTGAAGTACAGTGGTGCCCTCATAGCTTGCTGCAGCCTTGAACTCCTAGGCTCAAGAGATCCTCCCACCTTGGCTTCCTGAGTAGCTGGGACTACAGACATACGCCACTGCACCTGGCTAATTTTTAAATTTTTTATAAAGACTGGGTCTTGCTTTGTTGCCCAGACTGGCCTTGAACTCTTGGCTTCAAACAATCCTCCTGCCTTGGCCGAAGTGCTGAGATTACAAGTGTGAGCCACCCACCATGCCTACCTATGAGCACTTTTAATCCTGAGACTGAGCGTATTCACTGGGATTCTCCAGAGAAATAGAACCAATAGGACATACATACATACATACATACATACATATATACATACATACATACATACATACATACATACATATATACATACATACATACATACATACATACATACATACGAAATTCATATTTATTATATGAATTAATATAAATGTTTATATGCGTGATATAAATAAAATAAGGAATCAGCTCACACCATTATTGAAGCTGAGAAGTCCCAAGATCTGTAGTTAGCAAGCTGGAGACCCAGGAGAGCTGATGGTGTAGTTTCAGTCTGGGTCCAAAGGCCAGAGAACCAGGAGAGCTAATGGTATATGTTCTAGTTCAAAAGCCAACAGACTTCAGACCCATGAAGAGTCAGTGTTTCCCTTTGAGTCCAAAGGTGGGAGAAGATCCATATCCCAGCTCAAGGCAGTCAGCAGGTGGAGTTTTTCCCCCCCTTACTCACAGGAGGGTCAAGCTTTTGTTCTATTCAGGCTTCAGCTGATTGGATGAGGCTCACATTAGGAAGGACAATCTTGTTTACTCAGTCTACCAATGTGGATGTTAATCTGATCCAAAAACACTGTCACGAAATAATGTTGGACTAAATGTCTGGGCACCCTGGAACCCAATCAAGTTGACACCTAAAATTAGCCATCACACCATGGTTTGATGTTGGCCAAAGACCTAAAGAAAGACGTGGATGCAGCCAGCATGCTGAAGGTGTGGCGGAGTGAACAAACAGATGCTGAGATGAGAAGGACCCAGGTGACCTCTGCAGCCTATGTCTGTTGCCTTGGCCCTGGGACACTGTGTTCTTATTTTTGTAAGTTTGTAAATAGGAGTTGTTTCGTACAGGGCCATAGTGAGAGGTAGCAGATGAGTGCTGGTTTGGAGTGTTATCTGCTCTACCACATAGACTTGGGGCCTTGGAGGCAAAGGGAATCTCTGTGGCCAGGAGCCAGTGTCTACTTTCTTAAGGTCCCTGGGCACAGTCCGCAGAATAAAAGGAGGCTAAAGGGAGTCATTTGGGAAATCTGGACAGGAAATGACCTTTCTTTTCCAAGAATTTGGACATGGCCCAGGTGGGTTGAGGTTGCCCATCAAGTTGGTGTCATTTTCAGGGCCAGCTTCAGGGTTGTGCCACCTGGGCAGTCACACAGTCTGTGTGCAGGGGCCCAGGCTTTGTTGTCACTGTCTTGAAATTTTTAATATCTTTGAACAAGGGACCTGTGTATGTATCTTGTACTGGAACCCACAAATTTTGTAGCCAGTCCTGGCTATGGGGACTACAGCCCTAAATGGTGACACCCATTCTATATTTAGAGAAAGAGACTGATTCTGAGGTGGACCCATGAGTCCCCGAGTCCAGGTGTGGTGCTGCCAAGGCACCCCTGGCTACCTCAGGTCAGGCTGGGTTAGACCTTGGTAATTGAACCTTTGAAATTGTTTTTCCTTGCAATTAAATTTTTTTTTTTAGTAAATTTAAAAGTAGAAATGTCAACCCTTCCTTCCTCTAAACCTTAGCACCTTGTGTGTGATTCTCATCCCTGCTGGAGTTGCAGAAGGAAGATGGGAAACTGTGTTAAGAGTGGGGTGGAGGCAGGAAGTGGTCAGTGGGCAGACAGTGATGGTAGAGGAGCCCAGAGGTGGCTCAGGAAAGTCCTCGAGGAGAAATGTGTGGGTGGTTCTGACTTGTCAGGAATTCCATCACAATTTTCCATGTCCCTTCATGTTATAATAGACTGGCTTGTTGCCCCAGATTAGGCCTCAAGATGCAGGAAACAACAACATTGAAGCATTAGGAGAGAACCCTGAGTACCTGGCTTTAAGCTAGTGAGTGTACTATTATTTGGGCAGTTTTAATATACAGTATATATAGTTTTCTGTTTGACTTCATTACCACATTATAACAGCACTGTTTTCCACCACTGTGACTGCACATGAATTATGAATTAGTTTTAGCAAGGTTTTCATGTGAAACTGAATTCTGGGTGCCAACGAACCAACCTCCAAATGCACTGTTGGAACACAACTTGTTTGTAAGCTGGGGCTATGCATGTTTAAAATTAGTAGAATACTGGATTGCAAAGTCCCAAAGAGAGTGACACAGCACGAGTGCACTATATATATATCCTTAGGAGAATTGCAGAGAGAACTGGTCTCCATAAGGGCCTCAGTCATATGCAATGATGACATCTGGGGACATTTTTGGTGTGAAGTGGCTTTATGCAGAGTTTGCAGAGTTTCTTTTTTGTGTAAGTCCACGAAACCATATTTGACTCAATGCCACTTCTGCGAAGTGTCTGGAACCAGCTCTTGGTATCTATTTTGACAGTCAGGAAACCCGGGGCCCCAGATGGAGACTGGCTGATCTAAAGGTAGAGGGTGTATGTGAGTTGAAGGAGCCATCGCACAGGAGGATTTTAGGAAGCAAGGCCAGTGAGCCTCCTGCTTTGAGCTGCCCTCCTCTTTACTGCTCTGGTCTCTGATGTTTTGTTTTTGACTGGTGTGCCTGGGCTCATGTTTTGTGAGACGACTCTCTAAACATTTTTTCCTGCCTTCTCATTTGAGCTGATGTTCACCCTGTCTTCATTTTCCCTCAGAAGGGATGTGGCAGGCAGGTGAGTGGAATAACTTCTAAATCTCACTGACTTTTATCTTTCCAAAGTCTATGCTCGTAGGTCAGTCCCAGGTAGTTCTGGAATAAGCTCGAAGGGAGAAGCATTTTCCCCAGGCTAAACAGTCTCCCAGGGCTGGAGAAAGATGGTCTGTTGAGTAGGCTGAACCAGCGGGGGTGCGAACAGGAAATGGCTTCATTTTACTTTCTTTGTCTGTCTTGAAACATTTTTAGTTGAATTTCCATTCCTCACTCCTTAACATGTCAGGCTAACTTTTACTTTTAGGTTATAAACTTCCAGTGGCATTTAACTTAAAATGTCACCCTTGCTGTAATCCTAACTCTTTCCATCTTCCCTGCTCAGGGCACTCATGGAGGCAGGGGTGTGGGCAGTCCTCTTTGCTGTCCCTCCCCCACCTCACAGTGTGCCCCTGCAGCGAGAGGTCACATACCTCTCCAGTCACTGACAACTCTTCACAGAGCTCTACCATTTGAATTTCTTTCCTTCTCTTTAATCTAGCATGGAGCTGAAGGTGTTGGACCAGTTTAATCTCCTCAGCTTTTTAGGATGTCAGGGTGTGGAAGGAAAGAAGGAAGAAATAGAGATACACACACACACACACACACACACACACACCACACACACACACACACACACACACACACAGCCACACGTAGTGCTCTGGGGAGTCCTGACATCTGCGAGATCTGCGTGGAGCTGCTTGGCAGCCTCCAGAGAGATGGGTGGACCCCAGAGAGGAGAGGCTGCCAACCAGAGGCCATAGCCTGGATTTGGTTGTCGAGACCATTGTCTTGTTTATCACAGTGTTGTAAACAATTTGAATGTCACTCCAGTTTGTCGCTGACCAATGCTTCTTAGATCATGGCCCCCAGCAGGCTCCACTGATGGCCATTCACAGCCTGAATCCTGTGACCCTGCTTGAGAACTTGGACCACAGGCTGCCTTGGTCCAGATTCCCACTCCTGGGGACACCTGGGGGACAGAGGCAGCCAAGGAACCTGGGACTTGAAGAGGTGACTTGGAGGCAAGGACAAGAGCTGGTTCTCCCCCACTACATACACAAACCCTGGCACTATGTAACCTGGGGAGGGGAAGAACAGCAAGGACAGCTCATGTCATTCAGCAGCCTGGAAGATCTGGGGCTAGGAGCCAGCTATTCATTTATCACTTGGAAAAAACCAAGCAACTTTTCTTTGCAGAAGACTTTTCTTCAGTTAGTGAGAGAAAAAAAATAGAAGGTAAAATTAACAATTTTTTAAGTTATCTTATTTCTCACATTGTCTCTCATCTGTCCTTTCAAACATCTATTTTTACTGTCATCTTCACCATTATGCACAGTCACTGCCTTTACATAACTGTATGTGTTTGGCTATTCATCCTTTCAGCCATTCACTAAAACCAGGCGGCAACCGCCTGTGTGTGATGGGAACTTAGGACAAAAACAGACAAATCAACAAAATACAAAAATAAGTCAGACAGTGTCTCTGCCCCAGACAAGTCTATAGCTGGAGGAAGAAGAAGGTATGATCTTCAGAAACCCACTTGCTGTGACCACAACCAGACACATCCTAAATCATGGCCTTCTGCTTCTTAAGCTGGAGATTATTTATTTAATAGCACCTCAATATGGTGTGGACGGACTGGGCCAGTGGCCACTGTCATCTGCACCCCAACTCCCCATCAGAGGGAGATGGGGAATGGGGAGGTTTGAATCAGAACTGGTGTGACTCTGCCTGGGTACCAGAGAAAGCCACTTGAAAAGATGCTGTGTGTGTATGAATATGTATGTGTGTGTGAAAACATGTATGTATATATTTATGTGTGGATGTGTGAGAGTGAGTGTGATTTTTTTTTTTTTTTTTGAGATGGAGTCTTGCTGTGTCACCCAGGCTGGAGTGCAGTGGCATGATCTCAGCTCACTGCAACCTCCCGGGCTCAAGCAATTCTTCTGCCTCAGCCTCCTGAGTAGCTGGGACTACAGGCTTGTGCCATCGTGCTCAGCTAATTTTTGTATTTTTAGTAGAGACAGAGTTTCATCATATTGGTCAGGCTGGTCTTGAACTCCTGACCTCATGATTCACCTGCCTCGGCCTCCCTAAGTGCTGGGATTACAGGCGAGGCGTGAGCCACCACACCCAGCCGTGTGATTTTTTTTATGTGTGATTGTGTACATGTGTATGTGTGTGTATACATGTATGTGTGCTATGTATGTATAGCTATGCATGTGTTTTGTGCATGTGTTTGTATATGTGTATGTGTGTACACGTGTAAAATGTGATGCCAAGTCGGGACAAGGAGGGGAGCTGAGAGCTAAATGCTTCTTAGTCCCACAGCACAAAATTACAGCCAGAGGTGGGGCTGGGGGCATTGCGGCCAACAGTCAAGACTGGAGCCACACTGACAGAAGCAACATTTCCCCTTTTCCTATGGGATCAGACCCAGGAGGCTCTGAAAATGGGATTCCTTCTCACTGTGCAGTAAGTGTCCCTTATAGCTGAGATCAGCTCTTGGCTCTCCTGAAGGGCCTGGTCCTGGCTGACCTGAGCTGCCTGTATTGTGTAGGGAACAGCAGGGAACCAGGCTGAGACAGGCTGCCCATTCCAGAGGCATGACGAAGTCACTTCCACACGTAGGGCCACGCACCCAGGGCAAGAAGGGAGGGTTCCGAAAGCATCACATGCCTCAAAAGGCTTTCATCCAGTGGGGCAAACGAACCCTGGAGCTGCTGGGACCTCCAACTTTGCTCCTCTTTTCTTGGGATACTGTCTGAAACTGCCTGGCTCCCAGTCAATAAAGCAAACATAAGAACAACTGCCATAATGCTGGGTAGAGTGAGGGGAAGCACCCAAAATTCAGTGTTATAAAATATAGGGTCAAGGTGGCTCATGCAGCCAACAGGCAAGTATGTTGAACCTGGCTCAAGTTTATGCAGGGTGCATTCCTGGTACAGGGAGAGGTTAACATTTCCACACCCTGGGAGGTGCTTGGGATGGTTGGCCTGGGAGGGGCAGGAAGCTTAGCTTGTCAAGAGGCTGCTGTGGGACTGCCATGCTCATCTATGACACAGGAATCCCAGAGCCACCCCAAAGCCTTTCTGTATGACAGGCACTAACATCCAACTTCCTATTTGCTCAGATGTCACCCTGTGAGAGGTGAGAAAAAGGAGTACACATTTTGACAGAAACCAGTTTCCCACTGTGAGACTGTCCAGATGGGACATTCTGGTCTCTGGGGGGTTACCTCACAATATGAGCACCCCAGTATCATGGAGCAGTCCTGGACTCACACTTGGTGACCCTGGTCAGGCGAGGTGATAGTGGGAAGGCCTTCGTGAGTTATTTGTGGTGTCCTCTGTGCATCTCCTTCCAAGTGAACGGCTATTTGCCTTTGCAGTCTGTTATGGAACTGGGGAGCCCATAGCACAGCTGGGGTGTGGGAGCTAGTGAGCGGAAAAGACCCCTCCACAACATGGGTCCCTCCACAGGACTGACCTGAGGATGCATGTGGCAATGCATGTGACATGTTGGGCAAAGGGTCTGGTGCATTGGACATGCTCAGGACATACAATGCCTGGGAAATTTTGCAGGCTTGTTTCTGGAGCTGAACCTTGGCCTCACCTAAACTTAATCAGCCTACTGAGCCATCATAATAGTAGAGTTGCTTATGCCAGTGGCACAAAAACACGACTTCCCGCTACCCTT
Organism: Cebus imitator; assembly: GCF_001604975.1. Classification (NCBI taxonomy): domain Eukaryota; kingdom Metazoa; phylum Chordata; class Mammalia; order Primates; family Cebidae; genus Cebus; species Cebus imitator. The sequence continues at coordinate 556,448 of NW_016107763.1, forward strand.
TGTGAAGAAAGAGGAAAAAGTTTAAAAATGCTCATGATCCTAAATTTCAGGTGTTTTAGAATAATTTTGACATTATTTACTCCTTTCCTAATAATCTTACAATCTTAAGAATTTAATCAGATCCAATGTGGGAGTTGCAGTTATAGGACATCGGGTTGGTCGTTATGGGAACTTTGCATTAAATAAGTGATATATTTATTAATAAGATACCGCTGCCTTGAGTGAAATCACAGGATTTCTCCCTGGGGCTCCCATTTGAGTTGGTTGTTCTTCTTTGTTATGAGATTACTTCAAATGTCTATACCCTAAGGTGGTGTAACATTTCAACCTGCATTGCTTCTGGATGGTTTAAACACTTCAAAGTCCATCAGCAGGAAACCAATGGCACACTCAAATTATGAAAATCTGTGGAGAGTTTAATGAAGTAACAGTTTGGAAAGGTTTGGGCTGAGTGCCAGGAGATCACAAGGGGGCTAGGGGAATAAATATCTTCAACCCACTCTCCCTCACCTATTTCCTGCTGAGTTTCCTCACTGGCTGAACCCACCTGGGCACCAGAGGGCAAGAGAGCCCTTGATCTGTTCATCTGGACAGCTCTTGGGCAGAGAAAGCTGGAGAGAACATCATTTGATAGGGGAAAGAGTGTTTGCCAATTTCAGATATGCACATCTGGAATAGCGAATTGAATGAGCTCTCTGGGGTATAAAAAATAAAATGGATGACTCCTAAAGAAAAACTAAAAAATAACCTGTGTTTCATGCTGGGCAGATCTATGCAATCCTACCCCAAAGTTCAAGGAAACTGAGAGGATGAAGAAAGGCTGACAAATCCAGTTTCTTAGAAAGAAACATTTAATAGGACTTATGAACAGGAGTCATGTCTATGTCTCAGAAGGCAGTGAGACAAGATGTTAGATCCCCATGCCATTACCCTTGCATCCCAGGGATTATATACCATAGCGGAGAGGAGGTTCAGAAGGGATGTATGCGCAGATAACATGAAGGTTGTTTGATATAAGGGTGGGATTTAGTGTGATACCTGTTCTTACACAAGGAACAATATAAATGGAAAATCTTACAGGCCTCCCCAGAAATAAGGTTAATTAGAAGCCAACATAGCGGATTAGCTTCTAAAATGGAGTTGCTCTGGCCTCCACAACCTGTGTATAGTAAACTGAAGGAGTTGCAAAAATGCACCATTAGGCTTTTATGGCAAAAGCGTTATTTTATATCAAAATAGTTTCTAATCTAATAGGAGCAAAATTATAATCACATAAAGTCCACAGGAACATATGTCAGTTAATCTTTGTTGTGATTTGAGCCCCTCTGGGGCTAGGGATGTGTGTGAGCTGAGCCTCTCTTACACTCAGGATCAGGGGCTTTAAGGCACCTTCTGTATATAACTAATATGTAGGCTAACAGTTGGCCTCCAGGGACTCAATAAGAAGGGAATAACCATGCAGACACATGGCTGAGCTGGCCTTCTCTGGAGTAAGAAGTGAAACTGTGATGTCCGCCCTTATTAAGGCTGGGCTCTGTGGCTGAGAGAGTTTCCATCTTGCTCATTCTCTGTGCCCAAAATACTCACTGTCCTTTTCGACTCCTGATTGCTGAGACCTGGTGTGACCCACTGCTGAGCCAGCCCAGGTCACAACAACACTAAAAAGATCAAGAAGTCAATAGGGGAAGGCAGAGAAAGGGAAGAGAAACCAAATACCCCAGAGCCTCAGCCAACGCAGGGCCACGAGCACACACAAATAGACATTCAAGGAGATATACATGAAACAACAAGAATCAGAAAAATAAGGAACTGGAAAACAGGGAGATGAGACGAAGAGATATCATGGGTTTTCATGATAAATGTATATTTTAATAACTGCTGATAACTTGGGTTTAGGCCATCAGAATAAATGCTCACTGCCTTTTGAAATACTAATTCTCCAACAATAAAAATGACTTTTCTTTGGGAGGTTGAGGTGGGAGGATTGCTTGAGGCCAGGAGTTACAGACTAGTCTCAGTGACATAGTGACACCCCATATCTACAACAAAATTTTTGAAAGAATAAAAACGACTTTCAACCTCTATATTTATTCTTGAGGCATATTTTGTTAATGAGTTCTAAAGATGTTTTTAATAGGATGTTATAAAGCAAATCAAAGTGTGGGTTTTTTTTGAAATTTATATTCAAGTAGGAGTGATTCTACCTGGGGGTAGATAATATTCACCTGGAGACATATCTGAATTGGACCCTGGTGAATTTCCAGGCCAAGGGAACAGCATGAGGCCTGGAGCATGGAATAGCTTGTAGCAGTGGGGGCTCAGCCAAGACAGCAGTGAGTCCAAACCTGGACCCAGAGGAAGCATGGGCAGTGCCAAGGCTGGAAAGATGAGCCTCATAAAGTAAGAACATGATATTTGCTTTCTCTGCCTCATGGCAGAGTATAATGAAGTGTAAGTAAAAATGCTATGGATATTAGGAGACACTGACTTTTGTCATATATGCTTTTAGAATTTTCATTGAAAAATCAGGTCAGTTATGTTGCCATTAAGAAAGCCAGACCTGACATATAACATGGGCAATCACTTAGGAGAGAAAGTCGTATATGAAAAGATATTCTCCCTGATATTTGCTTTCCAGTGGAGCTGTTGCAGAATAAGCAGGCATCAGGAAATTGCATCAGGAATTCCTATGCAATGTGCTATAAGGCTTCTCTTAAAGCAGCCAACCATTTGTCAGGTGCTCTGAGGCAGTATGAGAAAAGTGGCCTATAATCTAGTTAGAAAAACATTCAAGAACCAATGAGAAAATAGCATAAGGTAGTGCTTAACAAGGGGCTCAGTGGTGTAGTTCTGGTTGTCAGGGTGACAGAAATTTGGAGAAAGGTCTGTAAGGTGTTGACAGATTCTCAGGGAAGTTGGATGGATGCCAGCTGGGCCTGGAAGGATGGAGCAAAACTGAAGAGTGCAAAAGAGAGAATATGTGGTTTGATGGGTGGAGCCCATGAGTGCAGCGGAAGGGGTGAGAACCAGCTGTGCTGAGAGCTCCTGCCTGGCCGAGGGTCCTGAGTGAGGGGGTTGAAAACAGCACTAAGGCATCTGGAGTAGTACTCATTCTCAGAAGCTGCTGGTTTCTGAAAACTTTGGGTTACATGTGACAGAGGCTCTTTGTGAACTCAGCCCACCACTAGAACATTATTCAGAGGCCAGCTTCACTCTTCTTGTGAGCTAGCAGGGATGATTAAAAACAATGACACTAAATACTGTTGGTAAGGATGTTGATGCTGACAACAGCAATTGGAATTGTCAGTTGTTGATATTTCCTGGATTATTACGGTTATTTTAATATAACAACCAGAGAGCCTCAAAACAGCCACAGATATCTGCACTGGAAAATTCAACCAAACACTTATGGAAGAAATAATACATAATACATATATCTTCCAGAAAATTGAAGAGGAGGGAATACTTCTCAACTCAATCTACGGGGACAGCATTACCCTAATAGCAAAAGCAGACATAATAAGGAAAGAAACTACAGATCAACATCTCTCATGAACATAGATGCAAAAACTTGACAAAACTGTAGCAAATTAAATCCAATGTTAGTACAAGGATAATACATTACAACCAAGTGAGATTTAACCCAGGAATTCAGTGTTGGTGTAACATTCAAAAACTGATCTAATTTGCCATATTAACATAATGAGAAGGAAAAAGTATATGATATCCTTACCAGAAGCAGAATAAGCATTTGAAGAAATCCAACCTCCATTCCTTATTTAAGACTTTCATGATGACTGAAGAGTACGAAAAAGGAAAAAGAAAAAAAAATTAAAGAAAAGAAAAAAAAGACTTTCAGCAAACTAGGAATAGAAGAGAACTTCCTCAATTGATAAAGAACATTTACAAAACACCTGCAGCTAACATATTTAAGGGTCAAAGATGAATGCTTTCCCTCGAAGACAGGGAAGGAGATAGGGATGTCTGTGCTCATGGCTTCTATTCAGCATTGTACTGGAGAGTCTGGCCAGTACAGTGAGCAACAAAGAAGGAGCAGAGCTTTGACTGGCTCAGGCCTGGCACTGAGAAGAGGGGAGAGGTCCTCCAGGAATGCCTCTGATGTTCTCCAGCACACGACGGGACATCGGATACATTGCTGATGCAAACCAGCATGGCCACTACATAGCTGTGTGACCTTAAAACATCCTTTAATCTCTTGGGACCTGTTTCCTAAGTGATGGAGTGAGCATAATAGCAGCCCACTGGCAGATTTGTTGTGACACATAAATGGAGTAAATTTGTGTCAAAGTGCTTTCAGACTGCAAAGTGCTATTCCAGCATCTGGATTTACTACATTCATATTGAGTGACCAAGGGAGCAATAGGATTCATTGATGATATAACAGGGAGGCCTGAGGACTTGGGATTTGAAGACTAGGTACTCGAAGAGGGGGGCTGGGGGTCAGGCTGGAGATGGGGACTGACACCTGCTAAATTGCAGCAGGACCAACTCCTGGAGCATGCTGTATGAGCAGCCAGCTTGGGCTGCGTCTCTTCTCTCAAGTGGGGCAAAGGCGGGGTGTGGTGGTCAGCAAGAGGACAGGGCGTGGGACATGAGAACCCTGGGTCAGATCTGTTAGCAGATGTACCCTCCTTACTGTTCTGTTCTTTCTGCTGACTTTTACAAGCTCTTTCCCTCCTAAAGACTTCTCCTGGCTCAGAGGAAAGTGATCTGACAAAAATAACTCAAAGTGGGACACCAGGAATTGGTGATTAAACACTCAACCTCTCTGGGGTAGCATCAGTCTTTTAAGAAACCTCATGGTCAAGGCTGTGCCTACAGCGGCTCTCCAGGAGTTTGGAGAGGTGCTGGGGCTCCTATCCATAAGATATTTTAGGTTATATTCTTCTGTACGGAGTCCCCTCCTACTACACTGAGTTAATTCATTGCCCTGTAGCAGCAGGTAGGGGAAGTAGAAGAAAAGCCCTCAGGACAGAAGGAGGTTCAGGAGGAAGCACCACATAGGGGACAGGTGAGGCCGGGGAGAGGAAGGGCAGATGCGGTAGTTTCATAATCCACCCATAGCTGGCCTCGGGAAGAGCACCTGGTGATACAAAAGCCAGCTCATCTGGCCAGCCCCACAGGTAATGGCCAGGAAGACTAAGGGCTAAGAAGGATACACAAACCGGTGTGTTTGTGACAAGTGTGCATTTGTTAGTGTATGGCTGGGCATCTGGAGGGGTGGGAGGAAGCAGATTTCCTTTGCTCTCAGAATGAGTACCTGGTGAGGTCTACAAACGACAGAGTGAAAACATTCAAATCTTTAATTTAGGAATCATGAACCATTATGTTCCAGGACTAGGAACAAGCCCTTCCCCTGCAGATGGCTGCTTCAGATAATGGGAAACTGTAGTGACTCTTGGTTTGGTAAGTCCTCCTGCAGACCTTGCATGGTTTTGAGAAGTTGTGCCACTTCTGGATGGGTGACAATTGTGTACTTTGGGGTGGGGTGGGTTGAAGGTGTGGATCCTGGGAGCTTTAACTGTAGAAAATAATAAGAAACAAAATAGTGTTCTGATGCTCTTTAGCTGTGATTTTTTTAAAACTCCAGGAAGGGTGAACAACTGGCGATCACTTTAGCTCTTGGTGTCATCAGTAGCCAGAGCCCTAGTGGTCCAATATCTGAACCCATTTTTGGGTTTGGAGACTTCATTGTTCTAAGAAGCCAAAAATGTAAGACGGAAATTATCCAAGTCTCTCTTGCTGTGAGGGCCTGAGCATAGGCTCCAGGCTCCACCCACCCAGTGCCCCTCATCAAGCTTTCTGCAAGAGAGCTTTGTGAGAAGGAGACAGGCACAGGCAGTAGCATCCTACCTGCCTTGCGCAGGCAGGAAGGAGTAGGTGTGTGTCAGCCATGGTGGTTGTAGCACTGCTTCTGCCACTAGCTCTTTCAGACTCTGACCATCCTTCCAGCTCAGCCTTACTGTCCAGAAAAAAATGACACCATTCTGGGACCAAGAACTCTTCTTGTAAATTTATCTTGTTCATTTCCCATCCTTGTTTCCAAAGCCCTTCACGTGGTCATGTCCCTGCACCAATTAAATCTCTGCACTTGAAGCAGTGCATCTATGGCAAATGTGTACATGTCTGCTGTTTAGCATCCACCCACAGCTATCCTGGGCCTGTCACAGAAAGTATATGACACCAGAAAGTATGTGACAAAGGAAGCACTTCTCATGAAAATCACAAAAAGAGCCAAGACTTTCATAGATGAAAGCAGTCTTATAGATCATCACTGCTTTAGAAGTAATAACTTCCTGGTCCAGAACAATTGCATCCTTCACTTGAAGTTTTACCTTCATGTAAAATTCATCCTTCACTTGAAGTTTTACCTTCAAGAATATGATTTCTTCTATATCCTACTGCCTCTCCCCTTGCTCAGGGCATTTGTTTGGCAAATATAGTGATGTTGTATCAAGTGCAATGAAAAAGTCCTTGATGTAGAATAAATGGAACTTTCCTTTGCTGCTGGTGGGAAGGTAAATTGGTATAGCCACTTGTCAAATGGAAGTATCTATTAAACTGTACTCTGTGACCCAATAATTCCATTCTTAACATAACCCAACAGAAGGTTACCTATGTGCGCTAAAAGATATGTATGCACAATGTTCAAAGCAGCTTCATTCAAAAGAGCCAGGAGACCCTGGAAACAACCTAAATGTCCAGCAGAAGAATGGTTATACCGTGGTTTGGTCTTACAATGGAAAACTGTACAGCCGCGACAGTGAAGTACTGCTACGTGCTGCAAAAGGAATCTCATCCAAGACAGACACACAAGAATATATATAGTACATGACTGATTACACTTCTATAAAGCTCAGAATTAATCTCTGGTGGTAGACACCAAGAAAGTGGTAACCTTGGGGTATGGTAGTCTTCTGGGATTGGCAATGGGCATGAAGGAGGGGCTTTTGGATGCTGATAATGTTCTGTTTCTTAAGCTGGATTACCAAGACTGTTTACCTTATAAAAATCCACTTGGCTGTCCACTTATGACTTGTGAACTTTTTTGTGTGTTGTGCATGAATAAAATGTTTCCTTTAAAAATGTTTGACAACTCAGATAAAATTGGTTAGCTCATTTTAGAGATAAGGAAACTGAAGCCAAAAAAAAGTTACAAAATTTTCCAAAAAAAGGCGATTAATCAGCTAAACTAAATTCTCCAGAGTCCACACACTGAAGCACATGCCTCTCGTCTTGGGACACTCACCCTGTTCCCGGCAAGGTTTCACTCATGGATTTCTGTGATTATTTCAGACATATTGACCTATTTCTAACACCTGTGGTAGTTGATCACTTCAGTCCACAATGTATTGAAAACAAAAAATCTGTTAAGTGTATGGGTGTGTTGCGAGAGATGTTTGAAGCCCACCCTTTAATGGTAGATTTTACAATCAGAAGGCAAGAACTCAAACTGCATACGAGTGCAGGGCCATTTAGCATAGGGAGAAATGCCTTATCCACCTGCTCACGAGAGGTTCCTTGCATTATGGCAGAGCACAAAAACTGATGTTCAGTTCACACTGACGATCCCCAATCCTTATAAGAAGTTCAGATCCTCAGTGCAAGTAGAAGAGGAACAAACTAGAACCTTTTGGAAAGTGCTTCACAACAGTGTCAGGGAGTTGCAAAAGTGAATATGGGGCAAGACAAGAAAAAGGCCAGAAGCCACTTTACACACAAGTCCAGGGATTGAGACAGAAAGAGCCAAGGCAGGTGCTGAGCCAGGCTGGGGCCCCAAGATCCCTGAGAGAACTGGGATGAAGGGCAGAGTGGCTGGACTGGGTCAGAACCCAGTCAACATTCAGGTGCCTCAGGGTGAGAGATGAAAGGAGAGATAAACAGATCACAGGGCATCCTGAGTAGTGTGAGTCTTTATGGAATAAATGATTTTCTAAAAAAAACTGTGAGCACATTTCATCTCTTGTTCTTCCAAACAATGGCCATCCTCTTTGGACAAAGTGAGGGATGGGGACTTTGTCTCACTATTCTTTGGGTTCTGTCCAGTGCCATGGCAAGGAAGAAGACCACTGACAGCCCTGCTTCACACAGGTCCTTTGCCCAGAATGGGTCTCCCTCCTGTGGCCACACCCTCTTGTGGCCCTGTCCCTGTTCCCAGGGCTGGGTCACACTACAGGAGCTGGACTGGTTAGCTCATCTACTTTGGGGCAGCAGCAGCAGTAGTGACAATGTCTAGGGAGGGGTACATACGGGATACCCTGGAGGAGGCCTCAATTTCTCAGTCTTTGGGAATTTTGGTGAACTTAGACAATAAACATCTCTAAGGTTCCATATTGTCTCTGTTTTATTCCACCACTGAATGTGCCCAAAGCTTGTGGATTGATCTTCTCTGATACTATCTTAATGTACAGCCCACAGAAACAAGGTGTCACATGTGAATAAAAACAAACAAAACAAGCAACATAGCAGTGGGGTTAGAAACCGCGATGCTGGGGAAAAGAATCGAAGCAGGCTGACATTTAAGAAGGCAGGTGTTGTCACAGCCTGGGGATTAGCAAATTTGAGGTTTTGAGAGAGAAAACAGGGAAAAAAACTCAGAGATGGGAGAATTATAGTAATTATAATTGTTTTCTTACCCTATGGTATGCACAAACAGTAAGTGTTAAAACAATAATTCATTTTAAATAATGGGTGGGACCTCTGGTAAAAGAGGAGGGGACAACCAGTGCCCAGAAGGGGATCAGCAGAGGTGGGTAACAAAAGAGAGAAAAATATCCACCTGGGAGCAGAATCCTGCCTTTCACAATGGAAGGTAAGGACCCCACTATTTCGAAAGTCCTTTGTCAGCCTTTTTGGGCCATATTTGTAATGTAAAATTGGTGTTTACTTAACAGGTGTGGATTTAAGAAGTAAGTCCAGTAAGCAAAATGACGCTTAAAACTATTTTCTCTCATTCAGACTTTGCAAAGCAGTATTATCTGTTGATGTCAAAATTCAGAGAGCAGATTGCATGAGTCTGGATGCATCAAGTATGTCTTCCTACTGTGTAAGATGTGTAGTACCCCACTAAAGGTTGCCATACACATTGCAACCACAACAAAGGGTGCCTCTAGACTTACACTGTGCCCAAGCAGATGTGCCACTCGCCACTGCCAGGAGGTTTCTCACAGGTCCTTTCTTAGCTCCCTCCCTAATGGTACCTTTAAAGGGTGGCTTTTCCAATCTTCCTATGACCCTTCCCAAGCCTGTAGCACTCTCCCTCCACCTCAACAGGGGTTGCTACCTGTTACCTCTCCTGTTACTGAGAAAACCCAGGCTTAGAAATGGAAATCACCTCAAGTTTCTGCCATCTCAACTGGATCTCCTCCTAGACCTGCTTCCCCTCTTCCACTCCAGTTGTAAGCGAGACTGGAACTCCACGCAGCTGGCTTCTGCTCCTCTGCTGGTGTCTTCCTACTTAACACTCTGAGCTCAGGTTTCAGGTGACGCCCTGCCTGGGCAAGAAGGCCCTCTTCTGGCTCGGCCTTTGGAGAGGAGACTGAATGGGGACAGTGAAATGTGCCACCTAAGTCCATGGCTCCCTCCTTTTAGAACATGCTCTGGCACTTGATACCCCAGAACCTCATGTTCAAATGTCCCTGTGCCCCCCTGGGAGGGCCCCTGTGGGCCTTGTCCTTGGGTTTGATGTGTATCCCCAAAGGCTTGAGGGGTGGTCAAGAGGAGGCTGTTTACACAGGTTGAGGAAAGGAAGGATGAAGCTTGGATATAGGGATTGGGGTTTCCACAGGTGTACACATACATGGTTCCTTCCAGGTGCCCTGAGGAGTAAGGGATAAAAGTGGAGCTCAGGGTTGGAACAGCTCTTCCTGCCCTACCCTATTCTGAGCGGAACTCCAAGAAATCTGAACATTCTAAATTCAACTCTGGCCTTCTGAGTTATGAAGACACATTTGCCAAGAAAGAAGGGTAGAACATATTTTATGTCAAGTTATTAGCTTGCTTTGTACACTTAAATATCAAGGCATTGTAAGTAGGCCTCCATTTGTATTCTTGCCTTGAACCTTGGAAATGTCACGGTCAGGCCTATTTTCAATCACTCTTTCCAGCTTTTAAATATTTCCATGCGGCTGTCAGGCAAGAAATAGCAGGCAGTGAAGTGAGCAAAGGTGCCTCCCAACATCCACTGGCCCGAGCTGTCTTCTGCTCTCTCTGTTAATACTGATTAATTGTTTACAATGAAACACTTAGCAGATTGTTACTGAGGGCCTGAAATACTCTGAAAACAGTGACAAAGAAGAAACTGTGTCTGCCCAAGTGAGCTTATGACACACAAGCACTTACCAAACGATACACTTTGGTCTGTAACAGAGAAAACATAGGCTACTTTGGGAAGGTTCCTCAGAGATGGTGTTCTAGGAATGAGTGCTGCCATCATACTCCCGAAAGGACTGTGACTGGTCTCTGAGGATCTCCATCTTCTTCTCGCTACAGTGGGTTTGTTTTCAGCTGCATGTCCCCGGGGCTCTCAGTAGGCACTGCACACTGAGCTGTCTCTTTCTGTGTCTGTGAGTTGGGGGATTTTGAGGATCTTGACTGCAACAGCTTCAGGGTTTCTTCCCTTCATCAAGGAGTCCCCTGTCAACTGGACAGCCATGTTTCATACAATGAGCATGACTAGCACACTTCACACAGGTGTCAAGAGATGAGCAGTGTGTCTTCCATCCAGTAGCAACATGATCCCAAATATCTATTGTGTTTGCTGAGATTTTTGAGAGACAGTAAATTAGGCACTCTGTGTCTCAAGTCATACATAGTAGCTTAGCAGGCACATTATTCATTCTTAATCATTGTCTTAACTGGGATCAAGACTCTGGCTGAAGCTGCTTAACTGGTATGCCCCAGTCAGGGCATCGATATCCCAGGGAAAGCCCCGGCAGCCTTTGCCAAAAGAAGTGTGGCATTGGTGAGGGACATAGGAACAGCAAGTACCAGCAGGGAAGCTGAAGAGGAAGTGCAAGAGAGGGCTCACATTACAGCAGGGGTGAGACACACCCTGCAAGCTTTCAGGAATAACTGGAGAGAGAACTTAGGGGAGCCTTAGGCCCTGTCTCAACATATACGCTAGCAGAATGTGGGTCATCAGTATTAATTTATCTTTACCAATGGACAAGGAAACCCATGAGTTACACATGCAGCCGGTGCATGGGATCCCGATATGTGCCAACACTGGGCAGTAACTGGCGCTATCATGGCGGGCATGGGGCAGGTTTCTCAAGCTGATGTCCTCCAGCATTTTCCCACTCTCCTTGTTGCTGTCATCTGTTGATGCTCTGCCACTCAATCCCTGATGACTCTGGCAACTGCCCACAGGAAGCTTAAGTCCAGCTGAGAAGACAAATATAGTATCTTTCTTTCCCTACTAGACTGAGGGCTCCATGAAACAGGGAATATTCTGTTTTGTTTGCTCTTGTCTCCATCCTCTTAAATTAGCATACAAAAGACACTTAATATAAGCAGGGCATGGCATGTGCTTTTCTAGTCCCAGCCCCACTTGGAGGCTGAGGTGGGAGAATCCCTTGAACCCAGGAGTTTCAGTTAAGCCTGGGCTACACAGAAAGATCCTCCTAAAAAAAAAAAAAAAGGTAATCAATAGGAATTAAATAACTGAGACTGCTGGGAACATCAAACCAGACCAGAGGAGAGGGAACACTGAAAACATAGTGTGTCAGCCAAGATGGAAAGGGTGCGTGGAAGTTAGTAAGACCGGAGGAGGGTGGGGTTGGGAGAAAAGCAGCTTCCAGGCAGGAGAAACAGTGTGTCAAGGCCTGAGGAAGAAGGGGCACAGCTGGTTGCTGGAACTAACAAAAGTAAAAACTGAGCAGGAATGCAGGGACCTGGGACAGAGGCAAGCTGGAGAGATGGCAGGTCTCTAAGGATCTTTGGAAACAACTTATGGACAATGGGCTTCATTCTAGGGACCACAGGAAGCCACTGAATGGTTTCAAGCACGGGAGTGGGGTGTGATCTGAAAAATGCACATTTGTATCTTCAAAGAAATCATCTGGAATCACATGTTGGGACTGGGTTGCAGGGACCAAAGGTGGAAGCAGAAAAAGAACTCATAAGGCCACTTTGCAAGTCCAGAGAAAGATGGTGGCTGGAATACGATTATTGTGTGGAGTGGAGGAGGCGGAGGAGTCAAGAATGACTCCCAAGTTTTGGTTTCAAGAACTGGTGGCTAATCACGGCATTTGCTGGGACAGGAAACACCAAAGGAAGAACACGTTTCAGAGGAGAAGAGAGGATTATGAATTCTGTTTTTGCCACACAGAGTGAACGATGCGTGTAAGCATCCGAGTTTATATTTGGGAAAGGAATTTTACATCTGGGTATGCATTTTGTTTGTTTGTTTGTGACAAAGTCTCCTTCTGTTGCCCAGGCTGGAGTGCAGTGGTGCAAGCTTGGCTCACTGCAACCTCTACCTCCCGGGTTCCCGCAATTCTTGTGACTCAGTCTCCCAAGTAGCAGGGTCTACAGGCGGGCACCACCACACTCGGCTAATTTTTGTGGGTTTTTTTTAGTAGATACGGGGTTTCACCCATGTTGGCCAGGCTGGTCTTGAGCTCCTGAGCTCAAGTGATCCACTCGCCTCAGCCTCCCAAAGTGCTGGAATTACAGGCATGAAACACTTTGCCCAGCTTTGGGTATGCATTTTTGAAGAAAGAGCCAGATAAGGCATGCAAATCTGAAAGTGGTCTGCATTTGGATGGTAACTGAATCCCTAAGAATTGGTGCAATGGTTGGGGAGAGTATCGCCTGAGAAGGGCAGAGGGCCTTGGACCAAGCACCAAGGAACTCTCAATATGGTAAGGATTCAGTGGAAGAGTCTGGTTTCAAACCTGGCTGATCATTAGAATCACCTGGGAAACTTTTAAAATGTGACTCTACAGGGACATGTGACTATATATTTTGAAATACCTACAGCAGCAATAGAGACCATTTGGTAACAGAAGACTGGCTAGGAAAGAGGAAAACAAAAAGATGGTGGTGTTTCAGATACCAAGCGAAGAATTTCAGAAAGGAAGGAATCAGACAAGATCAGGACTGAATTTAGTAACAGGAAGCCAGATGGCCATGTATCCACTTTTCTGACTTCTTAAAAGTAGGGAGTTGGGTGTTTGAACTCAATAAGGGATGTCAGGAAGCAGCCCAGCAGGTTCCCCGGTGCTCACGTGCACAGTGTGAGGACAGGGAAAGGGAAGGGGAAGGAGGGTGTGTCAGATGGCAGAAGCTTTTCATTGGAAGCAGCATCTGAACTGAGGCAAAATGGATGATAATCAGGCAAGGAACTAAGCATTCCTAGGAGAGGAAATAATAGAAACAAAAATATGATGAGCTAAGAGAACAATGTACACTCTAGGAAACAGAGTTAGTCCTTGGCTAGAACACAAGGAATTACGTTTTGGGAACCAAGCAACAGAATGGGGCAGAGTCCAGTTATTAAGGACCTTGTGTGCCAAGCTAAAAAGTTCTCATTCTGAGGGGAAAAAAAAAAAAATATTTTACCCTGAAGGTAAAAGGGTCCTGAAGAATATAATGAAGTGGTATGATTAGATTTGTAGTTTAGAAAGCCCATTCTGGCAGCCAGTGTCTGAGGTCAGGAATGGATTAGGGAAAGACAGTGGCCGAAACTTCCACCTGGAGGCTGTTGCTGGGATGCAGACATGGGATACAGATTCACCAGGGCAGGAGCAGTGAAGGAGAGAAGTGAGCTGGGAGGTGAAGAATGGGAGGAGAGCAGGACAGCAGCGAGAGTTCACTTAGGTGACTGGTTTGTTGGAGGTGAGTCCTTGACTTAAGGAATGAGGAAAAGACTAGCTTTTAGATGAGGATAGGAGTGGAGAAGGGGTGTGGGAGAGAACATTTCAACACTAGTAGGTTTATTCCTTTCTCCAAAGGAGAAATTACGTAACAGTACTGCTAGTTTCCCTAACTGCTCCTTCTCTCTAACCTCTAAGTCATTGTGCAGCCTGTTTATTTAAAATATCAACACTAGTATACATCAGCTTCCTATATTCAAACACAGTAGCTTCCACCAGTCAACGCAGGGAGTTAGTTCATTCGTTCATTACATCATTTAATAATACTTATAGGCTGGGCATGGTGGTTCACTCCTGTAATCCTAGCACTTTGGGAGGCCGAGGTGGGTAGATCAGGCGGTCAGGAGACTGAGACAATCCTGGCTAACATGGTGAAAGCCCGTCTCTACTAAAAATACAAAGAATTAGCTGGGCGTGGTGGCAGGCGCCTGTAATCCCAGCTATTTAGGAGGCTGAGGGAGGAGAATCGCTTGAACCCAGGAGGCAGAGGTTGCAGTGAGCCGAGATCGTGCCACTGCACTCCAGCCTGGGTGACAGAGCGAGACTCCATCTCAAAAAAAATCTTATAATACACCAACGACTTGCAAGGTACTGTGATTGGGGGGAAGGACAAGTGACAAGACATAACTGACCCTTCCCTCATAGAGATTACGTTCTAGCAGGAGCCAAAAAAGACATTAACCATCAGATTATAAATCATGTAGTTATACAATCTCACAAAGGTTTTGTGAAAATATAGGGTAAAATGAGGCAAAGAACAAGGCGGGTAAGGGGACTGAGGTTCCTAAATAGGTTTTAGCAGCTCTGTGACCTCCCTGAGATCCGTAAAACTTTGCCTGTGTCTGCACACATTT
>NW_016107763.1:571240-572901 GCF_001604975.1 Cebus imitator
GGGGAGGGGGTAGGAAGGAAGCACAGATTCCATGCTCAAGAGTCTGTGAATCTTAAGAGATTAAGAACCACTCTACCCTTCAAATCCATTTGGGCACTATTTATAATCAAACCTTTTCCGCGGGGGAAGACAGGGCGGGGCAAAGGGGGAAGCCAGTACCTTGGCAGTGTACTGAGAATGACCCCAGCTTTACACTTAGACACATCAAAAGTACTTACTCTTCTGACTAGAAGTCAGAAAACACAACTCGCAATCTTAAAACGTAGTTACTTAAAAAGATTGGGAGATGTTCTATTTCTCTATCACTGGGGATTTCCAGGCACGTGCCCCACCCAAGGCCCACGCCCAGAGCGCCCCAATGGGAGGACTATGCCCGCTGCCACTTTCCCGCCCCAACGCCTCAGGCAGTTCCGAGCTCCGCCTTTTAGATTGCACCGAGAGAAGTCAGCGACAGCTTTGGGTCCAGGCCGGGTTTTCAAGCATCAAGACGGAAGTAACGACGGAAAGGAAGTTCCAGGGCCCGCGCTGGGAAAGAGGTGGGGGGACCAGGGGAAGACTAAGGGTGTGATGGCGGCTCAAATTCCAATTGTGGCCACCACTTCCACTCCCGGAATAGTCCGGAACAGCAAGAAGAGGCCTGCCAGCCCTTCCCACAACAGCAGCAGCGGCGGGGGCTACGGCTCCAGTAAGAAGAAAAAAGTGTGCGCCACCAGCTTTGCGCAGGTACGCAGTCGCGCTCCCGGCCTGCGTCTGCGCGAGCGCGGAACGGGACGGGGCGGGGCGGGGCGGAGTCGAGCCGAGCCAAGCCAGGACGCCTGCGCAATGCGGGGCCGCTGCCTGTGCGTCCTCCGGTGCGGTGAAAGACTATCCCGTAGTGTAAATGATTACTCTTTCCCTTCGTTTGGACACGTGGGCTTAGAACGCCTTGTGTTGTAAGGAGAGAAGAGGAAGTGGGGAGGTCATTACTGACTTAGTATTAATAGGACTGCCTCTTCCCCTCGAGGTCGCCTTTAGCATGAGGTTCAGTACTTCTGAGTGTCATTCAGAAATTTGCGTGTCTTCCCCTTGTCCATTCTGCAGACCTCTACCCAGTGTCTTTGAGGTTCATAGCGCCCTAATGGCCTGCATGGATGAGTATAAGATGTATTGATACGTATGCTTTCTCTCATCCTGAGAAAAATGCTTTTTTGACCCTTGGTTTCCCAATTCTAAAGCGGGATTGGTCTTATGGGCTTGTTAAGGATATGAAGTAATAACTATAAAGCACTGAGCTCAGCGCGTGGCTCAGGCCCTCTGAGCAATCTAGGCTTCGTAATTCCAGCCATAAATTTTCAGCAGGGAGTGGCTTGATTAGTGTTTTCTCTGGCTCCTGCGTTTTATTCAAAGCAAAAGAGCAGAGCTAGAGTGTGTGTTACTTTGTGCTTCTCAGCGTATGGTGTGACACCGTTCACCCAGCCAGTCAGTGGCTGTTCTAGAAATGTTAACTTGTCTTTTCTTCTATAGGTAATTGTTAGTGCTTTTTTTAACCTTTTAATATTACTTTGCTGTAGTAAGATTTACATACAGTACAATGCACAGATCTTCAAGAATGCAGGTCCTGGCTCACGCCTGTACCCCAGCACTTTGAGAGGCCAAGGCTCATGGATTGCTTGAGGCCAGGA
>NW_016107763.1:573851-583885 GCF_001604975.1 Cebus imitator
ACCTGCTTCCCAACCCCCATCCAAAATTTATGAATTAGATGGCGCATGCCTTTAGTCCCAACTACAAGGGGATCACTTAAGCCCAAGATTTCAAGGTTTACCCTGAGCTATGATCGTGCCAGTCCAGCTAGGGCAACACAGTGAGACCCTATCTCAAAAAAAAAGTAGACATCCAGTACCCTTTTACATATGTATTCAGCTATGGCTACTGCCTGGATCAAGATAGCATTTCTTCCTGTCAGTATTATCTTCCCTCCCTGAGGTACCCACTATTCGGCCACCCTTCACCATAGACTGACTTTGGGTTGTAGCTTAATATAAATGGAATAATATAGGACAATAGGGAACATACTCTTTGGTGTCTGTCTAGGTTCCTTTTTGAAACAATATTTTTGAGAGTCATTCATTCAGTATATCTGTTGCATTGTATAAACATACCACAACTGATGAATATTTGAATATTTACAGTTTTTGGCTTTGTGCAAAGGCCGCTCTTAACATTCTTTTACAAGTCTTTGTGTAGATGGATGCTTTCATTTCTCTTGACAAGCAGTGGAATTACTGAGTCAGAAGGTAGGCACACATTTCACTCAGAAACTGTTAAACAGTATTTCTCAAAGAAGTTGCATTATTACCAGCAAAGTATGAGAGTGCCAGTTGCTCCGTATCTGTAACAATACAGGGCGTTGTCAGTCTTTCACTGTCAGTCTTTAACTTTTAGCCATTTTGTTAAGCGTGTAGTAGTGTATCTCTTTGTTTTAATTTGTTTCTCTGATGGCTAATGATATCAATCACTTTTCATAAGCTTATTGAACATTCCAGATCTTTTGTGGAGTGCCTAATTATTTTTTCTAATTCGGCTTTTTAAAGAAAATTATATTGATATGTAGAAGTTTATTACATTCTCTTGATTAGACTCCTTTGCCAGATGTATGCATTGTGAGTAATTGCTCCTAGTTTGCGACTGGTGCATTTTGATTCCAGTTGTGCTAGGACCAAGGAATATCACTAGGACATATTGAGAAGAATAATCGTTTTGACTTCAAAGGGAGCATTGATCAACTTCCACTACCACAGGCTTCTGAGAGTGGTCAGATGCCTTCAGGAGGCTGGAAATTCCCAGGAATCCAATATGGTGGAAATCTTAACTCTGATGGCTGCAGGGCTTTCTGACTGGAGGGCTGCCTAAGTATTCCCTGTGGGCCTCTTTTGTATCTAAGCAGCAGCCTCAGGAGAAGCTGGAAGGGGCAGAGCATTTCCTGAAATAGTGCTTTCTTTTGTCTTGACCCTACTCTTCACAGCTGATGTTTAACTAGAGGAGACAGTGTCATCTTCTGTCACCCAAGCAGGAGTGCAGTGGCACAATCATGGCTCACTGCAGCCTCGACCTCCCTGGCTCAATGGATCTCCCAGCTCAGCCTCCCAAGTACTTGGGATGACAGGCATGTGCCACCATGCTCGGTTAATTTTTTTTGTATTTTTTTTTTTTTTTTGAGACGGAGTTTCGCTCTTGTTACCCAGGCTGGAGTGCAATGGCGCGATCTCGGCTCACCGCAACCTCCGCCTCCTGGGTTCAGGCAATTCTCCTGCCTCAGCCTCCCGAGTAGCCGGGACTACAGGCGTGTGCCACCATGCCCAGCTAATTTTTGTATTTTTAGTAGAGACGGGGTTTCACCATGTTGACCAGGATGGTCTCGATCTCTTGACCTCGTGATCCACCCGCCTCGGGCTCCCAAAGTGCTGGGATTACAGGCGTGAGCCACCGCGCCCGGCTTTTTTGTATTTTTTATAGAGGTGGGATTTCGCCACATTGCCCAAGCTGGTCTCAAACTCCTGGACTCAAGCAATCTACCCACCTTGGCCTCTTAAAGTGTTAGGATTACAGGCGTGAGCCACCGTGCCCAGTCATCTTAGATTTTTTCCTTGCCATAATCCTTTCATTCTAGTTCCCTTTTCCACAGCATATAGAGAATAAGTAGGCGTAGGCACAGTACCCCCAAGGGCTGCCTGGAATCTTCTTGCGGTCACCCTCATCTGTGTCACTTGCTCATCCTTTCTGTTCTGTTCTATTCAGTTCATGTAGCAATAATTTATTGTACTGTGTTTCTGTTTGGTCCCCAGCAGTATGCTTAAGACATTTCAAAGGATTATAGCTTGTCTCCAAACTACCAGCAACCTCCCAGGAGAGAATGACATACATACATACATTGTATTTAGTTTTCTACTGCTGCCATTACAAATTATCACAAATGTAGTGACTTAATTAACACCCATTTGGTAACTCATGGTTCTGTAGATTAGAAGTCCTGACACAGTGCAACTGGGTTGACTCCCTGCTCTAGATATCACAAAGCTGAAATCAAAGTGTTGGCCAAGTTCTTATCTGAAGGCTCTGGGAAGAAATTTGCATGCAGGTGCATTCAGGTTGTTGGTAGAATTCTGTTCTTTTGGGGCAGCAGGACTGTGGGAGCCCTGTCTCCTTGCTGTCTGTCAGCTGCTGCCCATGTTCCTTGCCACATGGCCTTTTCCATTTTCAGAGCCAGCTATGGAGAATCTTCTTGTGTCCAATTCTTCTCATGCTTCAGATATTTCAGACTTCTCTTACTGCTGACCTCTGGACTCAGATTTAAAGGATTTATGTGATTTGGCAGGCCTACTTGAATAATCGCCTTTTTAAAAAGTCAGCTGATTTGAGACCTTAATTATATCTGCAAAACCCCTTTGTAACTGCATCTAGATTAGTGTTTGCCTGAATAACTGGAAGAAGTCGTGTGTACACCAGAGCTCCGGTACTTGCAGGGTGGCAGGGGTGTACTGGAATTCTACCTATCACACAAGTAAAACCATAAGGAAGATACAGTAATATTTAACCTTGAGCCAAAACTAATTATAGGTAATTATAGGTGTTGTTGCCCTATTGTGGTGAGACACAAAAGGATGATTCCTCAGTGCTGGTGATGGTACTCAAAGGAGAGGTAGGGAGGCAGAGGGACTTGAGGTTGGCTTGGGCAGGTTTGCTGGAGAAGGCATTCTAGGCTCAGAGCTGTGCACGTTGTAAGATTAACCCAGGTTGCCCAAGGTTTCATTAGTGGGGAAGTTGAGTGTTTTTCTATAAATGATTGTATTTCTTGATTTAGAAGAAATTTTATAGGTCATTCAGCACCTAAATTTCCCTACTTCAGTAATTTTAGCTATTTTAATTCTTAAAGAAAAGTATGTAAAACTTTCATAGAATTGTAAAGTTTACAAAGCACATTTACATATAGGACATTAGAGTGTTTTCTGATATTTTTAAAGATAACATGAATTATCATTGATTCTTAAGGTGGGTTTAACTTTCCTGAAACATACATGCTATTTCTAAAGTAAAATTGAATGCTTAGTTGAAATTTAAAGAATTTTGGAAATTTAGATGCTTAGAAGTCCTCAGCAGTTGAAGGGAATATTTTTCATCTAAAAGTATTCTGAGGAAAGTATTTATAGAAGCCTTCTTTACATCAGTGTTAGGAAATACTATTAAATAATTTAATAGTACAGAAACAACTTTGTCTTATCATTTCATCAAGCTGGCTCTCTTTAGTTCGGCAGAAATTACTACTAATGTTCATGCTTGCTAAGGGGTGGTACAAATCATCTTAGAATTACAAGTCTGTGGATTTATATTTTCAGTATAACAGTTAATGATTAATCATGTTATTAAAGTACAGTCTTCCATTCACTCAGGCTGTTACTTTGAAAGGATTAATGTTGGTGGGGTGGGAAACAGCTGTGTTAAAGTGAAAGGAAGAAGGATAAATAATAGTAATTAGTATTTATGAAGCATATACTATGTGCCAGGCACTGTTCTAAGTATTTTCTAGGTACTATGTCATTTAATCCTACAAAGAACCCTCTGTGAATTATTATCTCTTCATTTTACAGATAAAAACACCCAGGGCATAGAGAGGTTGTGTAACTTGCCCTAGGTCACACAGTGGTAGAGTCAGGATTTGAACCCAGGCGTGCTGTCCAGAGTCTACATTCTTTTTTCTTAACTGCCTCTCTTGATATCACTCTGTCACTTCCTATATTGGAAGATTGTTAATTAGATTTCCGATATAACCAAATTCATGGTGCAGAGAAATACTTTGGGGAACAGTTTTACTGGATCAATATAGGACAATTTAGGCTTTTAAAATGTGTATTAAAGTTGATAAAATGGACTGAGAAATCTAATTAACCTATAGACTGAGAGTTACTTAATAGCCTTTTCATTTGCAAAGCAGCTAATAAAACATCTAAAGTGGAGAGGCAGTAGTTACATCATTAGAAGGATAGTGCAGAGTGCAGATGATGATAGAATCCGCTATAATTGGAGGGGCAGCCAGAAGATGCTGGACTGATTCGGTTTATTTATTGAAAAAATAATCATCCTACTATTCAACTTTTGTAAAAAAACAAAAGCAAAAAACCAAAAAATCATGATAATTTTTAAGTCTTAAAAGTTATTCTTTTCTATTTTAAAAATTACCTTTTTTTTCATTGTTAAAGTTGACATAAAAAGTCACTCAATCTCCTTCCCCAGCAACTATTATAATTTGTGTTTTCTACATGTAGGCATAATTTTTCATCATTATATTTGGTATATAACATTATATGCCTCCTTTTTCACTTAGCATTAATTTGTGAACATTTCTCCATGTTTATAGTCTTCTCAATTAGACTTTTAAAAGTCTAATAGTCTTTTGAGTATTGACTGCATCATATTCCCAGGAATTAACTGCTCATATTTAATTGGCTTTATTATTGAATATTTAGGTTGCATTCTGAATTTTTGCTATTTTAAGTAACCCTATAGTAACCTTGCAGTTTTAGACCAGGGTCAGCTATTTAAATCTATAATTCTATGAGAGAGATGTAACTTGACATTTGACTTTTCAGTAATAAGACAAAGGACATTTTTCCCCCTTCTTTATAACCACAGACAGAATGCCCAAATTATCCTTTACTCTGAGTCAGAGTCCAGCACACTGCTGCTTGAAGAGATGAAGCCATTGATTTGGGCTCTTCAGTTAGGCAGAGCAGAGCAGGACGAGACGCAGGCCTTGTGAACTCCAGTTTACGTATTAGCCATAGGCATGTGCTTCCTGAGTAGCAGGCTGGGTTTCTCTTCCCTAACTGTTAGTGCTGCAAAGAGGGGCACCCCTTAGTGCTAGGCATTCCTTCTTCGCCTCTTAGGATGTTCATATCTTGGGGCAGGACAGTTCATCTTGTAAAGTTCTTATTGGTAATAGTGCTTTATTAATATGGAAACGATGCATCATTTTATCTTATTGCATCCATGCCTCACAGACTTGATGTTCTCTTTGACTAAAGGTCTCTCTCCTTCTCATCCTGTTGTTAGACACAGGAGTCTCAGCTTGGCTAAGCTGAGGGAAAGTGAAGAGTAACTGTGCAGTAGCGTGGGGGTCGTGGGAAAGTGAAGCATAAAACCAGCTCTGGCCTAGGGCAGGGGTATCTCTGGTTAGAGAAGGAAGGGAGCCTCCACAATCTCAGAGGCAGGAGGCAGCACTGGGATGATGTGGCTCAGTTCATGCCAGGGTGACTTCCTTTCTCTGCCCCCTCTTCAGCCTGACTTCTCAGTGGGGGTCTGGCAGAGGATGGAGTGAGCAAGCCAGCAGGAGGGGTCCCTTTCAAAAACCCTCCTTCAGTGTGTGCTTCAGTGTGTCATTTTCATCCCCTTCTTGACTCTTGCTTGCAGCCTGGAATGCTGACTTTTACCTCTGGTCCGCTCTTCATACCCCACTCTCCTTAGTCTCTGCAGATGCACTTGTCTGCCTGAATCTCAAACGAGGGCCACTGTCTGGCATTGTTCTCCCTTGTCTCCCTGGGGCCTTGGAACTAAAATGCCTATGTCAGAAGAATCCCCTATATTGTTTTCCTTTCATTGGGCACACAGCACCTTTGAGCTTCCTCACTGGGATTGGGGAAGTGGAATAAACAGAATGGGTGAAATGCAGTGTTTGGCTGGGCACAGTGGCTCACACCTGTAATCCCAGCACTTTGAGAGGCCCAGGTGGGCAGACCACTTGAGTCCAGGAGTTTGAGACCAGCGTGGGCAACATGGCAAACCCTGTCTCTACAGAAATACCAAAGTTAGCTGTGCATAGTAGTGCGCACCTGTAGTCCCAGCTACTTGTGAGTGGGGGCTGAGGTGAAAGGCTGGCCTGAGCCCGGGAGGTTGAGGCTGCAGTGATCTGTGATTGTGCCACTGCACTGCAGCCTGGGGGACAGAGCAAGACCCCATCTCAACAACAACAACAACAAGATAATAAAAAAAGAGATGCAGTTTTTGAGCATCTCTGGAGTGGAAGAAAAAGCTAACGCCACTGCCTGAGGATAGGACCTTGGAAGCTGACAGGTCTGTGGATGGTTCTGTAATCACTGTTGGAAGCCTTAGGGAATGCATTTTTCCCCTCCCTTTAGTGTGTCCTTTTTGCTCTTTAACTGTTCAGATTTTTTTTTTCTCCCTGATGGCAACAGTATTATATCAGTAGTTACATTCTTTATGAGAAACTCAAGCAATAAAGTTGAAACTTAAAGCACATCTGGCCCCATGAAATCTCTTTCATAGTCTGTTTACCCTTAACTAGACCTGGACTTGTCCCTAGTGGTGGTGTTTTTTTCTCTTTTGACGTGGTGCCCACTGGGTAGCTCTTAGGGTTATCTCTCTCTCTGATTTAATTTAGGCCATTCATAGGCTCAGTCTCCTGACAGTCCAGGGCATTGAGTAGTCTTGTGGCACACTCTATAAATGGTTAGATTATTGGGAGAATGGTTTGCTTTCCTTTTGCTAATGCTGGCGGGTCTCCTTGGACCAGCTCACCTCATGTTCCTTCCAGTGGGCCTGGGCTTTCTCCTTTGGCTTTGCACCACCACCTCTGAAAGAGCAGGTTACTTGTCACCCTTCCTGCCCTGCATGCCAGCTCCAGCTTCCTCCTCAGGAACCAGGATCATGACCTCTGGCTCATCGCAGCTGGGTATGCTCCTTGGGGAGGCTTCACTTGGCCCCTGTATTTTGTTGTTGTTGTTTTTTTAATCCTCTAAATATTTCAGTGTGAATTTCTTAAAATCAAAGTCATTTTCTTATGTAAGGACAGTTAGGAAAGACCATGCATAGGGGAAGGATGAAGTGAGGGGCACTCCAGACAGAAGATGGGTGTGAACAGAGGAGGGCCCAGACGCCCGCGTGCAGAGGCCCTGGAGAGGAGTCTGGGAAGGTAGTGAGGAGAGATCGTTCTGAATTTTATCAAATTCAGGGAGTTAACTCTGATGCAACGCTGATATTTAATATACAGGCTTATTCTTGCCCCTTATCTGGTTCAGGATCCGATCCAAGATCACACGTTGTATTTAGCTGTCATGTCTTTTTAGTCTCCTTTAATCGAAACACTTCCTTAGTCATTCTATCTTTTATGACTGATACGGTTTGTCTATGCCCCCAAAATCTTATCTTGAAGTATAGCTCCCATAATTCCCATGTGTTATGGAAGGAACCCAGTGGGATATAATTGAATCATGGGGGCAGTTTTTCCCATACTGTTCTCATGATAGTGAATGATTCTCACAACATCTGATGGTTTTGTAATGGGAAACCCTTTTCATTTGGTTCTCATTCCCTTGCCTGCTGCCATGTAAGACATGCCTTTCGCCTTCCACCATGATTGTGAGGCCTCCCCAGCCGTGTGGAACTGTGAGTCCATTAAACCTTTTTCTTTATAATTTACCCAGTCTCAGGTATGTCCTTATCAGCAGCATGAAAACAGACTAATACAGTAAATTGGTACCCATAGAGTGGGTTGCTGCTGTAAAGATACCTGAAAATGTGGAGGCAGCTTTAGAACTGGGTAACAGGCAGAGGTTGGAACAGTTTTGGAGGGCTCTGAAGAAGACAGGAAAATGTGAGAAAGTTTGGAACCTCCTAGATACTTGTTGATGGTTTTGACCAAAATGCTGATAATGATATGGACAATGAAATCCAGGCTGAGGTGGTCTTAGATAGAGATGAGGAATTTGTTGGGAACTGGAGTAAAGGTGACTGTTGCTATGTTTTAGCAAAGAGACTGACAACATTTTGCCCCCGCCCTAGAGATTTGTGGAAATTTGAACTTGAGGGAGATGATTTAGGGTATCTGGCAGAAGAAATTTCTAAGCAGCAAAGCATTTAAGAGGTGACTTGGGTGCTGTTAAAAGCATTCCATTTTAAAAGGGAAACAGAGCATAAAAGTTCAGAAAATTACAGCCTGACAATGTGATAGAAAAGAAAAATCCGCATTTCCTGAGGAGAAATTCAAGCCGGCTGCAGACATTTGCGTAAGTAATGAGGAGCCAAATGTAAATCACCCAGACAATGGGGAAAATGTCTCCTGGACAAGTCAGAGACCTTTGTGGCAGCCCCTCCCATCACAGGCCCGGAGGCCTAGAAGGAAAAAATGGTTTCATGTGCCTGACCCAGGGCCCCCCTGCTGTGTGCAGCCTACGGACTTGGTGCCCTGTATTCCAGCCACTCCAGCCATGGCTAAAAGAGGCCAAGGTAGACCCTGGGCAGTGGTTTTAGAGAATGCAATCCCCAAGCCTGGCCAGCTTCCACATAGTGTTGAGCCTGCAGGAGCACAGAAGTTAAGAATTGAGGTTTGGGAACTTCCACCTACATGTTTCACAGGATGTATGGAAATGCCTGGATGTCCAGGCCAAAGTTTGCTGCAGGGGCAGGGCCCTCATGGAGAACCTCTGCAAGGGAAGTGCAAAAGGGAAATGTGGGGTTGAATCCCCCACACAGAGTCCCCACTGGGGCACTGCCTAGTTGAGCTGTGAGAAGAGGGCCACCATCCTTCAGAGCCTAGAATAGTAGATCCACCAACAGCTTCCACCATGAGCCTGGAAAAGCCTCAGATACTCAATGCCAGCCTGTGAAAGCAGCTGGGAGGGAAGCTGTACCCTGCAAAGCCACAGGGATGGAGCTGCCCAAGACCATGGGAACCCACTTCTTGCATCATCGTAGCTTGGATGTGAGACATGGAGTCAAAGGATATCATGTCGCAGCTTTAAGATTTGACTTCCCTGCTGGATTTTGGAATTGCATGGGTCCTGTAGCCCCTTTGTTTTGGCCCATTTCTTCTATTTGGAGTGGGTGTATTTATCTAATGCCCGTACCCTCCTTATATCTAGGAAGAAACTAACTTGCTTTTGATTTACAGGCTAATAGGTGGAAGGGATTTGTTTGTCTCTCATGAGACTTTGGACTGTGGACTTTTGAGTTAATGCTGAAATTAGTTAAGACTTTGAGGGACTGCTGGGAAGGCATGATTGGTTTTGACATGCGAGAACATGCAATTTGGGAGGGGCAAGAGGTTGAAAGATATGGTTTGGCTGTGCCCCCACCCAAATCTCATCTTGAACTGTAGCTCCCCAAATTCTCACGTGTTGTGGAAGGAACCCAGTGGGATATAATTGAATCATGGGGGCAGTTTCCCCCATACTGTTCTCATGGTAGTGAATAACTCTCAGGACCTCTAATGCTTTTATAAGGGGAACCCCTTTCACTTGGCTTTCATTCTCTCGCTTGCCTGCTGCCATGTAAGACATGCCTTTTGCCTTCCGCCATGATTGTGACGCCTCCCCAGCCACATAGAACTGTGAGTCCATTAAACCTCTTTTTCTTTATAAACTTGGGTATTCCCTTACCAGCAGCATGAAAATAGACTAACACATGACCTTGATACTAAAAGAGTACTGGTTGCTTATTTTCTAAAATGTTTCTCAATTTGGGCCTAATATTTCCTCATGGTTAGATTTGAGTTATACATTTTTTTTTTTTTTTTTTGGGACGGAGTTTCGCTCTTGTTACCCAGGCTGGAGTGCAATGGCACGATCTCGGCTCACCGCAACCTCTGCCTCCTGGGTTCAGGCAATTCTCCTGCCTCAGCTTCCTGAGTAGCTGGGATTACAGGCACGCGCCACCATGCCCAGCTAATGTTTTGTATTTTTAGTAGAGA
>NW_016107763.1:583895-616351 GCF_001604975.1 Cebus imitator
TCCTGGGTTCAGGCAATTCTCCTGCCTCAGCTTCCTGAGTAGCTGGGATTACAGGCACGCGCCACCATGCCCAGCTAATGTTTTGTATTTTTAGTAGAGATGGGGTTTCACCGTGTTGACCAGGATGGTCTCGATCTCTTGACCTCGTGATTCACCCACCTCAGCCTCCCAAAGTGCTGGGATTACAGGCTTGAGCCACTGCGCCCAGCCTGAGTTATACATTTTTGCCAAAAGTAGAGAATTGATGCTGTCTTCTTCTCAGCGCATCCTGTTGTAGCACTTGATGTCAAATTATTAATGATGTTAGATTTGAGCACTTAGTAAGGTGGTATCTACCAGGTTTCTCCAATGTAAAGTTATTCTCTTGATGTTTGTATTGAAGTATCTTGTGGGAAGATACTTTGAGACTATAAATATCCCATTTTATTTCATACTTTGCCAGTGACTTTTAATATCCATTGATGGCTTTTGCTTGAAATTGTTATTATTGTGGTGGTTGCCAAATAGTTATTTTATAATTTGAATCTTCATTTCTTTTAGATTTATTAATTAGAATCCTATTGTGAGCCAGAGCTTTCTCTTCTCTTCCATTCATTCTTTTCTGTTTTAATTTTTTTTTTTTTTTAATTAAATGGGATATTGCTATGTTACCTGGGCGGGAGTGCAGTGGCTGTTGCCAGACGCAATCATAGCGCAGTGCAGCATCCTGGTTCAAGTGATCCTCCCACCTCAGCCTCCCAAGTAACCAGAACTACAACATCCCATTTATTCATTTTTTTAAAACCAGTGTTTATGTCACGGATTTTTATTTTATTCTGTGGGTTATAATCCACTACCAGCTTTATTCATTCCTTCTTTTACAAATTTATCTATAGTAGCTTTACTGAGATATAATCCACACACTATAAAATTCACCCTTTTAACGTATATAATTTAGTGGCTTATAGTATATTCACTGAGTTGTGTAACCCTCACAATTTCATATATAATTTTAGGATATTTCTATTACCCCAAAGAGAAACTTATCACCCATAAGCAGTCACTTCCCTTTCCCCTGTTCTGCCAGCTCCTGGCAACCACTGATCTTTCTGTCTCTGTGAATGTGACTACTCTAGGTATCTCATATAAATGGAATTAATTATACAATATTTGGCCTTTTGTGTCTGGCTTCTTTCTATTAGTGTAATTTTTTTCAAGGTTTATCCGTGATCAGTATGCCATTTCTTTTTATGATTGAATAATATTATATTTTATGGACATAGTACATTTTGCGTTTTATTTTTTATTTCTTCTAGAGACAAGGGCTCGCTCTGCTGCCCATGCTGGAAGGCAGTGGCACAATCATGGCATACTGAAACCTTGAACTCCTGAACTTGCCTCAGCCTCTGGATTAGCTGGGACTACAGGCACATGCTACCACAACTGGTTAGTTTTTTCTTTTATTTTTTGTAGAGACAGGCTCTTACCACGTTGCTAGGCCACTTTTGAACTCTTGGCCTCAAGCAATCTTCCCACCTCAGCCTCCCAAAGTGTTGGGAATACAGGCGTGAGTTCCTGTGCCTGGCCCTACCACCTTATAAAATGTGTTATCTGTTCATCAGCTGATGGACATTTAGGTTGTTTGTGCCTTTTGGCAATTATGAATAATGCTGCTATGAATATTTGTGTACAAGTTTTTGCATGGACATATGTTTTTAATTCTCTTTGAGTATATAACTAGAAGTTAAATTATTGGGTCATATGATAATTCTGTGGTTAACATTTTGAGGAACTGCCCAATTTTTTTTTTAAATGGTGTTTTTGCACCATTTCACATTCTCACCAGCAATGTATGAGGGTTCCAGTTTCTTCACACTTTTGCCAACATGTGTTAATTGCCTTTGATTGTAACCATAGTAGTGGGTGTGCAGTGGTATTTCATTGTGATTTTGATTTGCACTTCCCTAATCACTTATGATGTTGAGCATCTTTTCATGTGCTTACTGGCTGTTTGTATATCTTCTTTGAAGAAATCCTTTGCCCTTTTAAAAGACCTCATTGAGATGGTGGCTTTTGATAAAGACTGGAAGAGAAAAGGGAAGCAATGTGAGCCAAGCTGCTACCTGAGGAAGAGAGTTCCAGGCAGAACCTTCCAGACACCTGGTACAAAGCCTTTGGCACCTCACCCGATGACCCTGATATAGGGAGGGGCAATGGAACAAATAGGCTTTTTACATAAAGTCTACTGGGAAACCTTTTAAAAATGGAATTATTGGTCTTTTTGTTTCTGAGTTGTAGAGTTCGTCATATATTCCAGATTTATATACATACTCGGTTGTTGCTTAAGTTTTTGAGATTTGGCCATTAGGAGCCTCTTCACACTGGCTCCTGTGTCCCTTAATATGCATTTTTGGGTGCTTTTATGGACTGAGTTTTGGCACCCCCACACCCCCAATATTTATTATTTTGTCCTGACTCCTAGTACATCTCAGAATGTGACTATATGTGGAGATAGGGACTTTAAGGAGGTAATTAAGGTTAAATGAGGTCATCTGGGAGGGCCCGAATCCCAGGTGACTGGTGCCTGCATAAGAAGAGGGAGAGACTCCAGGGATGCATATGGCTTCAGGAGAAACCAAACTTGTCAACACCTTGATCTTGAACTTCTTGCCTCCAGAACTGGAGAAAATAAATTTCTATTGTTTAAGCCACCCAATCTATAATATTCTGTTATGGCAACCCAAATAAACTGACACAAGTGCTTCCTTTCTGACACCACAAGATAGATGTTCTAGTTTTATCTTACACGTTTCTGCACCAGCCTTAGAGTCAGCCATTTCTTCAAGGATCACTGGTTCTTAGACAATAATATACTTGCCTCTCAGTATCTGTGGTGGATTAGTTCCAGGACCTCTTATGGATACCAAAATCCGTGGAACCTCAAGTACCTGATATAAAGTGTTGTAGTGTTTGCATATAATGTGTGCACATCCTCCTGTATACTTCAACCATCTCTAGATTACTTATAATACCTAATGCAATATAAGTAGTTGTTATACTGTACAGTTTAGGGAATAATGACAAGGAAAAAAGGTCTGTACATGTTTAGTTGAGATGCATTTTTTCCCCCCAAATATCTTCCATCTGTGGTTGGTTGAATCCATGGATGCAGAACCCACCAATACGGAGGACCAGTTGTATTTAGAAAGCACGATCTGAATGTTGCTTTGCCTGTTGTTCATTGTTTCCAGTCTTCTTAGTGGACAGGGCTAGGAAATACATGTGTGTGTATACCTGCAGCCCCCACACCTCTATATCTATTTCTATAATTATCTGCATGTATATTGAAAACTGTGAGCTCATATTGATAACCTCTAGTTTCAATCCAACCCCACAGTGCTCATTCTGGCCTTCTCCCTTTTCTTATTTGCTTTCCTACATTTGTTGTGTATCTTAGAATACATATAAAGTAGTTTCAGAATTATTAACATGTACCCTTGTGAAAAACAAACTTAACAACTCTGTATGGTTCTTTTTGGCCTTTAACCTTGGATTACATAGTCAAAATACTATATTCATAGTTACTCAGGTTATTTCTCCCTTGCCTCCCCTTCAGTATGGTTATATTATTTATTTGAAACACAAGTGAATTTGTGTTTATAGGGTTTTAAAAATTCTTGTTTTTAATCCCCTGCCCTGCCCCATCCTCGTTGAATTTATTATTTATTTTTTCAAATGTATGAAACCTTAACATGGTTCAAAAAGTCAAAACTCTACAGAAAGCTATACTCAGAGAAGATTTATTTTCTATTTCATTCCCATCTCCCTGTCTATCCACTGTGTTCCCCTCTACCCCTGTAGGTAACCACACTCAGTTGTTTCTTTCAGAGTTGTCCTTCCTGTGTGTTTGGCCACTGCATCCCAGCCAGAGATGATTCCTTATAAGGAGCTTCTGAGCATATACATCTCCAGTGCTGATGCTGGCATTCAGTCATGCTGCCCTGTCTTGCTCCTTAATATTGATCAGTTAATCAATGAATCATTCATTATTTGGTACCTACTCTGTGCTAGGCACTGGGTTAGAAGCAGGGACAAAGTCTGACTCATTAAATAAAGCAGCATGTTTTGAGCCCACTATGCATCCTCACTTTCTACCCCTTCCCTCATCCATTCACCTCTCTCCTTGTCTCCCTTTCTTCTGATCTGTAGTTCCCTGCCTCTATCATAAAGCTGCTGTTTTTTCACTGATATAAACTATTCATCACATATATAATATATACTAGATGTTACTCTTAAAAATAGTGCAAAATAATATTGACAGCTGGCTAAAACTGCACAAAGTAATGTTTTTTACTGATTAAATGTGATGGGAGAATCAAATCTTCCTTATCAGACTGGGTCTCCCAGAATACAGGTACCCGGTTGAAATACAATTATCATAAAGGAAAAAAAATCATACAAGCAATAAAAGTTAGTCATGTAAAAAAAAAACTAAATCTAATCTTTCTTGAAAAATTAAAGCTGACACGGATGAATCCCAATGAAAATAATCTTAGTATAGCATGTAGAAAATGGCTAAATGGATATTGCATCAGAAAAGACAAAATATAGGAAGGATGGGGAACAATAGGTGAGGCTGGAGAGGAGGCCTGAATTTGTTTCTACCGAAGAGGGAAGTAGAAACCGCTGGCCAGTTTTAAGCAGCGGAGCATCATCATGCTTGCATTGACAAGTGTGTCACTAGCTGAGCTGCAGAGAATGGGCTAGAGTAGGCAAGATGAGTACTGCAGAGTCCCACCTCTGAAGTTTGTAGCTCAGGAAGTTACCAGATAAAGGCAAAGGACTGTGGGAAGAAGGGAGAGAGAGGAAGAGAGGGGGAGGAGGGAGGGTGGGAGGAAGGCAGAGAGAAATCACTATGGCTACAGATGGTAGGATAAGGATGAGGAATGGGCAACATCTCAGTTCTTAGAGCTGACATTTGCACTGAGCTTGGAGGGAAGAAAAGCTAAGAAAGACCTTGGAAGTGGAGAGGATGAGGTGAAGGGGAATCCAGACAGAAGGTGGCAGCAACAAAGGAGAGGAGGGAGCGCAGGGCCTGGAGTCCTTGGCTGGGGCCCCAGCTCGGGTGGAGAGACCTGGAGAGGGTTTGGGAAGGTATTTGAGGAGAGAGCACTCAAAGAACTATTGCAGCAACGTGAGTGGTTTTGTCTTCACGACCCTTCTTCCACCAAGATGAATGAATGTATTTGTTCATATTCCACCATACTCGCTTACTAAGATAAGTAGGAGTTTCACTTACTAAGATAAGTAAGTTGAGCTCCTTATCAGCATGAGGGAACCGGTTTGGCAGAAAAAGTTGCTGAAATTCCAGCTGAGAGTAGATAAGCTGTGTTTTAGTTAATCCTGTAGTGTCTTCCACTCCACATGACAACATGGTGACTTTTAGCCTTAACTCTTTTTTTGACATGCAACCACTTTGGAAAATGATTTGCCAGTGAGTTGTAAAGTTAAATATACACTTACCCTAGAACCCAACCATTCCTCTCCTAGGTATTTACCCAAGAGAAATGAAAACATAACAGAGGCTTTATTTGTAATAGCTGAAGACTAACAGTGAACCAAGTGTCCATCAACAGGAAAATGAATAAACAAATTGGGGTGCATCCTTACAGTGGAATACTATTGTGTTGAGTAGTGTGCAAATACAATGAGACAAACTGATCCACACAACAACATGGATACATCTCAGAAACTTTTTTTTTGTTTTTGAGAATGGAGTCTCGCTCTGTCGCCCAGGCTGGAGTACGGTGGCACAATCTTGGCTCACTGTCTCCTCCACCTCCCAGGTTAAAGTGATTCTCCGGCCTCAGCCTCCCAAGTAGCTGGGACTACAGGCATCCACCACCATGCCTGGCTAATTTTTTTATTTTTTAGTAGAGATGGGGTTTCACCATGTTGGCCAGACTGGTCTCAAACTCCTGACCTCTGATAATCCATCCACCTCAGCCTCCCAAAGCGCTGGGATTACAGGCATGAGCCACCGCGCCCTGCCACATCTCAGAAACTTTATGCTGAGGAAAAGAATCCAGACACTAGAGTACATGCTGTTAGATGCTATTTTATTTATTTATTTATTTATTTATTTATTTATTTATTTTGAGAAAGAGTTTTGCTCTTGTTGCCCAGGCTGGAGTGCAATGGCGCGATCTCAGCTCACTGCAACCTCCACCTCTTGGGTTCAAGCAATTCTCCTGCCTCAGCCTCCCAAGTAGCCGGAATTACAGGCATGCGCCACCATGCCTGGCTAATTTTTTATTTTTAGTAGAGATGGGATTTCTCCATGTTGGTCAGGCTGGTCTCAAACTCCTGACCTCAGGTGATCTGCCCATCTCTGCTTCCCAAAGTGCTGGGATTACAGGCGTGAGCTACCATGCCCGGCCAGATGCTATTTATATGAAGTTGTAGAACAGGCAAAAGTAATATGATAGAAATTAGAACAGCAGTTGCCACTGGGACTAGAAGGTATTGACGAGGATAGGAATTTGGATTATGCTAATGTCAACTTTTGGCAAAACTCATGACAACTACATTTAAGATCTGTGCATTTCACTGTATGTAAATCACATCTCAATTTTTAAAGAGTTAATTGAAGTCTGGGAAGATTGGAAATGGTATTACAGATCAGAAGTGGTTTCTTACTTTGTTTTTTCTTTGTGATTGTTAGCTTAAAGGTTTTTTGCTTTAAACCATATTAGCCTACTTGTCAGGGCACTCCCTGGCTGCTGCCAGCTGACCCATGGCCCTCCAGATTCCTTTCCATTTTCCTTCCTTGGAATGCCCATGTCCTGTTGTGCCCCTTAAGCATACCAGCTCCAGTCTGGGTTCTCTGGCCAACTAGACCTTTAGAGGGGCTGGACGTTTTTTGTCTTAATATTTCAAGACACAGTTCATTAAGATCAGAGGGAGCAGAACTGTGTGGTGTCATGGAGATAATGAAGGCTTTAGAATTGGCCCAACCTAGGTTTGAATCCAAAGGTCAATCACTACATGACCCTGAACCTGTACCCCCGGGCCTCAGTTTTCTTTTCTGTATACTGGGAATGATAGCGCCTACTGTGGAGTGATTGTCAGAATTAAATGAGCTAACTTGGATAGGACAGCCATCCCTGTGCTTGGCACTTAGGGGACCCTGGAAACATGGCACCTGGGGATCCTGCCTGTTTCTTCTGTGGCTTCTGCACAGCAGGTGCTACTCCACATGTGGTGTGCCCTCCTCTGGGGCAGGCTTCCTGTTGGCGCTCTGGGCACACTATCTTGGCTTGCATGCCCTGTGGCATCGTATGCCCTGTTGAGAGCAGAGGTGGGGAACTCAGCTGGAAGAAACTGACTTCTTCAAACTCTTTTTATTATGTTTTAAGGGTATCAGCATGGAAGCCATGAGTGAGAATAAAATGGTGCCCTCTGAGTTTAGCACAGGACCTGTGGAAAAAGCTACCAAACCTTTGCCATTTAAGGATCCCAACTTTGTGGTAAGCATCAAAGGTATTAGCTGAATAAACAGCTAAATGCCACACCTCAGCCTCTGATCTTGCTGGGATTATAGCCAAGGTAGCACTGGCATCCCCTTCTCCCTCAGACCCAGTTGCCTCCTTCTCCCCCATTGGCGAGATGGGGACAAGAGAAGAAGGGTTCTTTCTGTTGATTTCTCAGTGTGCCATATCCCAGGGATTTGGGTGTCCTTTGTGGATTAATTAAAGGATACTGTATGGCGGTGGGTCATTTCCATGATGGTTGTTCCCCCAACCTTTTCTTTTTTTTTTTTTTTTTTTTTTTTTTCCGGGTTTTTTTTTTTTTTTTTTTTTTTTTTTGAGACGGAGTTTCACTCATGTTACCCAGGCTGGAGTGCAATGGCGTGATCTCAGCTCACCGCAACCTCTGCCTCCTGGGTTCAGGCAATTCTCCTGCCTCAGCCTCCTGAGTAGCTGGGATTACAGGCAAGCACCACCATGCCCAGCTAATTTTTTGTATTTTAGTAGAGACGGGGTTTCACCATGTTGACCAGGATGGTCTCGATCTCTTGACCTTGTGATCCACCCGCCTCGGCCTCCCAAAGTGCTGGGATTACAGGCTTGAGCCACCGTGCCCGGCCTCTCCCCTAAACTTTTCATTGGTCTTACATAAATCCTAGACAAAGCTTGAAATATTTAACTAAAAGAAGAGTACTCATTAGTTTTTTAAGGTAAATCGAAGCTATTGTGCTGTTGAGTGAAAATAGCGTACTCTTCATTCTTGAGAGTGGTGATAAATTGCAGCAGTTCAGATTATACTATTAAATTATTTCTAACGAAGTAGTTTTGGACATACAATATTACCAGTGTTTGCAATAGATTTTGATATTCTTTTCCATTTTATTGTCATCTTCATAGAATTAAAAAAAAAAAAATTTCCAGAAGGCTTGCCATACTGCAACTGGGGCTTTCAGGACTTCTCCAGGATCCCCAGTTTGCAAAGTGGAGACTTGCCCCGAGAAGGGAGTTCAGAGATACAGTCGTGGATTTAAATCTGATTTCATAGCAAATTTATCTTCAAGTATGAAGAAATTCATGAATGAATTCTACAAAGTTAGATCCAATAAAGGCTTTGTAGGTTTTTTTTAACATGCATATAAAAAAGTAGTCTTTTATTTCTACTTCAACACCAACTTAAGGGTTTTGACAATTTGAAAACGTTTTTTTTAAAAAAAATACTAAGATTAACATGTTAACGTGTACAGTGAAATACTTTAAAAAAAAAGTCTCAAGGGTCCAAATGATTGTTGACAGAATGAGAGGTATATTACAGTTATGATTAAGCATAAATGTCAGATGCTGAAATGGTAGTCTCCATTGGTTTTTGTTTCTTCTAATAATCCATGCCTTTAATTCGAGCACTCTGGCCACGGTGGCGCAGTAGCTGGCAAGAAGAACAGAACCTGGAAGAACCTGAAACAAATCCTCGCTTCCGAAAGGGCATTGCCGTGGCAACTGAACGATCCTAACTGTGAGCTGCTTAGAGCCTTCCATGTGTTTATAATGTTCAGAGTAGGAACTGTCTTATAACAAAACCTACATTATTTTATTGTGTTTGCATTATTGTAGGAAATAATTTTTAGCTTGAGAATTTTATAGTGGTATCAGCCTGGAGAGATTATGTGTGTATTTTCTCTTAACTGTATCTGTATTGAGTCTATTTGTTTGTGTTGTCATGGATCTGTGATTTTTAGTGTCATAGGTCCCGATATAATAATATTGTTGTTTCTACTAGACAAACTTCTTATTCAGAAGTCTACTCTTAAAATGTGTTTCCAAAGACAAGGTAGCCCAAGTATAATGCCAGATTTGGGAGGGCTCCTGACAACCAGCTTAGCCAGCTCTTTTACTTTGTGAGCCAGCGTTTAGCAGAGTAAATACTTCATGCTGCATTGTGTCCAAATTTATGTAAAACACTGTTACATGTTCTGTTTAGCGTCACTGGAAAGTACAAGTTCAAGGTTCTCACCATCTCCTGCTCCACTATACTTCTTTCATGGGGTGACTCATGTGGGTGACAAGTGAGCTAGTCATTCATTCATCTGGGTGTGGACGTGAGGGTGTCAGGATGCTCAGTTAATGGCTTGTTTGGCATTTCATCACCATCAGCCCAAGCAGTATGAGATTGTGAAAATAGCTGGTGGGCAGATGATCTTTCCAGTGGTTCTGCTGGAATAAGGGTCCCTGGTGACAGGGCGGAGCTAGATCTGGAGCCTGCACTTAGCCTATGACATACTGCATGATTTCTGAGAATCCTCGCCTTCTCCTCTAGGTAATCTCCAGAGACTTCTGTGACTACTTAATCACAAAGGAAAATTTCAGGAATATCATCAAATAGTATTTTAGAAAAAAAGAGAAGGGATTTGAATGTTTTAAGTCCAGTTATCTTTTTTTTTTTTTTTCCCCAGACTTCAGTATTGATGCTCCTCCATCCTTTAAGCCAGCTAAGAAGTATTCTGATGTTTCAGGTCTTCTTGTGAGTATGATCATATCTCTTATAACTGTAAATGGAAAAGATTTCACAGTAATGTCTAATTAGATAAGTGTTGGATATTGACTGCTGCCAGTCCTGCCTGGACTCTGTCTACGGTGATAGGTTTGTGCAGTGTGTTCATTGCTGCAAACTGAGGCATTTGTGGGGGCAGCCTGTGGGGAAGATTGAACTAAAAAGCAGGAGACCTGAGTTTCACTTCTTTACCTCTGCTAGTTAGCTATATGAGATAACATAAAAGAAACAACTATACATTTCTTTTTTTACTGCTGAAGTTTTAAAAACCTGCATTTTAGATGATGATTGTATTTACAAAACTTCTTTAAACAGGTGCTTTGGTAAAGGTGGTGACTTTCAAACTTATTTTTAAGCATCAGGACCCCTTTTCCAAATGAAATCTTTTACAGAATCCAATATATAAACAGCCTGGAGCCCACCTTTCTGCTGTGGATCTGGCCACCTCTCTTACTACCCACTCCCCACCACAGTGACTGCTCAAGTGCTTCTGGAGAACACAGTTCAGAAACTGCCGGCATAGCGGGAAGAGTGGGAAGTGGGCAAGTTGCTAAAGCTCAGGAATCTCAGAGCGCCCCCGTTTCCTTATTTGCAGAAGGTAGAACCTAAGAGTCATCTTCTTAATCCTTTTCATCTCATAAATTTGGAAAAATAATTTAAATGCTTTACATTTTAATGAAAATATGACTCTAACTTATTTAACAAACTGATCAAATTAATTATGTGCAGAGGAAAATTGCCTCCTTTGTTATTATTATGTAATATCCCTGTTTCCCCCTGATAATATTCATTGTTCTGAAGTATACTTTGCCTGAAACTAATATTCCTACCCCAGCTTTCTTTTGTTCAGGTCAGGATGGTATATCTTTCTTGATCTTTTCACTATTTTTTTTTGAGACAGAGTCTCATTGTGTCACCCAGGCTGGAGTGTAGTGGAGCAATCTTGGCTGCAGCCTCTACCTCCTGTGTTCAAGTAATTCTCCTGCCTCAGCCTCCCAAATAGCTGGGATTACAGGTGTGTGTGCCACTATACCTGGCTTGATTTTGTATTTTTAGTAGAGATGGGGTTTTGCCACGTTGGCCAGGCTGGTCTCGAACTCATGACCTCAAGTGATCCTCCTGCCTCAGCCTTCCAAAGTGCTGGGATTACGGGTATGAGCCACCACTCTCGGCTGATCTTTTCACTTTTAAACTATGTATATATTTAAAATGGATTCTTGTTGAAAGCATATTGTTGGGTTGTTGGGTCTTCCTTTTTTTGTTTGGAGGTAGGGTCTGGCTCTTTTGCCCAGGTTAGAATGGAGTGGTGTGATCATAACTCACTAAAGTCTTGGCTATGAGGGCTCTCTTTTGGTTCCATATGAAGTTTAAAGTGGTTTTTTCCAGTTCTGTGAAGGTCAATGGTAGCTTGATGGGGATAGCATTAAATCTATAAATTACTTTGGGCAGTATGGCCACTCTCACAATATTGATTCTTCCTAACCATGAGCATGGAATGTTTTTCCATCTGTTTGTGTCCTCTCTTATTTCCTTGATCAGTGGTTTGTAGTTCTCCCTGAAGAGATCTTTTACATCCTTTCTTAATTGTATTCCTAGGTATTTTATTCTCTTTGTAGCAATCGTAAATGGGAGTTCACTCATGATTTGGCTGTCTGCTATTGGTATATAGGAATGCTTGTGATTTTTGTACATTTTTGCGCATTGATTTTGTATCCTGAGACTTTGCCATAGTTGCTTATCAGCTTAAGGAGGTTTTGGGCTGAGACGATGGGGTCTTCTAAATATACGATCGTGTCATCTACAAATAGGAACAATTTGACTTCTTCTTTTCCTAACTGAATGCCGTTTATTTCTTTTTCTTGCCTGATTGCTCTGGGTAGAACTTCCAATACTATATTGAATAGGAGTGGTGAGAGAGGGCATCCTTGTCTAGTGCTAGTTTTGAAAGGGAATGCATCTAGTTTTTGTCCATTCAGTATGATATTAGCTGTGGATCTCTCATAAATGGCTTTTATTGTTTTGAGATATGTTCCATTGATACCTAGCTTCTTGAGAGTTTTTAGCATAAAGGGCTGTTGAATTTTGTCAAAGGCCTCTGCATCTATTGAGATAATCATGTGGTTTTTGTCTTTGGTTCTGTTTATGTGGTGAATTACGTTTATTGATTTGCATGTGTTGAACCAGCCTTGAATCCCCAGGATGAAGCCTACTTGGTCATGGTGGATAAGCTTTTTGATGTGCTGTTGCAGTCGGTTTGCCAGTATTTTATTGAAGATTTTTGCATCAATGTTCATCATGGATATTGGCCTGTAGTTTTCTTTTTTAGTGTGTCTCTGCTGCATTTTGGTATCAGGATGATGTTGGTCTCATAGAAAGAGTTAGGGAGGATTCCCTTTTTTCATATTGTTTGGCATAGTTTCAACAGTAATGGTACCAGCTCCACTTGTATGTCTGGTAGAATTCGGCTGTGAACCTGTCTGGACCTGGGCTTTTTTTGGTTGGTAGGTTATTAATTGCTACCTCGACTTCAGACCTTGTTATTGGTCTAGTCATGGTTTCAGCTTCTTCTTGGCTTAGTCTTTGGAGTGTGCAAGTGTCCAGGAATTTATCCATTTCTTCCAGATTTACTGGTTTATGTGCATAGAGTTGTTTGTAGTAATCTCTGATGTTAATTTGTATTTCCGAGGAAGCCGTGGTGATCTCCCCTTCATCGTTTTTTATTGCATCTATTCTTCTCTCTTTTCTTTTTTATTAGTCTAGCTAGTGGTCTATTTTGTTGACCTTTTCAAAAAACCAGCTCCTGGATTTATTGATTTTTTTTGAAGGGTTTTTTGTCTCTATCTCCTTCAGTTCTGCTCTGATCTTAGTTATTTCTTGTCTTCTGCTTGCTTTTGATTTTTTTTGATCTTGCTCCTCTAGCTCTTTCAATTTTGATGATAGGGTGTCGATTTTAGATCTTTCCTTGTTTCTCGTGGGCATTTATTGCTATATATTTTCCTCTCGACACTGCTTTAAATGTGTCCCATAGGATCTGGTATGTTGTGTCTTCATTCTCGTTGGTTTTGAAGAACATTTTTATTTCTGCCTTCATTTCATTGTTTATCCATTGTTATTCAGGAGCAAGTTGTTCAGTTTCCATGTGATTGTGCGGTTTTGAGTGCTTTTCTTAATCCTGATTTCTAATTTGATTGTGCTGTGGTGTGAGAGACTGTTAGGATTTCTGTTCTTTTGCATTTGCTGAGGAGTGATTTACTTCCCATTATGTGGTCAATTTTGGAGTAAGTGCAATGTGGTGCTAAGAAGAATGTGTACTCTGTGGATTTGGGGTAGAGTTTCCTGTAAATGTCTATTTGGTCCGCTTGGTCCAAATCTGCATTCAAGTCCTGGATATCCTTGTTGACTTTCTGTCTCATTGATCTGTCTAATAATATAAGCGGAGTGTTAAAGTCTCCCACAATTATTGTGCGGGAGTCAAGTCTCTTTGTAGGTAGTTAAGAACTTACTTTATTTATATGGGTGTTCCTGCATTGGGTGCATATATATTTAGGATAGTTAGCTCTTCTTGTTGCATTGATCCTTTACCATTATGTAATGCCCTTCTTTGTCTCTTTTGATCTTTGTTGGTTTAAAGTCCGTTTTATCAGAGACTAGGATTGCAACTCCTGCTTTTTTTGCTCTCCATTTGCTTGGTAAATCTTCTTACATCCCTTATTTTGAGTCTATGTGAGTCTTTGGATGTGAGATGGGTCTCTTGAATACAGCACATCAATGGTTCTTGACTTTTTATCCAGTTTGCCAGTCTGTGTCTTTTGATTGGGGCGTTTAGGCCATTTACATTCAATGTTACTATTGTTATATTTGAATTTGATCCCGCCATTTTGTTACTGGCTGGTTGTTTTGTCCATTAGTTGGTGTGGTTTCTTCATTGCATCATTGTTCTTTACCATGCGGTACGTTTTTGCAGTGACTGGTACGGGTTGTTCCTTTCCCTGTTTAGTACTTCCTTCACTAGCTCTTGTAAGGCAGGTCTTGTAGCGATGAAATCTCTTGGCAATCTCTTGTCCATAAAGGATTTTATTTCTCCTCCACTTATGAAGCTTAGTTTGGATATGAAATTCTGGGTTGAAAGTTCTTTTCTTTAAGGATGTTGAATATTGGCCCCCACTCCCTTCTAGCTTGTAGTGTTTCTGCCAAAAGATCCGTTGTGAGTCTGATGGTCTTTTCTTTGTGGGTGACTCGACCTTTCTCTCTGGCTGCCCTTAGAATTTTTTCCTTCATTTCAACCCTGGTGAATCTGACAATTATATGCCTTGGGGTTGCTCTTCCTGAAGAATTTCTTGGTGGTGTTCTCTGTATTTCCTGCATTTGAATGTTGGCCTGCCTTGTTAGGTTGGGAAAGTTCTCTTGAATAATATCTTGAAGAGTGTTTTCCAACTTGGATTTATTCTCCCTGTCACATTCAGGTACGCCAATCAAGCGTAGATTAGGTCTTTTCACATAATCCCATATTTCTTGGAGGCCTTGTTCATTTTTTTCACTCTTTTTTCTCTAATCTTACCTTCTCATTTTATTTCATTGAGTTGATCTTCAATCTCTGGTATCCTTTCTTCTGCTTGATCCATTCGACTGTTGATACTTGCATATGCCTCATGAAGTTCTCGTGCTGTGTTTTTCAGCTCCATCAAGTCGTTTATGTTCTTCTCTAAGCTGGTTATTCTAGTTAGCATTTCATCTAACCTTTTTTCAAGGTTCTTAGTTTCTTTGCATTGGATTAGAACATGGTCTTTTAAATCAGTGAAGTTTGTTATTACCCACCTTCTGAAGCCTGCTTCTGTCAATTTGTCAAATTCATTCCCTGTCTTTTTTTGTTCCCTTGATGGTGAGGAGTTGTGATCCCTGGGAGAAGAGGTGTTCTGTTCTTTGATGGTTTTATCCTTTTTGCACTGTTTTTTTCCCATCTTCATGGATTTATCTCCCTTTGATCTTTGAAGTTGGTAATTTCAGGAGGAGTCTCTGAGTGGACTTTTTTTCTGTTGAGGTTGGAGGTATATCTTTTTTGGCCTGTAGAGGGCGTTGCTGTCTCTGGGTTCAGTCAGGTTGTTGGATGGGTGGTCTTTCCCTGGAGTTTGTTTGCAGGTGAGATTGGCCCCGCCTTCCCAATGGCATCTCTCCCAGACCTCAATCTTCCTGGGTGGGGTCAAACTGGTGTATTTGCTGCCAAGCTCTCTAGCAGGGGCTTCAGTTTGAGTTCTGTGGAGGCGGGGCCTGCAAGGCCTTATGATCTGTTTCCCTGCTTTCAACTCTACTTCCCTCTGTGGGACAGTCTGTCCCACTGGCTAGTCCAAACTTCCGCCCAGGTCCGTGTGACAACTGGCAGTGCCCTGCATCAACAACTCACAGCGGCCCACAGTCTGGCAGGGCTCTTGTGGACCCTGGGTTGTAGGAGGTATGAGGTAAGCACAGGGTCCGTATTGGAGCACAAGGGGGTGAAGTCCCATCCCCCCAACCCCCACGTGTCAGGTGGGGATGCGCACCCCCCCACCTTCTTGATTTGGCCCCCTGGGCAGCTCTCACCCTGCATCTTCTTCCCTGGGATATTTTCAGTGCCCTATCAGTCCCACCAAAATGAACCCCACACCTTTGGAATCATGAAGTCCTTTAGCCCTCTGAGTCTCATTCGCTGGGAGCTACATTCCAGTGTTGCTTTCTCATGGCCATCTCGGTGCCCTCCCTCCAAGAGGAGGATTTCTAAGAAGGCTCCTCTGGAGTCACTTCTGTACAGATTGTCCTTGGTTTTTTTTCTTTTTTTTTGAGATGGAGTTTCACTCTTGTTACCCAGGCTGGAGTGCAATGGCGTGATCTCGGCTCACCACAACCTCCGCCTCCTGGGTTCAGGCAATTCTCCTGCCTCAGCCTCCTGAGTAGCTGGGATTACAGGCACGCGCCACCATGCCCAGCTAATTTTTTGTATTTTTAGTAGAGACGGGGTTTCACCATGTTGACCAGGATGGTCTTGATCTCTTGACCTCGTGATCCACCCGCCTCGGCCTCCCAAAGTGCTGTGATTACAGGTGTGAGCCACCACGCCAGCAGATTGTGCTTGTTTTTAATGACCTTAACAGTCTTAAGGAGTACTGGTCAAGTATTTAGTAGAATCCTCCACTATTGGAATTTCTCTTATGTTTTCTTATGATAAAACTGGGGTTAACTGAACATCTTAAAATGTTGTTTATTTTTGTATTATTTATACCTCTTTTAAAAATTATGAATGGTTACTTTCATGTTTACAATATACATATTAGATAACCTGTCTATTTTCAAATATACCATGTTGTGTGTAGTGTGAGTTCTTCTAATAGTGAATTTCTAATTCCAGTCTCTCATTCTTTGTTGTCATATAGTTTATTTTTACATATGCTAAAAACAAAATACATGGCTGTTAGTTTGTGCTTTAGACAATTCCCTTTTAGAGAAATAAAGGAAAAAAAGAACTTTCTTTTATCTTCATTTCATTCTGTTTCCACCTTTTTTTCATTTTGTTATTTATTTCTAAGTTGCAGTCTGATGTCGTATTTTTTCTACTGGAATATTTTACTGTGCTTTTCTTATAAAGCAGATTTGCTACTAATGAATTCCTTCCTTTTTTTGTTTAGCCAAAGAGCCTTTATTTCTTCTTCATTTTTTTTTTAAGACAGGGTCTTAATCTATTGCCCAGGCTGGAGTGCAGTGGTGCTATCTTGGCTCACTGCAGCCATCTTGACCTCCCAGGCTGAGGTGATCCACCCTCCTGAGCCTCCCGGATAACTGGGGCTACAGATATATGCCACCATGCCTGGCTGATTTTTTGTATTTTTTTGTAAAGATGGGATTTCACCCTGTTGCCAAGGCCTGGTCTCAAAC
Organism: Cebus imitator; assembly: GCF_001604975.1. NCBI lineage: Eukaryota > Metazoa > Chordata > Mammalia > Primates > Cebidae > Cebus > Cebus imitator. Next base: position 600,849 of record NW_016107763.1, read on the forward strand.
TCCTGAGCTCAAGTGATCCTCCCGCCTTGGTTTCCCAAAGTGCTGGGGTTACAGGCGTGAGCCACTGTACCCAGCCTTGTTCTTCTTTTTTGAATGACATTTTCAGTGAGTATTTTTGAATGACATTTTCAGTCTGGGCTGACAGTTTTTTCTTTCATCACTTTTAAGATGTCAGTGGTTAAATGTTATCTTTTTGTTTCATGGTTTCTGATGAGAAGTTTGGTATAATTCTTACCTTTGTTCATCTCTTAGTAATGTTTCTTGTTTGTCTTCAAGATTTTCTCTTTGTCTTTTGTTTTCAGCAGTTTGAATATGGCTGGGTATTATTGAATATGACTCTGGGTATTATTTTTCTGGTATGTATTCTTGATGTTCTCTGAGGTTTGGATTTGTGGTTTGGTATCTGTCAAGAATTTTGGAAAATTCTTGGCCATTATTTCTTCAAATATTTCTTTTGCCTCGTCTTTTTCCCTTCCTCTAGGATTCTAGTTACACACATGTTAAACTATTTGATAGTGTCTCAAAACTCTTGGATATTCTGTTCTGGTTTGTTTGCTTTTTAAAACTTTTTTATTTCGTTGTGGTTCAGTTTGGATGTCTGATGTGTCTTCAAGTTCTTTACTCACTGTATTGAGTATACCAATGAGCCCACTGGAAGCATTGTTTATCTTTCTAATTGTGTTTTTAATTTCTAGCTTTCTATTTGATTATTATAGTTTTCATACCTCTGATGAAATAACTTTCTTTTAACTTATTTATTTATTTAGAGATAGGGTCTTGCTCTCTAATCCAGACTGGAATGCAATGGTGTGATCACAGCTCACTGCAGCCTCAAACTCCTGGGCTCAAGTGATCCACCTGCTTCAGCCTCCCAGGAAGCGTGGACTATAGGCATGTGCCACCACACCTGGCTAACTTTAACAAAATTTTTTATAGAGAAGGGGTCTCACTGTATTGCCCAGGCTGGTCTTGAACTCCTAGCCTCAAGCCATCCTTCTGTCTTGGCCTCCCAAAGTGTTTGGATTACCAACGTGAGCCACCATTGCTTGACCTGAAATAGCTTTCTATTTTGCATGTTGTCTCTCCTTTAACATATTAATTATGGTTATTTTAAATTTCCCGTCTGATAGTTTCAAAACCTATGTCATATTCGGGTCTGGTTCTGGTGATTTCCTTTGCTTTTAAGACTACTTAGTCATTAAGTGTGTATATATATAGTCCTTGAACACATAATAGCTGCTTTAAAGTGTTTATCTGCTATCACCAACATTTGGTTCATCTTTGCCAGTTTCTGTTGACTGCTTTTTTCTTAACTGTGGATCACATTTTCCTATTTCTTTGCATCTACAAGCTTTTTTATTGTGTGCTGGCCATTGTGGATGATATATTGTAAAAACTCTAGATTCCGTTATCTTTCCCTGAAGAGTATTTTCTTTCCTGTGGGTAGCTCAGTTACTGACTGATCACCTTGAATGGGTGTAGGTTTGGTTTTGCACTTTGTTAGGACTGGTCTGTGGAAGGCCCATGTTTCCCAAACTCCTTTAACTTAGTTCCACTTAACTTCTAAGCTCTTTATCCTCCGCCAGTCTTATTGAAGTTTGCTGTTAGACTTTGTTGTGGTGAGACTAGAATAGACTGTACTCACGAGCGAGCATGACTTTAGTTCCTGAGCTGTGGCCTTTCTGTTGCCTTAACTAGGTGCTAGGACTGTTATTATAGAGATCTCTCTACTCTGGCTGGGCTGGCACTTCAGCAGCTCCCAGCACTGCTCAGCCTCTGGAGTTTCTGTTTCCCTCTTAACTAGTCTCCAGTAAGACCTGTATAGTCTTGCCTTGAACATGCATAGCCCAGCCCATGGTTATAGACTCACGTGAAATCCCAAACCAACTTTTGCCTCCCTTCCAGGGAAGCTCCCTCTTCTGTTACTCAGCTTTGCTAAATCCAGATGTTTCAGTACCCCCTGAATCTGATCTCTGCCTCCCCAGCTCAGTGGGTCCACTGAGCTCTGCGTGAGCTCCGCCTCTGCCCCATGGTCAGGAAATTGTCACAGGCAGAGAGTTTGGATGATCCTGGAACTTTCCTTATGAGCTTCTCTTTTCTCAGGCATTGCGGTCTTGTGCTACCTCTTGTCTGTTGCCTGAAAATAGCTACCTCATATATTCGACCTGTTGTAATAGTTGTTTATGGCAAGAGAGCTCATCTGGCACCATTTATTCTGTTATGGCCGGAAGTGGAGATCTCTCCCTGTGTCATTTTGAGTTTCTGGAGGCCACAGTTTACGGCCAGACTTGAAGGGTAGTTCCTCAGAATGTCAGCTTTATCCTTACTGTTTCAGGCAGCTCATCTGCTAGTACAGTGGTTTTTACACATTAGGAGGAAGGAGAATCATTATTCCAGGCCCTTTTATGTCATCAGCAATGGACTTATCATGTTACACACTACCTAAAACCTCTTGCCCCACTGTATGTAAGAAATAAAAAATTCTGAATAGACAAAGAACTCTCCCAGCTCATTAAAGCACAATCCCACAGAAGAATCAGGAAAAAGATATAAATAGGCAATTGCCAGAGAAGAAAGATAGATGACCAATAAGTAGATATTCAGCTTCACTGGTAATTAGGAGAAAGACTCATCAAATGGGGAAGAAATTAAGACATTTGATTATACATTTTGGCACCAACATACAGAAATGGGTATCTTCATACATTGCTGTTCTGAGGTGGAAACATGCACTGGTACTGCTTCTTTGGAGGACAGTTGGAGCAGTCTGTTAAGATTAAAAAAGCAAAAGCCTCTGACCTTGCAATGTGTCTTATAGGCAGCTCCCTAGAGAAATAGTGTGCACAAAGAACTTTATGCAGAAATGCTTATGAGAGACAGCATTTGCAAAATGTTGAAAGCAACATCAAGGACTATCACAGCAGATATTTTCATACTATTCTTGAGCTCAAAGCATAGTTTCAACATGGATAAATTTCCAGGATGTAATGTTGATTGAAAGATGCAAAGTAATATTAACAGCATGGTGCCACATATATAAAAATCAACACACACATATACACATACACACACACAAATTGGGTTATTTCTCTTGTGTGTTTACATATGTGTATAGGGGTAGACATAAAAAGTCTGGAAAGGTGCCCACTTAGCAGTGGTTTCTCCAGGGGAAGGCAGAGGACTTTTGATTGGTAGATGGTGATAAATGAGGACTTTAGTCTTATCTGTGATGTTTTCTTTTAATTTTTTTTTAAAGGAGAACATGTTCATCTGTTGCTTATATAATTTAAAGTTACATGATTAAAAAGTAAAGCCTAGTTCATGTTTATACTGATACACAGCTGTTCCCAGCCAGCCACGTGACTGTTTCCCCTGTGCCTAAACACGGCAGCAAGACATGCAGGGTCACACCTGTGTTCAGCACTCGTTACAGAGCTATGGAAAGTGTGTTCTGAGTGAGACAGGCAAGCTGTGAATACTGCCTGTCACCCTGCAGCAAGGGTGCTTGAAGCTGTTCGCTAACTTCGCTCTGGGAAGTTGGCCTTTGCTTATTTCACTCAGGCTCAAGGGATGGCATCCAGAAGAGGGTGGACTATAGGTGTGAAGTTCTTTACTTGTTCAATTCTGGGGTGTCACTTGGCATCCTTCCTTCTATTCAGAATCCTAGATGCTGTCCCCTGGGTTCAGGTTTTTGTTGGTAACCTTTTTGTTGGTGCCACGAGATATCTGTATTCTGCACTGTTTATTCAGCAGCCCTCTTGGCAGTGAGTTCTGAACTTGGGCGGGCCGGCTCAGCACAGTTTGGTGGTAGGAGGGAAGTGGCCACAGACATGGAGCTCAGCCGAGGCTGGTTTGTCTATGGAGGCCAGATGGTCTGCGCCAGACACACATGCCTGCACTCTGCTCGGAACTGCAGGGCAGCCTCCCCTGCTAGTTAACCTAACTTCCCTCCCAGCCAGGATCCCTCAGAAGAGACTTGTCACTGTTTTTCTAAAGAAGCCTTTACTGTCATTAAAGGAAATGAGGACAGAAAGGTAACATCTAGATCAAAACAAGTGATCCAAGTTTTATTTTATATAGAGCTATTAGTTAATCTTAGCCTTTTAGGAATAATCCCATTTTCCTCATACACAGCAGTTAAATACTTTGGGGAGTCCCCAGTGGCAAAATGGAAGACGTTTTAGGCATGAGAAGCCTATGAATAAGTTCCCGACAGCTTGTCACTTCTTTATTGAGACTTCCCTCCCTTACTAAATCGCAGGATTACTGTGAGTCTAGGTCCACACAAAGATGATCCACATTAAAGTAGACATTTACACTTGAATAATTGGATGTTATCTGTCTAGACTTTAATGGCATCTTTTATAATTTTTTTAAAGGAGTTCAAAATGACTCACCCTCATGTTTTTTTGTGTCAAAATTCATAGAAGCCACATGCTTTGAGGTATATAGTTAGTGAATTATTTTCTCCACTTGGCACATGGGGAACAGAGACCAAGAGAGAATTTTGATATGTCTGGGAAACAAGTTCTCTTTCCTGTGATGGTGCTGATTATCTGTTTATTCATCCATTTATTCATTCATTAATCATTTGTTATACAAACCCTGACTGAAGGCCCTCTGTGCACTCTGCGTTGCATTAGGAGCCAGTCTACGGTGATAAGCAAGCCAGTATTCCCGTCTCATGGACCCTCATAGTCTAGACCATCATCAGAGTCATGTAGATGATAAACTTTAAAGAAACAGAGATGTGCATTCCACTGCAGTGGTCTATGCTGCTGTGAAAGAGGGTGGGGTTCTGACCTCCTATGGGGGTACAAATAGGGTTCCCAAGAGGTGTAGCTTTGGGGCTGAGTCCTGAAGAATGAACTGGTGATTACTGACCAAAGTGGGCTGCAGTTGGTGTCCCCTGCCAGGGAAAGGACAGATGGGGCATGGTAAGAGGGAGAAACTTAGAGGCCGGGAACAGTTGGAATCAGAGAGCAGGGGCATGTGGCTGAGGAGGAGGCTGAGGACAAAGGAAGGCCCAGAGCTAAGGAGCTGCACGGAGGACTTGGGCCTTTGTCCCAAGAGCAGAGGAGCCATTTTGAGAGATTTTATGCCGAAGAATGACACGATCAGAATTGCATGTTGCCAAGAAGATCCTGGCTGCAGTTCTAGAGGGAGGGTGGGTGTGAGTGGCCAGTGATGCACTACAGAGTGGCCCAGGAGGTGTGGAAGTGACACAGCGGGTGTTGGAAGAGCTGGGAAGGAGCATGCTGGAGGTAAGTGGAGCACAGCAGGGAGAGGCATGTGCCCAGCATGCAGGGCGTCAGCTCCTGGCTTGAGGAGCACAGACTTGGGACATGTGTTGGAAGGAGGCAGGAGTCTAGAGACGGAGGGATGACTATCGTGCATTCAGTCTCGGACCTGTTGCTTGCAGCCCTTGAGGCACCAACAAGAAGGGTCCCAGAGTCTGATGTGGTTATTCCCCTTCCATCCATACCCTGACGTGTTTCTGGAGTCTGGGAAGGTTAACGAGTCTGTGCCACAGTGAGTGATTTAGTGTTCTTGGTGGCAGAGTAAGACATAATGAAAATATATTTCACTGAAAAGTCTTAAACTTATACTTGAACTTAACTTAAAATATCCCTACCAGCAATAATTTTCTGCTCTTCCCTGTGCCTCTTTCCACCCAGGCCAACTACACAGACCCCCAGAGCAAACTGCGGTTCAGCACCATCGAAGAGTTCTCCTACATTCGGAGGCTGCCCTCTGACGTCGTCACTGGCTACCTGGCCCTGAGGAAGGCCACGAGCATCGTTCCCTGAGCCCAAGAAGTGGAGATGAAGTACAAAGCTGTTTCAAAAACAGATTCTGGACTCGTGATTTTGTTTCATGGAAACAAACTCGTTCTGCTGTCAATCTGAAAATGCCAGTGCTGTGCCTTGGAAAGAATGTTTGGCTTTAATTTAAGCATTTTTTTGAGTGTGTGTTTTCCCTCCGACTGTGATATTTCCTGCTGAATTAAATTGTACTTTAGTTGTTGCCTCAAGTAAAGGTGTTTGACAAGAAAATACAATAAAACCATACTTTTCATTTAACCCAAGTCCCTGTACTTTTGTTTTAAAGTTGTGAACTCCATATAACACATGTAGACTCTGCAGTGAGTCCACAACAGATCTGGATTACTTCTCATCCTGGCGATTCCCCGTTTAGAGCATGTTAGTCCTTGTCTCTGATCAGAATGCTTGGAAGAAGTCCAAATTTGGGTCCAGAGAAGAAAGAGAAAAGTAACTTTTCGGTCCCACTCGGCTGGTCCTCACCTGTGCCTCAGCCTCGGATCAGCCTCCCCTCATCTTTGGGAGTGTGGGGTACCGGCATTGACATTCTGTCCCAAAAGGGCTTTTGTCTTGGTACAGGATGCCACCCCTCTGACTGCAGCCTGCTCCAGAAAGGGAGTGTTTACATCTCCATCCTCCAACAAGAGGAAGCATTTTCTTGGCCAGGGAAAGGAGACTATGGAGACAAGTCCTGGGCCTCTCTGGGCCCTGTGCCTGCATTTCCCCAGGGAGGATGGTGGAACCAGCCCCTGGGGTTTCTGGACCACAGCTGCCTCTGCTTTGGGGGATTAGGCACCAGCTGTTCTTTCTTTCTGGGGAAAGCCCTTCCTGTGCCCCTCTCCAGACTTAGAGAAAATAAAACAAGCCAAGTCAGCTGGGAGAGCAGCCTGTGCAGGTGGCAGCTGCCTGGAACCAGGCCCCCTTTCCTCCAGGTTGGCAGCCACAGTATCCTTTGGCACCTTCCCAATAACAAACTGTGAGGGCAGGAGAGGTACTGTGGGGCCTACTCTGGCCTCCATGACAAGCAACCTGAGGGGATGGCCTGGAGAGGTGGGGGCCTTTCCTAAGCCCATAATCACCAAGCAAGCATCAGAATCACCTGGGAGTCTGTTGTGACACAGATTAGGTATCCTATCTCCCTGAAGTATCTGAGCAGTAGGCGGTCTGGGGTGGGGCCCAATAATTTGCATGTTTGCTTTGATGATGCTTTGAGATCCACTCTTCTGGTGAAATCAGTGGTCTCTGAAAGACCAGATGCTGCTGCTTGGTTTCTGCTTGCACTTCCTGCCAGCTGTCAGCCTAGGAAAATGCCAGCGTCCCTTATGGTAGCAGCAAGGAGTGACAGAGCGAAGGGTCCTTCCTGCTTTGCTTCCATCTCCTATTGTACAGAGAAAACTTGGGGTAGGTCTACTTCTTTTCCATGAAGGCCCTCAATTGGGCAATGCCCTGAAATCACTTTTAACGCTGATGCTAGGCACCACCTCAGACCAACTGCTCAGGCCCTCCAGGGGCAGCGCCCAGGATTAAAGAGGGAAGCCCTGCCCTGCATGTGTTCACCAGAAGGAGCCCACAGACTGCTGCTCCTGGAGGCCTCTCAGGGTTTCTGGGTGTGTGTTTTTCCCATAAAGTCCCAGAGACACCTGGAGACCTGCAAAAATGCAGGTTCTTGGGCTGCATCCTAGATCTTCTGACCGAACCAGGGAGTGGGGCCCAAAAAGCTGCATATGACAGATGTCCCCGTGTGATCATGATGCACACAGGAGTGGGAGAATCACTGTTCTCCCCGGGCAGAAGGGAAGCTCATGTGCAGGACACCTCACCCCTCTTTTCCCATTCCCCTGTCAGGCTTTCCCTCCTGACCTTGTTTTGCAGGAGAACTGTGAATCCGGAAGGTTAGATTGCTTCTCACCCCAAGCTCCGGAAGTCCAGCCTGAGCCAAATCAAGCTTCAAGCTGTATTTCCAATAATGAGTCCTTACTCATTAATCAGTCCTATACTGAAATAGCCCTTGCTGTCCATGCTGTAGCCTGGTGGTTCTCAGACTGGGCTGCACATTAGAATCACCTGTGTGGGTGGGTGGTGTCCAGGAGGGGGACAGTGAGGGAGGTTTAAAAATACTTGGAAATTCCAATTCCACTGGCCTGCCCAGGAGCCTGGACATAGTATTTTAAACTCCCAAGATGCTTTTAATGTGCAGCCAGTGTTGAGAACATTTGCTATAACTATAAAGAGAATATTTCACCTAAGGTACATTTTCTTCTCAGATAAGCTGGCTCTTTCCATCCCAGGGCCATGAGCAACTTGCACGGGGGTTTCTTTGGAGCGTGTGTGCATGTTATGTGTGAATTTAGGATTCCTTTTTACATGGCATCCCACGCGGGAGTCAGAAATATGAATGCCATCGCAGATTTCTCCCTCTTCATCCCTACCTCACCTTCTTCATTTTCTACTTGGCCCTGCTCCAATCCTGCTTCAGGATGACCCCATACGCTGCTGACACTTTCAGTGTCCTCCTAAGAACTTTGAATGACTTTGCCCATCACGGCATATCTACTGATCATTTACCTCTGATGCAAGGTCAATTCTGACATTGGTCTGCAGGATCCAAAAGATAAACTCAGCCCCTTTAAGAGAAAAACAATTAGCTGGACTTGAGAAATCCTCTTAAGACCAAACTCAGGTCCAGTCTGCTCTGACTGGAGTTTGACTCTATTAATCTGGTTTTAACTTAAAATGACCTGTAACATTGAAGATAATGCTGTTCAGAGCCAGAAGGAAGTCCCTGTAGGTGGGGGAGGACTCATTTCCCCTCATCTCCCAAGTTAAAGCACACATCTGTCCAGGTTTTTTATGTGTTTCGTAATTGATCTGGCACCTGGTGGAGGGCTAAACATGTTTGCAATAAGAAATCTCTAATTTCTGAATCCATAGTCATTGGAAAAAGGTATCAGACATTTGATACTACTTCCAGTGACTATAAATTGGGAGTGTTTAACTTACTAAAAATAAAAGTTAATGAAAAAAATCAATGGACTATGGAACCATTATCAAATAGGACAGATATCCTGGGGACAGATTACAAATTATGTCATCTTACAAATGCATGAAACAAATAGTGTCATTTAAAATAATGTTCTACCTGATAGGAATGTGTAGGCCTTATTTGGACCCTTGAACAAAAAAACTTTACAATTTTGAGACAGTTGGGAATTTGATATATTTTGATATTTAATAATATTTTGGAATTCTCACAAATAGTTGTGATTATGCTATTGTAATGTTAAAAGAAAGAATTCATCTTTTTAGAGACAGCTACTGAAATATTTATGGATGGAATGATATGATATCTGGGATTTGCTTCAGGATGATATGAGAGATAGGAAGTGGATGAGAATGGTGTTGAAATAAGATTGGCCATGAGTCAATTATAGTTGAAGCTGAGTGTTAAGTCCGTAGGGGTTCTTTATACTACTCTACTTTTGGTATATGTTTGCATTTCTGCATAATAAAGTTTTCAAAAAGAATGTGATGTTTTTATTACTAAAAATTATGATGAAATCTTTTTTTTTTTTTTTTTAGATTGAATTTCACTCTTGTTGCCCAGGTTGTAGTGCAATGGCATGAATCTCAGCTCATCACAACCTCCACCTCCCAGGTTCAAGTGATTCTCCTGCCTCAACCTCCCTAGTAGCTGGGATTACAGGCACACGCCACCATGCCTGACTAATTTTTTGTATTTTTAGTAGAGATGGGGTTTCTCCATGTTGGTCAGGCTGGTCTCAAACTCCCGACCTCAGGTGATCCATCCGCCTCGGCCTCCCAAAGTGCTGGGATTACAGGCGTGAATTGTGATGAAATCTTACCCAAAATTAGTGCTTTGCTTTAGCTTGCACTGGTTTATAAATGCTGAAAGTGTGAGAAATGCTGCCCAAATGGTATGAAGTCTTGAATACAGGAACTATCCAATTCCTAAAATATCTAACAAAGAATAGGTTAGAAGAAAAGAACCACAGACGGGTAAAGTTGTCCTCTAAGTGTTCTTAATAGAGGTATTCATTGTGTGTTCCATTGTCTCGGAGGGCTGTCAGCATATTTAAGAGTATTTTCTAATGTAGATGATGGGGTGATTGATGCAGCAAACCACCATGGCACGTGTATAACTATGTAACAAACCTGCACATTCTGCACATGTACCCCAGAACTTAAAGTTTAAAAAAAAGAGTATTTTCTCTGTAGAAGTTAGGAAGGATAAGAGTGAGGAGACCAAAGACTTCAGCTTTGAGGTTCCAGTGAGACATAAATCTTAATAGAGAGGACCTGGGATGTATAGAATGACTGACTATGGCTTGAATAAAATACCTGTTGATCTAATTCCTGATAGAATCTACAGTATTCATTCATCTACATAGAGAAGGAAATTAGATTATCAAAGAACTACGCATCTGGACAAATTGTTTGGCTTCAATGAATTGCTTTTGCTGAATTCCAGTGGAGTTTATACTTTTGTGCCCATATTAATGAATTGCATTGAAAGAGGTCAGGAGACATTGCCCTACAAAAATGCCTATTACATTTGTCTCAGAAATGTCCCACAGAACCCCACTCCCCGACCCCAGTCCTGCAGGGCGAGCTTTTTGGTTTGGTAGCCAGACACAGAGCCTGATAGCCTGCGTTTGAGTCTCATTTCTTCAGCCAACTATGACTAACTCTGTAGTCGTGGGCACAAGACACAACTTACTCTTGAAGTCTTAGTTTCCTTATCTGTAAAATGAGTGTTATAATAATGTCCACCCCATGAGATTGTCAGGATCAAGTAAGAAAATGTCAGAGAAGCGCTTAGCTCAGGACCGTGATCACCCACTTCCCTCCGGTCTGTGCATTAGAAAGGCAGAGCTTTCCTGACTTGTACCTTCTGCTTGGTTATATTTCTCATTTCTTTGGCTCCTAGGACTCTTGGATCAAGCCTACTTGTAGTACCTGAATAGCATCATATAATAGATGTTTCCGACCGGGCGCGGTGGCTCACGCCTGTAATCCCAGCACTTTGGGAGGCCGAGGCGGGTGGATCACGAGGTCAAGAGATCGAGACCATCCTGGTCAACACGGTGAAACCCCGTCTCTACTAAAAATACAAAAAATTAGCTGGGCATGGTGGCGCGTGCCTGTAATCCCAGCTACTCAGGAGGCTGAGGCAGGAGAATTGCCTGAACCCGGGAGGCGGAGGTTGCGGTGAGCCGAGATCGCGCCATTGCACTCCAGCCTGGGAAACAAGAGCGAAACTCCGTCTCAAAAAAAAAAAAAAAAAAATAGATGTTTCCATGTGCTCATCTTATTGCTAGCTCTATCAACTATTTTCCTTGCCTTCTTCGTTGCTTATTTTGACCACTTTTTTTCGTCCTTTATTCTGTGTATTCTAGTAAGCTAGCTCAACTTTTTTACGAGACAAGGGAAGGAGTAAATAGCTAGCTAAAGAAGCAACCATCTGTGATTGAGGCCGGGGGGAGAGAAGGGTTGAGGAGTCATGGGGTGAATAGCAGAGGACTCTAATGGAGGAACCCCTCCAGGATAATGAGGGAGAAAAAGAGTCAATAGAAACCACCCTACTGGACCTCTTAGAAATCATTAATGATTTATGCCTTCTTTGGTATTCACCATGTGTACTACCATGTTTCCTATATAATAGCAAGCCTTAAAACCCTAAAAAAAAAAGAGGGGCTAATCGTTTACTTGTTTTGATGACCAGGTTGAGCAGGAAAATGAGGGATCCTTCTTCCTATTATAAACACAGAACTGGACCCAGCCTGGTTTTCTTCCATAACTCAGTGGCCTCTGTCTACTGGTATTTCTGTTCCAACTACCGTCAAAGCCTTTCCTGGGAAGAGTCGGTGTTTTCCTGGCCTACAGGATGCTGACTACTGACAGGTGCACAGTGTGCACCAAACACACCACTCTCCTCCCCTTGGGGTCAGGAAGATGAGTCACATCCACCAGCCCTGGTGGCTTGGAGCTTTGGATCTTTCCAGTACAAAAGTAGGAGGGCACAGCCTGGGGTTCGGTAGTGCGGAATACTACAAGGGCTTTTATTAGGGAGCCAGCCAGGGCTTGGTGACTGATATCTCCCCTAACAACAGCTGGGGAGGAAATTGCTCACTAGAGATAAAGATGAGAATTTCTGCTCTTGGCAAACAAAAATTATTACAGACAACGTCATACCTCAAAAATGAGGTTCCTCAAAGTACACATTTGTACAAATCCCCCCAAACTTCTTGCTTGGCTGTTTGGAAGGTTTTGTAGAAAAACAGTAACAGTAACCTGGCCAGGCACAGTGGTTCACACTTGTAATCCTAGCATTTTGGGAAGCCGAGGCAGGTGGATCACCTGAGGTCAGGCGTTCAAGACCAGCTTGGCCAATATGGTGAAACCCCATCTCTGCTAAAAATACAAAAAATTAGCCAGGCATGGTGGCGCATGTCTGTGGTTCCAGTACTCGGGAGGCTGAGGGAGAAGAATCATTTGAAGCCAGGAGGTGAAGGTTTCAGTGAGCTGAGATGGCACCATTGCACTACGGCCTGGGCAACAAAAGCGAAACTCCAAAGAAAAGAAAAGAGGAAAGAAGAAAAGAAAAGGAAAGAAACCTAAGGATTTGTGTGTACTTGTTTCCATTTTCTTTGAAATTCAATGCTGCCATTTGTTTGCTTATGGAGTGGCAGAGAGCCCACAGCATTTGGCTCAGCCTCAGAGGCAAACATGGCTACAGGAGCAAAGGAGGACACTCCAGGAATAGAACCTATAAGCAAGGACTCCTGGGTGCACATGGGGTCTTGGAGAGCACAGGCAAGGCCTCCTGTAGCATCACCTGGGCCAAGGCCCTTCTCAGAGAAAAGGGGACTAAGCAATATGCACGCTCTCCCAGAAAACTGATTTCACTGGCCTACAGCGAGGTTTATCCTTTATTTGCAAGAAGCCTTTTGTTTATTTTTCTTCTTTATCTTTCTTCTCTTTTAAGTTAATAGAAAGCTAAAAAAGCCTACTACTATACAAGAAGTCAGATTTAGACAATGAAAAATATATACAATACATTGCTAAGTGAACAACAATAAAATCACAAATATAGACAACCTCCATTTTTTTAGTTAAAAAAAATCTGTAAGAGAGGATGTGAAATGATTTACGTTAAGGAGTTAATGACTGTCTCCTTTGGAAAAAGGAGTGGATTTGGGGTGGAGGGATAAAGAAGGAGAACTTGAACATCTTACTTAAAATGTTTGGAAAGAACACAATATAATTACAAAGAGTGAAAGAGACCCAATTTAGGAGCTCTGGGCAGGAAGGATTGCTGATGCTTTCCTGTGGAACTAGGGAAAACTTGAGGTTGGACCATCTGTCCTCTGCTGCCCTGTCCATAAGGAAAGCCACCGCCACCCATCAGGATCGAGGGTCACTCTGCCCTGCTCTGTGTCAGAGCCTCTAGCCCTCCTGATAGCACAGCCACTGTACCTGATGGCACACCATGCACCCCACACACATTGTTTCCATCTAATGCCCACAACAATATTGAGGCAAATGTAGCGGCCGGCCCACTCTACATCTAAGGAACCTGCGGATCAAGAAAGAAACCAGAGGTAGGGAAGGCTGTAAGCCAGGCCCCTGCATCCACACCCAGGACTCCTGCTCAGCCCCTGCGTCCTCTGGCAGGAGAAGGTTGACTTGGAACTACCTGCGGAGGGCAAGGAGAAGCAGAGTAATCCTGCCTGACATGCATGAGAAGCACATCACCCCACGTCACGTTCTGTGATGGTTAATTTCATGTGTGAACTAGGCTAGGCCGCAGTACTCAGATACTTGGTCATATGTTGTCTGGATTTTTTCATGAGGGTATTTTTTAGATAAGATTAACATTTAAACCAATAGACTTGGAGTAAAGCAGATTACCCGTCATAATATGTGTGAGCCTTATCCAGCTCGCTGAAGGCCTTAAAGGAAAACAAAACTGAGGTCCCCGGTGAGAGGGAAGAAGCCTCTAGGCCCCCCTTGGACTCACCTTCCCTGGGTCTCCAGCCTGCCCACCTGCCCTGCAATTTTCAGACTTGCCAGCCCTGACAATCTTATGAGCCAAAATTTTTTTTTTTTTTTTTTTTTTTTTTTTTTTTNATCATGTTTCCTGAGTTGATTTAAATTCATTGGTATCCTTGTTTCCAAATTTTCTTTTTAACAAAAATTTTTTTAAGACATAGTTTTGCTCTTGTTGCCCAGGCTGGAGTGCAATGGTGCGATCTCGGCTCACTGCAACCTCCGCCTCCCAGATTCAAGTGATTCTCCTACCTCAGTCTCCCGAGTACCTGGGATTATAGGCATGTGCCACCATGCCTGGCTAATTTTGTGTTTTTAGTAGAGACAGGGTTTCTCCATGTTGGTCAGGCTGGTCTCAAACTCCCGACTTCAGGCAATCCACCTATCTCAGCCTCCCAAAGTGTTTGGATTACAGGCATGAGCTGCCCAGCTTGACCATGAGCCAGTTCTTAAAAGTGAACCTCTATATAAACACACAGCCTATTGGCTCTGTTTTCCTGAAGAAGCCTGGCCAATACACTTGGTTTAAAGCAGAAGGGTGGGTGGACACACTTAATTTAAACTACTTTTCACCAGCATTACCACACCTAGCAGTGAGCCTTGCACATCTTATATGCTTCGTAAATATTTGAATGGAAACCAACAGTAATACTAAAAATGCTGAATGGCTTTGCCAGATGTAGTATTTATTTAAACTATTGTTTTGTTCTCTTATGAGTCATTGAATGGGAAGGAACTGAAATTGTCTTGATGAAATTGTGGGCAGGGGAGTGGAGAGGGCTAGGAGCAATGAGTGGTGAGGTGCCTTCTTCCATTTCTAAAGATTCTGTGACCCACATTATTCCAGGAATTCTAGGGTGTTTTTTGTCTTTTTCTTTTCTTTTTTTTGTAGACAGGGTCTTGCTTTCTTGCCCAGGCTGGAGTGCAGTGGTGTGATCACAGCTCACTGCAACCTGGAACTCCTGGCCTCAAGGGATTCTACCGCCTCAGGCTCCGGAGTAGCTGGGACTATAGATACACCTGGCTAATTTTAAAACTATTATTATTCTTTTGTAGGGACAGGGTCTTGCTTTGTTGTCCAGGTTGGAATGCAGTAACGCAAATATAGCTTACTGCAAACTGGGACTCCTGGCCTCAAGCAATCCTCCTGCCTTGACCTCTCAAAATGCTGTGCTTACAGACATGAGCCACCATGCCTGTACTGTCTCTTTAATCAGAGTAAGCAGGGACAGGGAAGACTGGAGGGAGAGCTCTAGTACAGGCAGCACTGGCCTCATTCCCTACTCTAGCTGCCCTGAGCCTCTTGCTGTGCAGGTCCCTCCTTAGGGAGAGACCTGATCCCATTTTGTCATTAGTCACGAACACCACCTACTGGCTGTTTGCATGAGCTGGGCCCCACACTGTTCCCTCAGGAATTCCTCAGCATCCTCTGTGGCAGGCACTGTTGCTTCCAATTTAACCCTGAGGGAAACTGAGGCTCAGTAATTTTGGGCCATCTGCTCAAGCAGCTCACAGGATCATGGTCCTGAGGCTGCTGGGAAGAGGAGAGGTATCTAGGAGGATGTGCCCTGGCTTCCCATCCACCAAAACCCACTGTCTTTTTTTTTTTTT
>NW_016107763.1:616601-625911 GCF_001604975.1 Cebus imitator
GTGAGCCACCGTGCCCGGCTGTCTTTTTTTTTTTGAGACCGAGTCTTAGTCTGTTGCCCAGGCTGGAATGCAGTGGTGCAGTCTCGGTTCACTACAGCCTTTGCCTCCTTAGTTCAAATGATTCTCCTGTCCCAGCCTCCCAAGGAGCTGAGATTACAGGTGTGCGCTAGTACATCTGGCTAATTTTTGTGTTTTTTATTAGAGATGAGGTTTCGCCACGTTGACCAGGTTGGTTTCAAACTCCTGATCTCAGGTGATCTTCTTGCCTTGGCCTCCCAAAGTGTTGGGATTACAGGCGTGAGCCATCACCCAGCTCCCCCACCACTTTTTGAAGAGAAGATCCTAACAAAGGGATTGAGACTTTGTATCCTGGCTTTACTGTCCTTAGAACTCCATCCTAGGTATAGAAGAGTCCTTTTTAATTCCCATTAAAATTTCTGGCTTAGTGTCTCCTTAAATCAGTTTCATTCAATACAACATTTCATTTCCCACAATGTGGCAAGCTCATCCCCTATCCCTTTTTACCTAGAGCGTTCCCTTATACCCCAGCAGTCGCCTCCTTCAGGAGTCTTCCCTGTCCACTCCTCTGCCCTCTGCTTTCCTCCATGGAAACCTGGCAGCCCCCCAGATCCACAGTTGTTGCCTTGCATGGTCACCAGACTAAGACCTCAAAGGCAGGGACACTGACACGCCACATTCTCTGGCAAATGATGAAATGGAGAATGGCCTGGTCCCTAGGCCAAGCTGGAGGCAAGGCAGCCTGTGGCCTGGAACAGTGATTCAGGCAGGAGGAATGCAGCTCAGGCTGCCTGCAGCTGCGATAAGGACAGGATGGGGCTCTGCAGAGGACATCCTGGAGCAGCCGGGGGACTTTCCATGCAGGAGCGCATGTGGAAACCCACAGCCTGAGAGAATCCTGGCCTACATGCTACACAGAGTCCTTGAGGGTGAGCAAGAAGAAAAGACTGGAAATGCCATCCCGCCATCATCCATCCACAGTGGGTTTGGGGGGGAAGCATAGCCAACATCCACAGGGTTGCACAGACAGTTTTATTACCACCCCTCCTGGCTCCTGCCTTCTGCAGCCCTGCAGCCCATGAATTAATCCCTTTCCAGGCTAGCCTGGGGTGCTTCCATCCCCTTTGGCTTATAACCCATGGATTCAAGCCTCAGGCATATTTCTCCTACGAGCCTGGTTTGTGCCACATCTATGTAATGCTTTCGCCTTAATTTACTTAGATTGCTCCCTTAAACAGGCTCACATTTTAAACATAACCTCTGCCTACTAAGCAAATATTCATATTCACAAATTACTCCCACCTGAACCCCCACCACCGCCACCACCCATAAGATTCCTGGGCTTCCTTGCGGCATAGTTAAAAGCCTTTTTGGGCAACCACTCACTAGGGACTGGGTGGGAGCGGCCAGCAGGGCACATCCTCCCTCCTTGGAAGCAATATTTACTTAGCAATCCTTCACTCAGCAGTGTAAATCACTGTGGCTTCCCAGCAGGCATATGATCTCTGCCTGGTTGGGTTTCTCTCCCTTTTCCATGACTGAATCTGAAGCTCAAGCCCCTTTTCCCACAGCCTCTCCCACATATGCCTGGAAACTGAGGTCTGGCCCATCCTTCAAAGAGTTCCATCCTTCCCTGGTAAGGTCAAAAATCATCCTGTTAATGGCCACAGTGATGTCATGTTGATAATGTGTACAGTGATAAGTCATGTTGATAGGACATGATGAGAATGGCATTTCACCTTTGTGGTCTTCTTCTCATCACCCAGTATCCTAATTATGAGGGAAACATCAGACAAATCCCAGCTGAAAGATATTCCTTAAAAATACCTGGCCAATAGTCTTCAAAACTGACAAGGTCATCAGAAGTAGAGAAGTCTGAAAAGCCGTCACAACCAAGAGAAGCTTAAGCAGACATAACAACTAAGTGTAATCCGATATCCTAGAAGGGACTATGGAACAGAAAAAGGACACAAAACAAAAAATAAGGAAATCTGAATAAACTATGGACTTCAGTTAATAATAACATATCACTATTGTTCGTTAATTCTATCAAATGTATCACACTAATGTTATTATGTGAATAAAGGGGAAACTTCGTGTGGGGGCTGTAGAACTCTGTAGTATCTTTGTAACTTTTCTATAAATCTGAAACTGTTCTAAAATTGAAAGTTTATTTTAAAATAATAATAATAATAAAGGATTATTGCAGGAAAGAATGGAGCAGCAACTGCTTGATCAGATGTCATGGAAGAAAATCTTTCTCATGAATCCTAAACACTGCCTTTCGAACTTCAGTTACAATAAAGTAGCAATTAGTTACTAAGTGGGAAATCCACTTTCATTTTTTTTTACTGCTGTTTTAACTGTTACACAATCCACAAGAACTATTATTGACATGTACTTTAAAAATTCTGGTTTGACTTATTCTGATTCAAAATATAATCTATTACTCGTTAGGACTTGAACAGATTGTGAAAGTTGCTCCTACCTTAAGAAATAGTGTTATTTGCAGAACATCCCTTAAAAGAGTTTTTGGAAATGACTCAGAATGCCCACTTACTCCACCACATTCTACCCTGTAGGAATTGTGATAAAGAAACAGTAATTTCCAGTGATAGCTACCTGTGATAAACCCAAACAAGTAGATTCCATGCCTCACTGTGCACATGCAAAGTCCAGCCCTTTCTTCCCTGCAGTAGTTGGTGAGGGTATCAATATGTGTCTCTGATTGTCATCCATCAAGTGTTTATTGTGCTGCTGTTGTTTTATGGGGAGAGGGACAATTTGAGAAGAGGAGAGATGGTCTCAAAGGGAAATCCGGGAAGAAGCTTCTCTTGTTCTCAGTGCAAATATCTCAAAATATAACATTAGTGTCTTGATTTGCCTATTTGTGGTATATAGCACATTACAATACCATTCAAGTTATAAACTGTCTTTCTTTTATATTTATATTTTTATTTTTTTTGAGACAGAGTCTCACTCCATTACCCAGGCTGGAGTGCAAGGGTGCCATCTTGGCTCACTGCAACCTCCCTCTTCCAGGCTCAAGCAATCCCCCCACATCAGCCTCCCTATAGCTGGACTACAGGCACGCACCACCACACCTGGATAATTTTTGCATTTTTTATTTTTGTAGAGACAGGGTTTTGCCATGTTGCCCAAGCATGTCTCAAACTCCTGAGCTCAAATGATCAGCCTGCCTCAGCCTCCCAAAGTGCTGGGACTACAGGCATGAGCCACCACCACACCCAGCCATAAAGAAATAAATGGAAAAAAATCGTGGCAAACATCTTTGAAAAACTGAAATACACATCATGAGCCCTGCCATGCAGACCTGCCCAACTCTGCAATCATAGCATCTCACTGTTTTGTTTTCCCTGTCACGTCTGCAGCTCATCTGTCTCTTGGGCTTCTTCCTATCTCAGTTCTGGTCCCCATTCCCTGTGTTCTACTCTTTGCCAGCTTTTTCCTGGTTTTATGTTCTTCTTTGTCCAGAGCATGACCTTCATCTGTGTATGAGTCAACACAGAAAACCTGACCCAGAAGGGCCAGGACCAGGAAGGGAGCAGCTCAGCATTTACTAAGTGTACTGTATGCCCAGTACTTTGTCAAATGCTCCTTAAGTGTTGTCTCAGTTAGTTAGTAATGGACTTGGCATTTCAAGAGGAAACAAGGATTAGAAGGCTCACAAAACAATCAGCCAATCAAAAAAGCCACAGAGCTACTGCATGACTTCAACATCTCCAAACTCATTTCTGAGTATGGCCCGCACCTAGAGAATGATCTGATAGGATTAATCTCTCTGGGCTGTTTCCTCATTTTCCCTGAGTAGTAACTAATGAATCAAAGGATCCCCAAGTTAAGCAAAATCCAACTCATCTGCTCCTACTTGGAGGTTCTAATGCTGCTCATTTCCATAAAACAAAGATTTCCCAGAGCCTGAAAAGGCTCCCGTTGGCTACTTACATAGCACCACATATGGTAAAATCAGACTATTAGTTTCTACAAGAAAAATTTTTTAAAGGCCTAGTAGAATTTTGATTGGAATTGCATTGAGTCTATCTATAGATCAATTTGAAAAGAACGAGTATCTTTTTTTTTTTTTTTTAAGATGGAGTTTCGCTCTTGTTGCCCAGGCTGGAGTGCAGCGGTGCAATCTCGGCTCATGGCAACTTCCGCCTCCCGGGTTCAAGCGATTCTCCTGCCTCAGCCTCCCCGAGTAGCTGGGATTACAGGCATGCGCCACCACACCTGACTGATTTTGTATTTTTAGTAGAGATGGGGTTTCTCCATGTTGGTCAGGCCTGTCTCAAACTCTCAACCTCAGGTGATCCGCCCGCCTCAGACTCCCAAAGTGCTGGGATTACAGGCGTGAGCCACTGTGCCTGGCCAAAAACGAGTATCTTAATATTGAGTTTTCTGAAACATAAACTTGACTCACCCTTTTATTTATTTAGATCTTTAATTTCTCTGAGCAATGTTTTGTAGTTTTCAGTGTACAGGACTTGCACATGTTTTATTAAATTTATTTCTAAATATTTTATGGTTTTTGGTGGCTATTATAACTGGTCACTCAACAATTTATTTATAAGCCATAGTATTCGCTTTTTTGATATACGTTTCTGTGATAGATTCTCTTTTTTTGAAAAATTGGTATGTAAATTACATATAATAAAAAGCCTTCTAAAGTGTCCAATCCAGTGGTTTTTAATATATTCACAAGGTTGTGCAACTGTCATGACTATCTGATTTTTAGAACATTTCTATAATCCCCCAAAAGAAGCCCCAATCCATGAGTAGTCATTTCCCCCTCCCTCTCGCCCCTGCCAACCACTAATCTGTTTTCTGTCTCTATGGACTTACCTATTTTATTGATTTTATATAAGAAGAATCACAAAAATGAAACGATGTAATATGTGACCTTTTTGTGTCTGGCTTCTTTCACTTAGAATAATGTTTTCAAAGTTTATCCTCATTATGGCATATATGAGAATTTCATTCCCTTTTATGGTTGAATAATATTCCATTATATGGGTAAACCATATTTTGTTGATCCATTTGTCCATCAGTGACACTTGAGTTTCTCCCATTTTTTGTCTATTATAAATTGTGCTGCTATAAACACTCATGTACAAGTTTTTGTTTGAATACTTGTTTTCAGTTCTTTTGAGTATATATCTAGGAGTGAAATTGCTGTGTCATGTGATAATTCTATGTTTAACTTTCACAGGAACCACCAAAATGTTTTCCACAGAGGCTGCATCAATTTACATTCCCACTAGCAATGGATGAGGGTTCCAATTTTTCCAGACACCCACTGACACTTGTTTATTTTGGTTTGGTTTTCATTATAGCCATCCTTGTGGGTGTAAAGTAGTATCTCATTGTTGCTTGATTGCATTTCTCTACTGAGTAATAATGTTGAGTATTTTTCATGTGCTTATTGGCTATTTGCATATCTTTGTTGGAGAAATAGCTGTTCAAGTTCTTTGGTCATTTTTAAATTGAGTTGTCTTTTTGTTGTTAAATTGTAAACTTCTTTAGATATTCTGAATACTAGACTTTTATTAAATATATGATTTGAAAATATTTTTTCCCATTTTGAAAGTTATCTTTTCATTTTTTTGATTGTGTCTTTTGGTGCACCAAACTTTTAAAATTTTGTTGAAGTCCAATTTATCAATTTTTTAATTTTGTTGCCTGTGCCTTTGGTGACATACCCAAAAGTCATTGCCAAATCCAATGTCACAGCTATATTTTTGCTGCTTTCTTGTAAGAGTTGTACAGTTTTAGTTCATATGTTTAGGTTTCTGATCCATTTTGAGTTAATTTTTGTATATGGTGTAAGGTAAGGGTCTAAATTCATTTGTTTGCATGTGAATATTCAATATTTCTGGCACCATTTGTTGTAAGAACTGTCATTTCCCCATTAAATAATCTTTATCATGGCTCAGCCTCCCAAGTTGCTGGAATTACAGATGTGCGCCACCATGCCCCTGGCTAATTTTTATATTTGTAGTAGAGATGGGGTTTTGCCATATTGCCCAGGCTGGTCTTGAACTCCTAAGCTCAAGCAGTCCACATGCCTTGGCCTCCAAAAGTGGTAGGATTACAGGTGTGAGTCACCATGCCTATTATTTCTTTTTTTACCCTATTGTTCCAGTGGGTAGTGATGTCCAGTACAGTGTTAAAGTGGTAAAATTGTACATCCTTGCCTTGTTCTCCACGGTAAGGTGAAACTTTGAAGATTTCATTATTATATATGATGTGAGCTGTAGATTTTTATTTATTTATTTATTTAGAGATAAGGTCTTGCTCTGTTGCCCAGGCTGGAGTACAATGGCATGATCACAGCCCGTTGCAGCCTTGACCTCCCAGCCTCAAAAAATCCTCTTACCTCAGTCTCCCAAGTAGCTAAGACCACAGGCATGTGCCACCATACCCTGCTAACTTTCTTATTTTTTGTAGACATGAGGGTCTTATTATCTTGGCCAGCCTGGTCTCAAACTCCTGGGCTCAAGTCATCCCTCCTGCCTCAGCCTCCCAAAGTACTGGGATTATAGGCATGAGCCACTGTACCTGGCCTAGTTGTAGGTTTTTCAAAAATGTCTTTTATCAGATTGAGCAAGGTCCCTTCTATTCCTAGTGTACTCAGAGTTTGTATCATGAAGAGGTATTGAATTTTGTCAAATGCTATTTATGTATCTATTGAGATGGCTGTATGGGTTTTTTCTTTCTTTCTGATAATGCGATGAATTATATGGATTTATTAATATTGAAATAAAAAAACTGCATTCCTTGGAAAAACTTCACTTGGTTATGTTGTATTATTCTTTTTAAAAAATGCTGGGTTCAATTTGCTAATATTTTGTTAAAGGATTTTTGTGTCTATATTCATGAGGACTACTAGTCTGTGGTTTTCTTTTCTTGTAATTTTTTTTTTTTTTTTGTCTGGTATGGTATTAGGGTTGTGCTGGCCAAAACATTTAAAAATTGGGAAATGATTCCTCCTCCTCTATTTTCTGAAACAGTTTATGTGCAATTGGTATAATTTCTGCACTGCAAGCTGATAGAATTTAGTAAAGCCATCTGTGACTGAAGTTTCCTTGCAAGTAATTGCACATTCAGTATTTAAAATCAACTTGGAGATTTTCAGATTTTCTATTTCTTCCTGTGTCAGTTTTGGTATGTTGTGTTTTTTTAAGATATTATAAATGTGTTTAATATACTTGCTTGGCATCCACTTTTAAACCTTATATAAGTTGTTTAAAATCCAGCCATACCCCATCTCTTTTAGCCTAGTTAAAACTTCCCCTTCCTGTGATGGTTATTTGTGATATAGCCCACTTATTCTTCATCCCACTGACCCCAAATTCAACACACCTCATAGCTGCTAACCATGATAAAACCTAATGATCAACAGCAGAGTCATGAAAATAAGTTTCCCTCTTTGCACATATTTTCTTTAAATTAGGTAATTCACAATCCCTGTGAGAAAGCCAAAAGGATAACACCTATGGACCTTAATACAAGCACTGCCTCATAGGTCCTCCCCCTCCCTTTTCCCTACTCCCTCCCATCCTTTTCCCTTTCCTTCTCCTTCTCCATTTTCCTCTCTCTCTTCCCCACCACTTGCTAATTGAGCTCCCTACTACCTCTACACTTCCCATCAGCCTCCCATCAGCATCCCTAACATCCCTGAGAACTTTAAGTAATACATTCCTTTTATCTCATGCATTTTTGGTTATACTTCTTAATTGTGTCTCACCTAACACACACACTTGAACCTAACTTTTCCCTAGTCAAAGCTCTCCTAGAGAGTGGATATATTGGCTTATCGCCAACTTTCCAGAGAGAGCCCTCAAAACCAAATTAGATCAGGTGCAGTGGCTTACACCTGTAATCCCAGCATTCTGAGAGGCCAAGGCAGAAGGGTCATTTGTGGTCAGAAGTTCAAGACCATTCTGGGCAACAGAGCAAGACCCTGTCTCCACAAGTGTAGGTAAATAAATAAATAAATAAATAAAATTATAGCACAAGGAATTTGCCTATCTTATCTAAGTTGTCAATATTCTAGAGGATAAAGTTGTTCAAAATCCTTTATTTAATGTTTCTATGTCTGCAGCATTGCCAATAATAACTTTTTGTTCCTGTTTGGAATTTATTTTCTATCTCGTTAACTTGCTCAGTCTGATGTTATTTTCTATCAACCTTAAGGATTTTCTTTACCATTTCTTGGAGTGCGAATCTGTTAGAGATGACTCCCTTTGTTTAACCAACATGCTTGTATTTTGCTTTGATCTTTAAAAGATATTTTGGTAGTTTATAGATTCTGGGTTGCAACTGCTTTTCTTTCAGCACTTTAAAGATTTTGTTCCACTGTCTTCTGGCATTTATTGTTTCTGAAGAGACGTCAACTTTAATTTTTTAAATGTATATAATGTATCTTTTTTTTCCTTTGGCTACTTTAAAGATTTTTGTATTTAACTTAGGCTTTTCAGTATTTTGACTATGCAGTGCCTGGATGCGATTTGCTTGTGTTTATACTGCTGCAACTTGCGCAGCTTCTTGGGTCTCTGGGCTTATGGTTGTCTTTGTGAACTACAATGAAAAGCTTGGCTGCCTCTCACTGACATAGTCTTCCTCTGTGGCCAGCCTGCTCTTCAGCAGACTAGGTGCTGGCCTCCACTGGGGCTTTTGACTCAACCATGACAGGCTCATCACACTTGAAATTCAGTTAATCAAGGTTTCTTTGCATCTGCTACTTACTCACCAAATGGAAAACTATGACTTATGTTTCCTCTAGTTTTATCTTGTGACCATGACAGTGAAAGCCTTTGGCATTCTTCCCCCTAACTCTGAAGTGGAATTCCTGGCATTTTCTTATCATCCTTATTCTCTATACATGAAGTGATTGTACTTTCTACCTTATAAAAGTTAGGTGTCAAGCTACCAATGACCTTCTTCACAGAACTGGAAAAAAACACCTTAAACTTCATATGGAACCAAAAGAGAGCCCACATAGCCAAGTCAATTCTAAGCAAAAAGAACAAAGTGGGAGGCATCACACTACCAGACTTCAAACTATACTACAAGGCTACAGTAATCAAAACAGCATGGTACTGGTACCAAAACAGAGATATAGACCAATAGAACAGAACAGAGCCTCGAGGCAACACAACATATCTACAACCATCCGATCTTTGACAAACCTGACAAAAACAAGCAATGGGGAAAGGAGTCTCTGTTTAATAAATGGTGTTGGGAAAACTGGCTAGCCATGTGCAGAAAG
>NW_016107763.1:626991-636108 GCF_001604975.1 Cebus imitator
GGGAGGAAGGCAGCAAATCACACTGCCATGTGTGTACCTATGCAACAATCTTGCATGTTCTTCACATGTACCCCAAAACCTAAAATGCAATTAAAAAAAATAAAAAAAAAAAAAAAGGTTTGTATGGCCATGTGACTTGATTGACCCATGAAATGTGAAGGTCATGAAGTATCCTATTTCTGGGCAGAATATTTAAGCCTTGTGTGTGATTGGGCACCATCACTTCTGTGTGATTAGCTAATAACAGCCCCCCAGAGAAATCCACATGTACCTGTGAATATGTTAGCCTCTACCTCCTGGGTTCAAGCGATTCTCCTGCCTCAGCCTCCCAAGTAGCTGGGATTATAGGCACGCACCACCATATCTGTCTAATTTTTGTATTTTCAGTAGAGACAGAGTTTCCCCATGTTGGACAGGCTTGCCTTGAACTCCTGACCTCAGGATGATTTTGAGGGCTTCAATATTTAAAGGAGAAAGGGCAGATATTGGGGAAAGAGGAAGAAATTTTTTAAGCTGTAGGTAGCTAAGAGGCAATCAATTGCATTATTTTGAGTCTTTGATCAGCTGTTCACATTTGAGAAAGGTAGAGGAATAGTCACTTATGCGTTCATCTAGCTCAGTGAATCTGCATTTTTACATAAGATGAAATAGACATACGGCAGAAGAAGCAATCAGGTATGCATTTGTCTAAGGTAAGCAAAGAGATGACTTTGAGTTCTGTCCTTTGTCCCATACCTGTGAAGATAAGCTATTAATTCACATTGTCAGGGTGAAATTCAACGAAACTGTTATAGGGTAAAGATCTTGGGGCCCATAAGAAATTTCCTAGTGGGTAAATTATGAGGGAGGTAGGTTTTTATGACATAGTTCCCAGCTTGACTTTTCCCTTTGGCTTAGTGAGTTAGGCGTCCTAAGGTTTATTTTCCTTTCACAAATTAACTCAGCAAGTTGGTTGAGGACTTTGTGTGTTGTGGCTCTTCAGTTCCATGGGGGATACATATAGGGATTTACGATGTTCTGCCTCTTCTCTCAGGGAGTGGGTAGTCTAACTAGAGGGAGAATCTGTGGACACATGAAGCCCAGGTAACAATAGATGGTATTGATTTAAATAACTTCAGAGGGCTCCGATAACAGCAAACAGTTACTATAGGAAAGAAAACTTGTTGAGAGAAGGCAGCCTCTCTTAATCAATAATAAGTTTTATCAAATGTTGCTATTCAGAGGGTCCGAGAGCTACAGTCTTCATTTTCCTTTATTTCAGAACAAGTCAAATGAAAAAAAAAAAAAAAAAAAAACAAAGCTGAAATCATAGGCTTCTACAAACAGGCATGCTTCAGGGTTTGTCCTGGGGCCAGTGTACGCATAACTCTGTATTTCCTTTGCTTATCTGTAGAACAGAGCAGTAAGTTCTCAAAGATCATGTTATGATCCTAGAGGATGGTAATTAGGACTTGGCAGTTTGCAGAAGGATAAAACATCCACTGCACTGGATCCTGGGGCAGCGAGGAACGCATTACATTTTTAGAGATTTCTCTCAGAATCATAGGATACTAATCTTCAAAAAGATCTAATAAACCATCTAATCGAATGCTCTGTGAGGGACAGAGGGTCCAGGAAAACTCCAGGGGTGGGAGTTGTTTTCTAGGTTCTGAAATGAATAATTCCAGGGGCTGCACGGCACTGGGGATTTCCTAGGGTTGGGGATGAAGACAGCTAGCTGAGTGAGGAAGAGTTGAATCGGGGCCCTCAAGGGAAGTGACAGATTAAGCAGAGACAAGGGAGAAGTGCCCTAGGGAGAAGAGGAGGCCTTAGCATGACTGTGGGTTGGACCTATTGTCACAAAGCCTATTCTGTCTCCAGGTGGCCTGGGATTTGGAGAACCAGGAGATGAGGGGACTGCTTGACGATCACATGGAGGAGAAGTCTGATCCAGGCCCACGTGGCATCCATACTCTTCCTTCTTGGCCCAATGAAGACTATCCATGGACCCCCATTTATATGCGTTGGGCCTTTGCACAGCCTCTTCGTCCTGGTTGGAAACCTCTTACCCCACATGCCCTTGGCTCACTCTAGCTCCTCCTTTTTTTCTCATGTGTCACCTCCCACACGAGGCCTCCTTGACTGCAGCTGTACCTCCCCATCCACCTTCCCACTGCCCATTCTGTTTTTTCGGGTTGGGGGGAACACAGTTTCATTCTGTTGCCCAGGCTGGAGTGCAGTGGTGTGATCTTGGCTCAGTGCAACCTCCGCCTCCCGGGTTCAAGCGATTCTCTTGCCTCAGCCTCCCTAGTATCTGAGATTACAGGCGTGCACCACCATACCACACCCAGCTAATTTTTGTGTTATTAGTAGAGACAGGGTTTCAGCATGTTGGCCAGGCTGGTCTCAAACTCCTGACCTCAAGTGATCCCCCCAGCCTCAGTTTCCCAAAGTGCTGGGATTATAGGCATGAGCCACTGCACCTGGCTCCGCTGCCCATTCTTCTCTTCTTTTTCTTTTCCTGTCTTTTCTTTTTCCAGGGCATCCCTACCTTCTTCCGGCATACAGTGCAATTTTCTTACTCTGCTGGCAGCTCATTGCCTGTCTCTTCCCAATAAAGTGCAAATTCACAGGATGGGGACCCTCTGGTTTGCTCACTGATAGTCTCTAGTGCTACACCTGCCTGGCACAGCTTGGGGCTCCCTAGGAACCTGTCAAATGGACAAAAGGGACATTTTCAAATATTATGCTATTGAGAACAGCTTATTCCACATCCAGTTCAGGAAACTAAGGAGCTAGTATACTTCATGTAACTTAAGTTAGGGCTGCCAATGCTACGTGGGAGAATCCTGATACCTATTTGAGGCCTCCAACTAAATCATTCTTTTCCCATTTTTTTTTTTTTTTTTTTTTTTGAGACAGAGTCTCATTCTGTTGCGTAGGCTGAAGTGCAGTGGCATGATCTCAGTTCACTGCAACCTCCACACCCTCCACCCCTGGGCCCAGGGTTCAAGCAATTCTCGTGCCTCAGCCTCCCAAGAAGCTAGGACTGACTACAGGCATGCGTCACTATGCCAAGTTAATTTTTATACTTTTAGTAAACACTGGATTTCACTATGTTGGCCAGGATGGTTTCAAACTCCTGACCTCAAGTGATCTGCCTGTCTTGGCCTCCTAGAGTGCTGGGATTACAGGCATGGGCCACCACACTTGGCCTAAATCGTTTTTATATTTTTAAGATTATCGCAACTTGACCAAAGGCTCGAGTCTTCTTTGCTCCTTCCTGCCAGAAGTCAGGCATCACACGTTTCTGTTTAAGCTTCTTCTTGGGTTATCCCTCCCAGAGGGACAGGAGAGCAAGGAACTCAGTGTAGTATCCACTCCTCCAACCATCACCCCCTCACCTGCCACATACACACCCCTACAAAGAGCCTCTGGGGACATGTTGCTCAGACATCTGCCACAATATTTGTCACCCCCAATGGTGCTCCCCCAGCGTAAAAGGGCAGGCACTGCAACTCCTGTCCCATCCACACTTAGGGGCCTTGTCCTTTGGACACAGTGAGATCCAGGACGCTGAATCTTGCTGTCAATTTAGGATATGTTTGCAGCCTCCCAAGATCATGGCCAATTGCTGAAAGAACTCATGGCTACAGCTCTCATCCCCAACACACACACACACACACACACACACATACACACACACACACACACACCCCATGTCCTCTTTCCTGAAGCAGGTGGCTCTCCCTCTGGTCTGCAGCAGCTTCTAAGTTTGCCGAGCTGCCCCACACTTCCAGCCCATATGCTGGCTTGCTCTCCATTCAGCAGCAGCAAGAGCAGCAGGCCTCTAATTTTGGTTGCTAGACACATGGTGGCTCTTTCAGAGTCTGGGTTTAGAGAGAGACACCAGGGAGGCATAGTGCCAGAGACAGGAATGGCAGCTGGGGTTGCCAACCCAGGGGCGGGCTTCCCATGGTGCCATGAAAAAGTGAGGAGACAAATCTCCTTAAGCCTCTGCCTCCCTTCCCTTCTCCCTCCACTTCTTCTCAGACGCCACATGCAACATCTCATTCAAGTGCCACAGCAGCCCTGCTCAGCATTTGCTGTATCATCCCCATTGCACCAGGGAGGGAGGGAGATAGAGGATGCCTGGCATTTTCACATGCAGGCCACCCATGATACACCGATGGTCCCCCTCTCCTTCTGCCCAGCTCACAAGACTAAGGGCCAGCACACAGCTCCTGTGTCTGCACATCAGCCTTGGTGGGGGTTGTAGCTCGATTTGGAAGGAACTTGTGTAGCATAACATGCCACATTCTTAGGTGAGTCTTTGCCAGAGCAGGGGTACTCGAGGTGCCCTGACTTCTTTATGGCCCAGTCCCCACCCAGAGCAGTGACTGACACTCGACAGGGTGCATGAACAGACCTTAACCAAGCTGATGCCCGGGGAATCCCTGGCCTTCCCTACTTAGGAAAGTCGAACACTATTTCCTGGGGAGCTTCCGTGGACTGAATTGTGTTCCCCCAAAATTCATATGTTGAAGCCCAAACCCCAAATGTGACCATATTTGGAGATGGGGCCTATAAGGAGGTAATTAAAGTTCAGTGAAGTTATAGGGTGGGGTGCTGATAGAATTAGTGTCATTACAAGAAGAGAGCTTGTTCTCTGTCTGTTTCTCTCTGCTGTTCTCTCTCTTTGCTTATGTGTGCAGGCACTGAGGAAATCCCATGCAGGGACATAGGAGAAGGCAGCTGTCTGTAAGCCAGAAAGAGCCGTCACTAGAAACCAAATCAGCCAGAACCTTCCTCTTGGACTTTCCAGCCTTCAGAGATGTGGAAAAATACCTTTCTATTGATTCAGCTACCCAGTCTATGATACTTTGGTAAGGCAGCTCAAGCCAACTAACAGGGGAGCCACCATAAGCCTGGACCAGGATGGCCCAGTATGGTCTGGCCCATGAATGGTCTGGCCCAGTATGGTCTGGCCCGGTATGGCTCTGGGGTTCTGATGGACTCTGAAGACAACAGTCTTCCCTGTGGCTCTTGTCCCTGTAGGCCTGGGCAAGCACCTGCCTTTCCTCCCATCCATGTCCTGCACTGCTCACTAAGCATTTATAGTTTAGTCTTTGAAGACTTCCAGGAAATGACTTCTGCTTTTCTTCCACAAATTGATAATCTTCCCCAGAGATTGTATTGAAGCCTGCAATGAAGCTTCCTGAGACCCTCACCTTCCGCCCTAAGACTCTGTAAAGAGACCACAGTGATTGTTTTCTGTAGTAGCTCCCGTGATGCTCTGGAAGGAAGCCCAGGGCTACCAGGACAGGGTCCGGGTTGCACTTGGTATGGCGTGGATCTGGGCAGGGGCATGCTTGGGCTCGGGTTGGAGAGTAACACTGAGGTCTGCACCCTGGCATAGGCCACTCCCTGGGCCCAGACACCCTCTCCTTTCTCCAGTTGCCCAGGAATGAGTCGCGGCTCTCTGCTGAGCCGGGTGGTTTACTGTGCTGAGCCTGTACCTCTGTCTCCACTATAGAGGCTGATGCTTCTAGGCCAAGGTCTCACTGGTTTAGTTAGTTTAACAGATTTAGCCCAGAGTGGGAGGAGAAGGGAAAAGAAAAGGAGGGATAACATGGGGGAAAGAAAAAGGGAAGCAAAGTGGGTAACAGGAGCTGCAGGAGTGAAAGCACAATGTCCTTCAAATCCCACAGCACAAGGCTAGAAGGGGCACAGACCTCTGCACTCAGTGATACTCAAGCCACCTCTCCAGTCTTTGGCTTCCTTTTCAGATGATGAGACATGTGAGTTCCCAACACCCAGAGCCACTGTGCTCCAGGCATCCACCACACTGATCGAAGCACATGGGCTTTACTGCTGGGGCCAAACAGCAGACAGGAAGAGGGTTTATAGAGACAAAGCCTCTTTAGAGCCTTGGCTCACTTTAGATTGTTTGTGAATTTTTTTCAGCCTAGTGTGCTTTTTAAAAAAAGCAGTACAATAATCAGGCTGACATCATCTGGCATTAGTGGGAACACTATAAATATTTCTATTTTGAGTCAAGCCAAAACATTATTCTACAAAATCATTTAATCATTTCTTCCAGCATTCACCTAATCACTACAAATGTCAAGCAAATGTTTGAAATGAAGGGAACTGATATGTTAAGAAGTAAATTTATGGTAATAACAACCACCCCCGGTCAGGGTAAGTACATAAGGTTCTGGATTTCTTCCAGAGGCTTCCACAGAGTCCAGGAATGTTTTTGCCATTCACTTACACAGCTGAGCTGACCGGTTGCTGTGACAGGGAGCTTTGTTTATTTGGTTTTCACTTTTTGGCATGAAATACAGTTCTGTCTTGATTCTCCTGAGTCTGGGGCTCTCTGAATGTTTCTAACTAGAATGTTTCTGCTCATTTGCAAAAAGACTTGCTCCCCTGGGACTGGTGGGCGCCTGGAAACACTGCTGGTGAGGTGCGGGTCTGCTTGGATCATAGCTCCACTTGGTCAGCTCACAAATCAGGAGTGTTTCTAGAGTTAGAACTTTCCTGCGGTGGTAAGTTTTCATTAGGGATAGCACTAACTTGGCTTTTGAACTCAATATGATTTTCTTGTAAATCTACCAAAGTGCTTCATTTGGGGAATTCTTGCACAGGTTCTGTCTTGTCATCATCACCGCATTACGCAGTTTGTGGGCATGTCGGCCTTTTTGTGCACTGGTGATCCCAGCAAGCCTTCCCCTGACAGAGGAACACTGGTCAGAGGTCTGACTTCATACCTGGTGTCTGCAAGAGTGCTTCTAAAAGTAAGCAGGGTGAAAGGTATCAGATGCTTAGGGAAGGGGCTAGGGGCTGGGGAGAGTACAGTTCAAAATAAAATAGCCACAGCTTCCTTAAAAAATAAATACGTAGGGCTGGGTGCAGTGGCTCACACCTGTAATCCCAGTGCTTTGGGAGTCTGAAGCAGGAGGATTGTTTGAAGCTAGGAGTTCGAGAAATCTGGGCAGTAAAGCAAGACTCAGTCTCTGTAAAAAAATTTTAGAATTAGCCAGGTACAGTGGTGTGTGCCTGTAGTCCCAGTTACTTAGGAGGCTCAGTTGGAAGGATCATGAGTTCAGGAGTTTAGGACTGTAGCGAGCTTTGATGGCACCACTGCACTCCAGCTTGGGTGACAGTGAGATCCTCTCTCTAAAAAAAATTATTTAAGTAAATATGCAACTAATAAGTGATCTAGCAATTATAGTCTTAGGCATTTATCCCAGATAAATGGAAACTTGTATTCAGACTAAAATATGCACATGAATTTTCATAGCAGCTTTATCTGTAATAGCTCCAAACCAGAAACAATCTAGCAGTCTTCCAGTTGGAGAATGGTCAAACAAACTGTGTTACATCATAACATGAAATACTACTCAGCAATGAAAAGAAACTGACTGTGGATACACACAACAATCTGATGAATCTCCAAGATTTATTGTGAGTGAAAAAAGTCAGTTCCCAAAATTTGCATACTACATGGCTCCATTTATATAACATTCTTAAAATAACAAAATCATAGACATGGAGGTTATGGGTTACCAGGTTTATGTAGGGAGTGGCGCAAGAGCAAAGTGTTTGGCTACAAATTGGAGACATGGGGATCCTTATGGTGATGGAAATACCTGGTATCTTAACCGTATCAATGGCAACATCCTGGTTGTGTCATTGTACACAGGTTTACAAGATTTGCCACTGGGGGAAACTGGATAAAGGGTACCAGGCATCCTTCTGCATTCTTACAACTGCATGTGAATCTACAGTTATTTCACAATGAAAACTTTAATTAAAAATAAATAGGGTAGCCAAGGTGGGCTCACTGAGAGGGTGACATTTGAACTAATACTTGAAGGAGGTAAAAGAGGCAGCCGTGCAAGTATTTGGGGAGACAATGTCCCTGGCAGAGGTCCCATTTCAGGAGAGCACCTGGCCTGCTCAGTGGCACCGAGGAATTGGTGTGATGAACAAGGTGATACATCAGGGACATAGCTGGGGCTGGACACAAGGACCCCAGTAGGCATGGTAAGGTCCTGGGTTTTTACTTAGTGGTCTGGAGAGCCTTAGAGGGTTCTGAGCAGCAGAGTCATGTGAGCTGACTTCCACTTCAACAGATTCCTCTGGCTGCTGAGTAACTACACTGCAGGGGCCAATGGGGTTAAAGCTGGCATCACCGTTAGTTCACCACAAATGGGCAGGCAAGTAAAACAGTGAGGAATAATAATGAATGATATGAGACAAGCAAAGAATGGGCTGGGGAGGATGCGTAAGGGGAGGGGAGACAACATCGCTCCCTTAAGGAAGAATGTGACACTTAGGCAAGGCACAAAGTAGGAGAAGAAGCTGGGTTAGAGAGTTTCCAGCAGAAGGAGCAGCCTGTGCAAGGGTCCTGAATGAGAAGAGAAGGCAAGAGGGGTCCAGAGACAGTCACTGCCGCCATCATCACCAGTCAGCTGTCCCTGCTTGGCCTCTCCTAAGGATAGCACTTTACATCCAGGGCACTGGCCTCACACTCCTGCCGTTTTCCTCAGGCAGAGTCACAGAGCCAGGTCTGGATAGCACTTCACTAGGGCCCAAGAACAGCCCCGATTTCACAGTGAGTATGAGTTCGACTTTCCTCTGTGAGTGTGAGAAGTTGTGGGAAATATGAAATTCAATCTGTTAAATGTGCCTGCTTCCCAAAACCTCAAACACACACATGGTAGGACCTGGTGACCCAGGAGAGAAGGACAGGGCAGGTGGGCTGTTGCCCCAGGGAGCAGACACGGGACTGCTATCTTGGATACGTAGAAGTCAAAGTCAGAGTGAACAGACTTTGACAAACTATGCACGTCATGTTTATCAGCTTTCTAGGGCTGCCATAACAAAGCACCACAAACTGGCTGGACTGATATGATAGGAACTTATTCTCTCACAGTTCTGAGGACTAGATGTCCAAAATCAAGGTAAGATTAGGGCATGCCCTTGCTGAAGTCCTTAGGGGTGGATCCTTCCTAGCTTCTTCTAAATTCTGTTAGCCCTAGGTATTACTTTGCTTATGGTAGCATAACTCCAACCTCAGCCTTCATTTTCACATACTGGCCTCCCTCTGTGTCTTCACATCACATC
>NW_016107763.1:636333-645889 GCF_001604975.1 Cebus imitator
GGGTTTCACCACGTCGGCCAGGCTGGTCTCAAACTCCTGACCTCAGATGATCCACTTGCCTCAGCCTTCCAAAGTGCTGGGCTTACAGACATGAGCCACTGTGCCCAGCCTCTTCCCTCTTCTTATAAGGACACCAGTCATATTAAATTAGGGCCCACCCTAATGATCTCATTTTCACTAATTACATCTGCCATGACCCTATATCCAAAGGAGGTCACACTCTGAGGTAGGATTTCAATGGATCTTTTTGGAGAACACAATTCTGACCATGATCATGTCACGCCAGGAAAGAGACAGTGGTGAGAAAGGACTGGCAGGTTTTGCTCTGCAGGATCAGGTCACAGATTTTGCTCCAAAGAAGCCATTCTGAGCTCATGTCCACACCCTGGGTCTGCTGACTCTGAATCACTCCCACTAATACCTTTAAAAATATGCTTCAATCTGAGTGCTTCTGTTGTTGATTTTATGTAAAAATTATTCTATGCTCCTAAAAGCCAGGACATTTTTTGTTAGAGGTACAGTGCTTTACAGTCACACAGACCTGAATGACTGATCTTTACCCCTTCCTCTGCCATGGCCACAACACCTCCCAGTTGGGAAGTAGGTGGAGGTAGATAAGGCCAGGCCAGATTATGGAAGGCCCAGGAAGCCAGGGGAACTTGGATTGGCTTAGGGAGAGAGTAGGGAGACACTCAGGTCCTGAGCAGGGGAGTGATATGGGAGACACAGAGTCTCCCAGGGCTAGGCTGGGCAGGATAAAGGAGACAAAACAGGGAAGTGAAGTGTAAGTGACAGGAGCAGGAATTAAGCCATCAAGATAAAGTTGCAAGCATACTATCTGATATTTTCAGACTTGGGGAGACAAAGATGAACTTTGAAACTCCTCTTTGAGAGATAATGAGACTTAGGGAATGTTGTGTTGTCTGATAAAAACCAAAGCACGCAGGAAAGATAAGGAAGGAGAGCTTTAAGTTGAAGGGGAAGCTTAATGGCTTCAAACTTCATCCAGAGGCAAGTGTGTGATGGTTCCTGAAGAAAAGCCTTCTTTTCTAGATGTCTTCTTCATCCTCTTTAGAGATGGCTCTTTGCTCTGCTTCCAGCATCCTGGATGTCTCAGTTTCCCCAGATGACTATGTGGCCTCAGAGCCCAGAGCTAGATGTGCTCCTGATCTCGCAACCCCTCGTCCTATGTCCTCATCAAAACCAGGGGTGATTGGAATGGACTGAAGAAGGAGAAAACTCGAAAGGATCTGAGGGAAGTGGTCTGGCTGAGAGCTTGAAATGGACAGAGTCCTGGCTCTCAGGCAGACACTTAAATTCTCCTGGTGCCACAGGCATTACAGCTGAATCCATTTAAAAGAAGATGGCAAATATATAAATCATGACCTCAAAATTCCTTCAATCTCTCACAGGACACCAGGGAAACATTTGTATTATCCCTCAATAACAACCAGGGTTAGGAATAAATTTGGAATTCTTTAATTTAGGCTCCAATTTGTTCATATGCCTGTTGCTAAATTAAATGCTTGAAATAATTTCCTGCTATGAAAATACGAGACTCTTACTATTCAGATAACTAGACTATTCAAATCAAAGGGTTGAAATCTTAAGAATTATCTCAAAATGACTTTTGAAAAGCTTTTCTGTTTTTCATCATAAAATGTCAAAGGCACACTATAATAAACCACAATTTCCTAAATTTAGCTTTACTTTTTAGTATGCAGTCATATCTAAGTTAATAAGATGTCATGCTTAACATAATAACATGCATTTCTTTGGAAATATACTGTGTCTAGATGGGACTACCAGTTATGAAGGAGTGAAGCGGTCAACAAATCCTCTCCCCACAAAGCAATTATAAAACTGGACAAAATTGTCAAAAATAATCATTTCACAGCTCAGGAAATTGACTAGAGGCAAACAAATTGAGAAATTTATATTCTCAAAAACCTATGGAGATTCAAGCAAAAACAGTGCCAATACATGGCATTCTTGCTGAAACTACCTCCACCATCCAGCCCAGCCAAGTCAACATGGTTGTTTGACCTGGACAGGACAGGCCTTTACTTGATTTGAAGTGAAGAGTAGAAACCCACAGCCAGCAGCAAGTGGGAAAAGTTTGCAGATTTCCTAGCCTAAAGTTGCAATCCTGGTTAGGATGAGCAGTATTGGATAAACCAGAAATTTAACAGGAAGGTCGTGGAAATGAGCTAGCATTGAGGGCTTGACAAGCATTCCATATCCCTGTCTGTCTGGGAACCTGTATGCATGCACTGTGGAGACCCAAAAAGGCCCTGTGTTAACATAACACCTGGGGCAGAGATTGAAAACTGCCCCAAATTTGAATACATTCCCCAGTTTAATCACAGATCTACCAGCAGCAAAGTGTGGTATTTGAACACAATTTCTGACCAATTATTGAGTACCCATTGAGTTATGCAGACACAAAGGTGACCCATAAGAAGCCAACCCTTCTACCTGTGCAAAAAAACAGGTAAGAATTTTTTTTTTTTTTTTGAAATGGAGTTTTGCTCTTTCGTCCAGGCTAAAGTGAAGTGGCGGGATCTCAGCTCACTGCAAACTTCACCTCCCCCACCGCCCCAGGTTTAAACGATTCTCCTGTCTTAGCATCCCAAGTAGCCGGATTATAGGTGCCTACCACCACACCCAGCTAATTTTTGTATTTTTTTAGTAGAGACGGGGTTTTGCCATGTTGGCCAGGCTGGTCTTGAACTCCTGACCTCAGGTGATCCATCTGCCTCGGCCTCCCAAAGTGCTAGGATTACAGGTATGAGCCACCACACTCAGCCAACAAATAAGAATTTTTTAAAAACTGAGCAGAGATATCAGCAGATGCACACTGAAGGGCAACAGATTCTGCAGATCAAGTCTGGGCAAGTTATATAAGGTAGCAACACCCAAGACTCTCTGAAGATGAAAGGAAAAATGAATCCAGAGCTCTTATAATATATTACCTAAAATATGAAATTTTCAATACAAGTTTATGAGTCATAGAAAAACATGAAGAAATATCCATACTAAGGGGTGGGAGGAGGGCAGGAGAGACATCAATGGAAATGGTCTCTGAGTGCTCTAGATGTTGATTTAACAGACTTCAAAGCTGCTATTTTAAATATGTTTAAAAAATTGAAGGAAATTATTCTTAAATAATTTAAGGAAAATATTATGAAAATGACTCAACAAGTAGGAATATCAATAAAGAAATAAAAATTTTAAAAAGAACCAAATGGAAATTCTAGAGCTGAAAAATATAATAACAAAACAAAGATTATATGGAATCAGTAGTAAATTTGAGATATCAGAAGAAATAATCAGTAAATTTGAAGATAGATAGAATGTTATCCAATCTGAAGAACAAAGAGAAAAAAGACTGAAGAAAAATGAACAGTCTCAGAGACCAATGAGACAACTTCAAGCATAACAATTGTGTAAGAGGAGTTTCAGAACAAAAGGAGAGGTAAAGGGCAGGAAAATAAAAATTGAACAAATAATGACTTAAATCCTCCCAAATTTGATGAAAAACATTAACTACAGATCTAGGAACCCCACTGTACCCCAAGTAGGAATATCACAGAGATCTTCACTTAGTCACATCAAAATTTTGAAATCAAAAGGCAAACAGAAAATCCTAAAAGCAGCAAGAGAAAAACTAATTATCCATAAGAGAATAATAGTACAAATCTTGGTTAAATCCCTATTAGTAACAGTGGAGGCCAGAAAGCGTAGAATGACATATTCAAAACACTAAAACATTTGACAGCCAAGAATTTTATATCCAGCAAGATTATCCTTCAAAAAGGAAAGTGAAATAAAGATTTTCAGATAAACAAAAACTGAGATAATGTATTACTAATGATCTCCCTTACAAAATACTAAACAAAGTCCTTCAAGATGGGAATGAAAATTAATCCAGTTGATAATTTGAATCCACAAGAAGAAATAAAAAAAGACTGAAAATGGTTAACATATGGGTAATTATTAAAGACTTAATGAGTATGCATTGTTCTGTTATTTCTTTAAGTGGTATAATATACAAAACAACTGTATTTTTGGGTTCAAACTATAAATAGATGTAGTAATGTATGATATTAATAGGACAAAAGTGAGAGAAGGGTAGGGAAGATATTGAGCTGTATTGGAGGAATGTTGCTATATTTTACTGGATTAAATTAGTTTTAGCTTGAAGTCTATTGTGGTATGTTAAAATGCACATTGTAATTCCTAGAACAAATGCTAAGATGATAACTCAAAATTACAGTTTAAAAATCAACCAAGGAGTTAAAATACCATAAAAATTATTTGCCTAACACAAAGAAGGGAGTAAAGGAGGAATAGAGGAACAGAAAAGACATGAAGCATATAAAAAACAAATAGCATAATGAAACATTTAATTCTAACCATATTAATACTTAAGGGTGAATGGAATAAATATTTCAGTCAAGATCACAGATTCTCAGACTAAATTAAAAAAGCAAATCCAATTATATATTATCTATAAGACATATACTTTCAATCCAAAGACACATATAGGCTGAAAGCCAAAAGAGATCTGCTCTGATCACTCTTACTCAGTGTAATACTGGAGGTTCTGGTCAATAAAAGAAAACAAGAAGGAGTAATACAATGTATTGTATACAGATTGGAAAATAAAAGGTAAAACTTTGTTTTTAATTCAAACACAGTATGACCCAGTATATATAAAGTCTTTTTACATATAAATAGCATATATACATATACATACTGGTACTAGGTCTGGCAGTGTTTCAGGATAAAAATCAATATATAAAATATCAATATTTCCTACATATGGACAATGAACCATCCAAAAATGAAATTTAAAGTATTTCATTCACAACAGTATACAAAATAATAAAATACCTAGGAATAAACTTAAGAACTACAAGACTTGTACATTAAAAGTACAAAGCATTACAAGAGAAATTAAAAATCTATGTAAATGGTGACATATTCCATTTTTATGAATTGAAAGACACAGTATCATGAATATGGCAGCTCTCCCCAAATTAACCTATAGATTTAACAGAATCCCTATCAAAATCTCAGTAGGATTTCTTATTAAAATTGGCAATCCAATCCTAAATGCATGTGAAATGCTAAGGATCTAGAATAGCCAAAATAATTTTTGGAAAGATGAACAAAGTTGGAGGACTCAAACTACTTGACCTTAAAACTTACTCCAAAGCCACAGTAATCAAGACAATGTGCTATTGGCATAAAGGTAGATATATAAAGCAATGGGACAAAATTAAGAGTTCATAAATAAATCCTTACATTTATAGTCAATAGATTTTTCCCAAAGGTGCTAAGGTAGCTCAGTTCAGAAAGAATGGTCTTCAACAAGTATTGCCAGGACATTTGGATATACATATGCAGAAAAATCAGTTTAGACTCTTACTTTACAACACATACAAAAATTAACCCAAAATGAATCACAGGCTTAAAAGTAAGAGAAAAAACTATAAAATTTCTAGGAGAAAACATTGTAGACAATCTTTGTGGCCTTGGATTGGGTAAAGAGCTTTCAGGTATGGCATGAAAAGGACAATATATTACCAAAATAAGCAATTAATTGGCTTCATCAAAATTAAAAATATTTGTCCTATAGAAGAAACAATTAAAAAAGGATGAATCACAGACAATGAGAAAACATTTGCAGATCCATGTCTGATAAGAGGTTTATATCTAGAATATATAAAGAACTTTCATGATTCAATAATAGAAAGTCGAACAATTCAATTTTAAAAGGGGCAAAAGATTTGAGTAGCTATTTCAACAACAAAAAAAGATATTCTGATGACTAATAAGCACATAAAAACATGTGCCTACACAGACTTGTATGTGAATGTTTATAGCATCTTGGCACTGGGGGCTGGAGCTGCAAGTGGAAAGAATGGAGGTTTGGAATGTCCTGCAGAGCTTGAATAGATCTGCACTGCACAGATCAAATCTATCATGAATCATCAGTAATGATGATAAGAAAAATAGTATTATATATTTATTCATGGCGACCATAGCATTCCATCCCAGTACAGGCTTTGCCATTTCTAAGGCACATTGTTGGCCATGTTATCTGACCCTCACTCACCCAATGGTTAAAATTCTTCCTAAGATTGGCCTCCCTGGACACCTAGTTACAGCCCTCCCACCACCATCACCTAGTCACCTCCTCACCTCCCTTCCTTAGCCTAACAATATCCCAAGTGGCAATGGTCAAGCCACCTAGCCTGTCATTTCTGATAAGGTGAATCTTTTCTGGTTAAGGCTAAACCCTCCCACTCTTCTAATCTCTGTCTCTTTGAAACAAAAAAATAAGTCTTATCACCCTGACATGCCTTATACAACGTAGAAAGGAGAGAGACATAACAACATTTACTATGATTGAGTTCTATTGCTGTGACTTGCAAAATTCAGTGCAAAACCACAGTAGCTAATGAGCAGGAAAAAATGTGGTTTACTAAGATTTGCTGAAAAGAAAGAATTTCTCTCATGGGGCAACTTGCTTGGAAACAGAAGGAGCTGAAATTTGGACATGTGATTCTCATTACCAGCTACATCCTTTCAGACAGTAGGCAGAAATTATTGGATTCATTTCTATTTTAATTATAACTCTTTGGCTTTAAAGAAATCGCCAGTGGAAATCTGCAGGCCACTACAAACACTGCTGTTTCAAATTCCCCAGATTTTAATGTGGCCTGGATTTTCTTCAGCAGGGCTGAGGCCACCGCCACAATAGATATTTGTTGCTGTTATAGACTAAAAGTTTTCCCCAAACAAAGATGACCTGATCTCTCTCTTTCTCCCTTTTCCTCCCACTCCCTCCTCATTCTATTTTTCCTTTTGAAGTAAGTAGAAAAACCTTTTATACTTTGCCAACCACAAAAAATAGGAAAGAGAAGGAAGCCTTTCACTATGAATGACAGTAGAGCGCTGGCACATGGAGCTTCCTTTCTGTTGTCTTTAGGTGTCCGGAGTAGTCTCCCAAGCTCTCTAAAGTCCCAGATTCAGGAACAATCATGAGTTCTGAGAAGTGCTTGAAACTGGAGGATGGGCTCCCAGTGAAGTCAAACAGCATAACGAACACTGAAACCTCTGCAGTTGAACCTCATTAGAACTGGTCCTGCTCAATTTCTTCCCATCAGTCTCTCTGTCTCAAAGACATTCTTGGCAGAGTTGGAAGGAAACCCCAGCAAGATAATCTCATCCAGTGCCCAAGGCAATGGATGCAGTGTCCATGTGGCCCCCAGAAAGATCACTGCTCCCAAGTTCCTGAGAGAGGAACCTGGTGGGTATCTGAGGTCCCCATGCCAGTCCTCTAACATTGGCCCCACTGATGATTGGTGGCTTGTTGACCACAGCCTGCCCAGGATAAAGGCTGGACTAGTCTTACTTTTGAAGCTGAGCAAATAAATAAACAAGCACAATCCATACTGTGGGCAGGTCTGTTTTAAATTAAAATTTAAAACAAATTTTAAATTTGTTTTAAATGTAAATTTCAATCCTAAAACAAACGGCCAGAGACATGCACCACTGCTGGCTTTAAAGTTGAAGGAAGGGGCCATGAGCCAAGATAAAATGGTTATGTATGCTCTAATGTTTTGCTTGCTCTAATTTTCCCTGCACTTACATGTCTTACTCAAATTCACTAAAATATAATTCAATAAGTCTTTAAAAGTCACTTTAGTAGGGAACTAGAACAGCATTTGTTTATTTGCTTGCTTGCTTGCTTTATGTACATATGCAAATAAAAGTGTGAAGCATGCATGAACCACACACACACCCCCTCCAAGAAATAAACATAGCAAAACATTGCTGTTTAATTAAACTAAACACAAGGTTTATACCACATTAATAATACAACTTCAGGATACAGAAAGTATTTAATTGAGAATGTCAAAATGTTAGTATTTGAAAATGCTAGTGTTTGAAAAACCTCACACCTCAAGAGGTTTAGCATGAGCAATAAGCAGCAAAGAACAAGTATAGATAACCATGTAAGTATGCATGTGCCAGCAATGTCTGGCAATCAGCTATCCAAAAACAAGGAAGTCTGGGAGATAAACCCTTGTTTACAAAAAGATAGTCCATGCCTAAAAATGATGCCCAAGAGACAGTTGTGCGTCAACCAACCACAAGTGTTTTTGTTCTTGTTTTGTTTTTCAGTTTTTCTCTGTTCCACACATTCCCTAATAAATCTGAACAATCTAAGTTTAACATTTCCTAATGTTTCAAAAGAGGAAGTAAGCCAAAGTCGTAAAACACCTTGCTCAACAATAATTTTCTTGGGTTTCTAATCTTGTTTAGAATAGGCATGATTCACATCCAAGTCAACATGACCTTTTGCAAGCTGACTCACAGAGAGAGAACGCTGGGGACTCTACCCTCTTCCTGATGGCTCTTCTCTCTCTGACCCCCAGCAAGGCTCACCAGCAGTGGGCACCAGCCACCTTTTCAGATGGGCCAAAGACTTGTTGTCATCACTGATTTACATTTCTATAACTTTAAAAAGTTACACAGTGATTTTTCCCATCAACCAGGGCCCATTTGGCATTACTGAATCTCTGTTTAGAGATAAAAAGGAAAGGCCTTTTCCTTCTCCCAACGAATTCTGAATGCAGTCTACAGTGGCAAGTCATGCAATGGAGTTTCTCAGTTTGCCTTGCACCTTTTTGTGAAGACTTCATATCTCTTTTCTTTATGACAGGGACACTGGAAGACTTTCTTCTGAAGTTTCTTATGAAGAACTTGAATCCCTTCTCTCATGGTTTTTCTGGTCCTGTTATTATTTTGCATCTCTTGGCTCCTACCCCCAACCAAATGCCTAAAATCTATGGATAAGTAATTAAGGAGGGGACTGTGGTAGACACCCCCTCAAAAATGTTCATGTCCTAATCCCTAGTACCTGTGACTGTTAGGTTATAGGGCAAAGCAGAATTAAAGTTGCAGATGAAATTATGGTTTTTAGTGAGCTGATCTTAAAAGAGAGACTAATCTAGATTATTCAGGTGGGCCCCAGTATAATGTTAGGGGTCCTTAAAAGTAGAAAAGAGAGGCAGAAAGGAAAATATAAATCCCAAAACAAATGGCCAGAGACATATACCATTGCTGGCTTTGAAGATGAAGGGGCCATGAGCCAAGGAATGTGGGTGGCTTTCAGCAACTGGAAAAAGCAAGGAAACACATTCTCCCCTAGCGTCTCCAGAAAAGAAGCACACCTTCTGTCACTTTAATTTTATCCCACTAAGACTGATTTGGGCCAGGCGTGGTGGCCCACACCTCCAATCTCAGCACCCTGGGATGCTGAGGCAGGCAGATCACCTGAGATCAGGAGTTTGAGACCAGCCTGACCAACATAGTGAAACCCCATCTCTATTAAAATTATAAAAATTAGCTGGCATGGTGGCCCACACCTGTAGTCCCAGCTACTTGGGAGGCTGAGGCAGGAGAATTGCTTGAACCTGGTGGGCGGAGGTTGCAGTGAGCAGAGATGGCACCATTGTACTCCAACCTGGAGAGA
>NW_016107763.1:645914-649829 GCF_001604975.1 Cebus imitator
AAAAAAAAAAAAAGACTGATTCGGACTTCTAACCTCCAGAACTGTAAGATAATAAACTTGTATTATTTTAAACCACTGAATTTGCCATAATTTGTTACAGCAGCAATAGAATATGAATACAAGATTGAACACTTCACTGCTAGCCTCTCTCATTTGATACCACGATGCCTAATGGTCCACCTCAAATTATTAATTTTGTTAGGTTTGATAATGTCATAGGACAAATATTTTTAAAATAATATCCTTATCTGATGGAAATGCGCAAGTGTTTATAGGTGAAATTACATCATGTCTGGAATTTGCTTTAAAATATACCCATGGAAAAACCAAGTTGTGGGAGAAATGAAACCAGATTATTGTTGATAATTGTTGAAGCTAGATGATTGGCGCATGGGAGTTTGTTATGATATTCTCTCTACATCTTGTGTGTGTTTGAATATTTCCATAAAACAAAGTTGAAAAAAATGTAGATGGCACAAAATTTAAAATGTCCACCTGACATGGTTTGGCTCTGTGTCTCCACCCAAATCTCACCTTGAATTGTAATCCCCAGGGTGTCAAGGGACGAATCTGGTGGGAGGTGACTGGATCATGGGGATCATTTTCCCCATGTTGTTCTCATGATAGTGAGTTCTCATGAGATCTGTTGGTTTTATAAGTGGCAGTTTCCCCTGCTCTTCTTTCTCCTGCCCCCTTGTGAAGAAGGTGCGTGCTTCCCCTTCTGCC
This sequence comes from Cebus imitator, assembly GCF_001604975.1. Taxonomy (NCBI): domain Eukaryota; kingdom Metazoa; phylum Chordata; class Mammalia; order Primates; family Cebidae; genus Cebus; species Cebus imitator. The sequence continues at coordinate 646,641 of NW_016107763.1, forward strand.
ATGATTATAAGTTTCCTGTGGCCTCCTCAGCCACGTGGAACCGTGAGTCAGTTAAACCTCTTTCCTTATAAATTACCCAGTCTCGGGTATGTCTTTATAGCAGTGTGAAAACAAACTAATATACCACCTTTATCGACAGATATTTTGTTTTATATAAGTGAAGGGTTTTTTTTTTCAATTGTTTTTACTTGCAGCTTAATTCATGAGACCCTTTTGTTATTAACCTCATCTGTGCTACAAGGCTGGCCGTGACCCTGGCTCTTGATTTTAACCATCTTCCTGAGATGTTGGGAGAAAGGAAGATATTAAACCTAAAACACATAATAGATGCAGAGCTACTGTCTTCCTTTGCTGGCTGAAACCATGCTGGGGCTCTGATAGTTGGAGGAGAGAGAATAGGTGCAAGGTCATGAGGAAGGCAGGTGAACAGGACATCCTCAGGGCCTAGCACCAATCAAATCTTCCCAGTGCCCTCCCACCTCCCTTGTTTAGGGCCTGCATTGGTCCTGAAGCTTAAACAAAAATTTATCTTTTGAAAAAAAATTTTAGGCATGGGGCTTCACTCTGTCACCCATGCTGGAGGACAGTGGCACAATCACACCCAATGCAACCTCAAACTCCTGGGATCAAGCAATCCTCCCACCTCAGCCTCCCGAATGGCTAGGACTACAGGTGCATGCCACCATGCTGGCTATTTTTTTAAAATTATTATTATTATTTTTGTAGAGATGGGGTCTTGCTATATTGCTCAGGCTGGTCTTAAACTGGTCTCAAGTGATCCTCCTGTCTCAGCCTCCCAAAATGGTGGGATTACAGGTGTGAGCCACCAGGCCTAGCCAGAAGTTCATCAATTTTAAAGTTCATATTTTAATATCTATAAAGTAGGGATGCATTTCACAATCTGTGGTGTCTGTGACTGGATGACAGATGGTATAGGTTCCTGCTTCTTGTGATCTGTATCTGGGAGCATGATAGTGCTCAAGATTGTATACATCAGGAGCACCTCAATTTACAGTCATCTCATTTGTTGACTGTTTCTTGACATTTATATAAGACTCCATGGTAGTTTATACTGCTGCTAAAATAAGTTACTATAAACCCCATGGTTTAAAACAACACAAATACATTATCTTACAGTTCTGGAGGTCAAAAGTCCTGTATGGGTCTTACTGAGCTAAAATCAAGGTGTCAGCAGGCTGCATTCCTTTTTGGAGGTTCTAGGAGAGAATTCATTTCCTGCTCATTTACATTGTTGGCAGAATTCAGTCCCTTGGGTGGTAGGACTGATTTTCTTGCTGGTTGTAAACTGAGGGCTGTTGCTGCTTCTATAGGCTTCTATAGGCTGTCAAATTTTGTGGCTTGAAGCCCTCTTCCTCTATCTTCAAAGCCCTCAAGAGTGGGTTGAATTCTCACACTTTCGATTTCTCCTTTTTCTTTCATTTCACCTCTCTGACCTAACTAGAAAAGGATTTCTGCTGTAAAATGATCATGTAATTAAGTTAGCCCACCCAGATTGTCCAGAATAACTTCAGTGTCTCAAGCTCCCTACATTAATCACACCTGCAAAGTCCGTTTTGCCATGTATCATGACATATCCACAGGTTCCAGGGATTAAGGAATAGGCATTTTGAGGTGGCCAGTATTCTCCCTACTACAGGCTCCTCTACATACATCCCCATAGATGGGGAAAGCTGAATTAAAGCCATATGTCTGCTCCGTCTTCTGAGCAGACTTTGTCTATGTGGACACATGGGCACCTATGTGTATTCAGCATGGCAGGGAATGATGAATTTTCTGAGAGATCTCATGGAAAATGGAAGTCCTATAAGTCTCACTGTACTTGTCTGAGATTGGTGAGAGTGAGTAAAAATCCCCAAGTTTACTTCAGGCAAAAAAAGAAACTGGATTAACCCATATGTTTTCATCTAAACAGCAAGCTTGTGTTGACACACCCACACTTGTACACTGTCCAGCATGGTGTTCGTCCATCACTTCTTTCCCAAAGAACCCCATCTCCTGCAGCATCACTGTATTTCTCTCTTTTTTTTTTTCATTTAAAAAATTGTTTTATTTTTATTGATTTTTTTTTTTTTTTCAGAGATAGAGTCTCACTTTGTCACCCAGGCTGGAGGACCATATGACATGACCATAGCTCACTGCAGCCTCAAATTCCTGGGCTCAAACAATCCTCCTGCTTTAGCCTCTTGAGTATCTGAGACTACAGGCATGCACCGCCATGCCTAGATAATTTAAAAAAATTTTTATTGCATTTTAGGTTTTGGGGTACATGTGAAGAACATGCAAGACTGTTACATAGGTACACACATGGCAGTGTGATTTGCTGCCTTCCTCCCCATCACCTATATCTGGCATTTCTCCCCATGCTGTCTCTCCCCAACTCCCCACACCCCCCACTGTCCCTCCCCTATTTCCCTCCGGCAGACCCCAGTGTGTGATGCTCCCCTCCCTGTGTTCATATGTTCTCATTGTTCAACACCCACCTATGAGTGAGAACATGCGGTATTTGATTTTCTGTTCTTGTGTCAGTCTGCTGAGAATGATGGTTTCCATGTTCATCCATGTCCCTACAAAGGACACAACCTCATTGTTTTTGATGGCCGCATAATATTCCATGGTGTTTACGTGCCACATTTTCCCTGTCCAGTCTATCATCGATGGGCATTTGGGTTGGTTCCAGTTCTTTGCTATTGTCTAATCATAGACATTGAATATTATGCCACATCAGAGACCCAGATGTGCCTGGTCTCCTCCTTTACCAAGCCAAGCATTCCTGTGTACAGGAATGAACATTCGTGTGCATATGTCCTTATAGTAGAACGATTTATAATCCTTTGGATATATACCCAGTAACGGGGTTGCTGGATCAAATGGAATTCTACTTCTAGGTCCTTGAGGAATCGCCACACTGTGTTCCACAATGGTTGAACTAATTTACATACCCACAAATAGTGTAAAAGTGTTCCTATTTCTCCACATCCTCTCCAGCATCTGTTGTCTCTAGATTTTTTAATGATTGCCATTCTAACTGGCGTGAGATGGTATCTCAAAGTAGTTTTGATTTGCATTTCTCTAATGACCAGTGATGATGAGCATTTTTTCGTATGTTTGTTGGCCTCATGTATGTCTTCTTTTGTAAAGTGTCTGTTCATATCCTTTGCCCACTTTTGA
>NW_016107763.1:650394-683146 GCF_001604975.1 Cebus imitator
GAATATTATGCCACATCTGAGACCCAGATGTGCCTGGGCTCCTCCTTTACCAAGCCAAGCATTCCTGTGAACAGGCTTGAGTGGAAGCCTTGGGGAGGGACACAAAGGCAGTCATCTCTGTTCCAACTAGATGGAACCCAGGTGACCTGGAACCCTTTGTAGGCAGGGTAGCATGCCAATCTCCCATTGTCTTTGCCTCTTTGAATGTAACACCTCATAATAAGCTCTCCAAGAGCAAACTGATGAAAAATTTAGATGATTCTGTGGTCGGATGCCTCCTTCAGCTGCAGAATCTAGTATGCAGGTGGTGCTCAGTGACTGGTCTCATAAATCTTGTGGTGGGAATTACAACCCTGGCTGTAAGCAGGGTTTAATTACATGGAGCTATCAAACCCTTCTCTAAAAAGAGATCTGATATCATGGCTTCATTAGGGATATTTAAAAAAGAGAAAAATATATCACTCTACAGAACCTGCAGCCACCTCAGAACAAGACAGACAGCTGACTTGTCAATAGCAACTGTTAGTGTAAGAGGATCATGGAATGATGATTTTGAAGGTATTTTAGAAAAAGAATTGAGCAAATTTTTTTTATTCATTTTTTTTTAACTTTTATTTTAGGGTCAGGGATACGTGTGAATATTTGTTATATAGGTAAATTGTGTGTCATGGTGGTTTGGTATACAGGTTATATTGCCATTCAGGTAATAAGCATAGTACTTGATAGGTAGTTTTTTCGTTTGTTTGTTTTGTTTTTGAGAAGGAGTTTCACTCTTGTTGCCCAGGCTGGAGTGCAATGGTGCAATCACAACCTCTGCCTCCCGGGTTCAAGCAATTCTCCTGTAGTTAGGATTACAGGCATGTGCCTCCAAGCCCAGCTAAGTTTTGTATTTTTAGTAGTGATGGGGTTTCTCCATGTTAGTCAGGCTGGTCTCGAACTCCTGACCTCTGGCCATCTGCCTGCCTCAGCCTCCCAAAGTGCTGGGATTACAGGCATGAGCCACCGCTCCTAGCCAATAGGTAGTTTTTTGATGCTCATCCTCCTCCCTTCCTCCACCCTCAAGTAGGCCTGAGCATATGCTGTTCCCTTCTTTGTGACCATATATGTACTCAATGTTTAGCTTTCACTTACAGGTGAGAATATGCAATATGAATAGAACTTTATTTTCAGCTATATTAGCACTAAGAATGAGGATAAAATAAAGATACCCCAGATACACAGAGTCTCATAGAGTTTTACTGTACACACACACACACACACAAAAACCTTTTTGATAACACTCTTAAAGGAAGAATGCTAGCAAGAAGGAAGGCACCTTAAAATAAGGGATATAAGGAGGAGTATATATAATTTGGTAAAGCTTACTGTTTACACATATAAAATTTACTCTTGTGTAAGTAAGCAAGAGCTTCCAATTTGCTTGTAAGTGTCTACTCTTAAATGTGAATGAGAGGGCCAGGTGCAGTGGCTTATGCCTTGTAATCCCAGCATTTTGGGAGCTTGAGGTGGGTGGATCACCTGAAGTCAGGAGTTCAAGACCAGCTTGACCAACAATGGGAAATCTTGTCTCTACTAAAAATACAAAAAATTAGCCAGGTATGGTGGTGCATGCCTGCAACCCTAGCTATTCAGGAGGCTGAGGCAGGAGAATTGCTTGAACCTGAGAAGTGGAGGTTGCAATGAGCCAAGTTCTTGCCACTGCACTCCAGGCTGGGCAATAAGAGTGAAACTCTGTCTCAAAATATAGACAGATAGATAGATAGATAGATAGATAGATAGATAGATAGATAGATAGATGATAGATAGATATAGATAGATAGATAGATAGATAGATAAATGAGAAACCAGAAATCACCTTATAATAGAAGAAAGTCTTTAACATAAAATATATAAATCAAATAACAAAAGGGAATTTGAAAATTAAAACAATGCAATGAGTGGAAGAAAATGTTTTAAAATATAATTAATAGTCTAGATAGACATGATAGTATGTTCATTAAATAAGAAGAGGAGGCTATGAAAAAAAAGCAGCATTCAGAAAACAAGAGTGGTCTCCTGGAAATTAGGAATATAGCAGTAGAAACTAAAAATTCAACAGAATATTTGAAAGATAAAGTTGAGTAAGTGTCTGATAAAGTAAAATGAGAGTGAGAGAAAGAGAGAGAGAGAGAGAAAACAGGGGCGGCAGGGGAAGAAAAAGAAAATGAGGGGGTTAGTCCAGGGGATCCAATATCTTTTTTTTTCTTTTTTTAGCTGCTCTTAAACTGCATACCTGTGACCAGATCCAATATCTAAATAACTAGAGCGTCAGAAAGAACAGAGAAAACAGAAGGAAAATAACTATCAAGAAAACACTTCAAGAATACACAACACATTTATAGAGACTAAAATCTCAAATTAAGAAAATAAAGGAAGAAACATTTGCTTCCACCCATGAGGAGTAACAGGAACCATATTTATACTCTTGCCTCAAACAAACAAGCAAACAAACAAATCAAGACAAAATATATGAAACAATGGGTTTTTAAGGCATTGAACATCAGATAGCAATGAGAGACAGGAAACAGATGAGGTGAGCCCTATGGTTGTCCCAACTTACTGCCTTGTGAGAGTTACCAGGCTACAGCATTGGAAGAGGAAATCCAGGCAGAGCCTAGCAGTCTCCCTGAGTCGGAGTCAGAACTGACAGTCCCAGGTAGATAAAAGTGGCTAAAGTTCTTAAGACAAAGAGAGAAACCCAGATATTTATAGATGGTCACTTTGCATATTCAGTGGAGGAGTGACCAGCACACGGTGAGATGAAACTGCCCAAGACTGGGGATGGGGGGTGAGGGGAAGCCAGCTGAAAGGATTGGAGAACAGTGCCTGGCACTAACTGAGCTGGGAATAGCGCCTATCCTCACCAGCCAGACTGGAAAAACTTAATTCACAGTCTATTGGGTAGGATACCCAGGAAGGTCTTGCTTTAGTAATGGGAAACAATTAGCCATACATGGAGCACTACTCTGGCCCCACTAGAATCATAAAAGTAAGGTCTGAAAGGATGAGACTATTTCTAAGAAACTTAACTGCATCCCAGAATAGACCTCAAAAATACACACAGAATAAAAAAGTAACCAATACCCAACAATGTAAAATTCATAATATCTAGCATCAAAACATAGTCATCAGGGAATGAAAAGAAGTAGGAGAATATAATTCACAATGAGAATAATGGATCAATCAAAACTGACCCAGAACTGACACAGGTGTTAGAGTAAGCAGACAAAGACATTAGGCAATCATTAAACCTGTATTCTGTATTTTTCAAAAAGTTAAATAGAAACATGTGGGATTTTTTTTTTTTTAAAGACCTACACCAAATTTCTAGAAATGAAAAACTACACTCTTTGAAATAAAAAATGCCCTGAAAGAATGAATGGCAGATTAGACTTGACAGAAGAAAAGGAAAAAAATAGTGAGCTTCATTAAACTGTGGAAGAGCTTCAATCAGCCTGACGTATGTAGAATAGAGTGCTCAAGTTCCCACACTGAAGAATGATGGCCAACTAGAAGCCCCTAACACTCATTCCTCTCATAAAGACAGCCAGAACAATGAATAACAACTACATTTTAATGAGATTAACTGAGGAAGGGCACCAGGTTACATTAGAGGAGTAACAGAAACCCTAGTAAGCACAGAAACTTGGGATAGCCACAGAAGGAAATGCTGGGCCTGCATAACCCCATCCCCAAACTGGGATCAGCTGGGAACCAGCAAGAGCTTCTCCCTAAGGCAAGGAGATAAGAAAGAGGATCACAGCAACCCCTGTCAATACCATGGACATATACAGACCTCATTACCAGGTCCCCTGCAGTCCACACAGGCACTGAGCTCAGCATGGGGAGCACAGTCCAAATACCTGTGCTTCTCCAAGAGAAGGAGCTGACACTGTGCCTTGCCCACTGTGGCTCATATGGCTACTGCACTATGCCATCTTGGAACTGGAACTATAGCTGATGTGTCTTACTCTGGGTGTAAGTAGCCATAGCTCCCTTTCATCCCTAAGGCTAAGCCACCATCAAACCACCCCACCCCAATCCTGAACCGAAGTGGCACATGGCCACCTGGTGAATTGGTGCCCTGGCCACACTGAGCAACTGTATCCCAAGGCTGAGCTAACATAGTACCTTGCATCCCAGGGAAATTGAGCAGTGGCTGAGGTGAGACACCCTACCCTACAGGCCAAACAAATCCAGTATCCTGCTTCCCTGAAGCTGGACTAGCCTCCTAGATTCTGAGCTCTGGAGAGTTGAATGATCACTGTGCTGTGCTCTGCTATCCTCAGGGCAAAACGACAGCTGTGCTTCACCATTCTGGGGTACTTGCTGCCACTGCACCTGCCCTCACAGTCTGAGATGCTGCCAAGCCCCACCAGCCAAGTCTATAGTCACTACTACATGGTGCCTTATCTCCTGGCCCTCACAGCACTCAAGTTGTTACTGAGCCCTATTGGCTCAGGTTCCTGAATTTGAGATGGGTTCACACTCTGTTGTCCAGGGTGGAGTGCAGTGGTGCAATCTTGGGTCTGGGCAAAATCTCCACCTCCAAGGCTCAGGTGGGCCTCCCACCTCTGTCTTCCAGGTAGCTGGGACCACAGGTACATGCCACCTTGCCTGGCTAATTTTTGTATTTTTTGTAAAAACAGGGTTTTGCTGCTCAGGCTGGTCTCAAACTTATGAGCTCAAGCGATCTACCCACTTAAGCTCCCAAAATGGTGAGACTGCAGGTGTGAACTACCATGCCCAGCCAATTCTTCTGGGGTTGTTTTTTTGAAAAAAAAAAAAAAAAGAAAAAGAAAGAAAAGAAAAAAGAAAAATGACCCATTTCTGCAAACTAGAAAAGACTTGTAGCTAACATTATCCTTAATGGTGAAGACTAAAAGCTTTTCCCCTAATATTAGGAAAAGGACAAGTACAATGTTTGACATTGCTCAGGAGATTATGGCCAGTGCAATAAGCAAGGAAAAGAAATAACAGAAACAAAAATAAATTCATTTTTATATACTAGGAATGAACAATCATATATTGATATTAAAATACAATGACATTTCCAAAAAGTAAAATACTTGGAATCTATCTGACAAAAGATGTGAAAGAGCTCTATACTGAAAAATACAAAACAATGCTGAGATAAATAAAAGAATCTAAATAAAAGGAGATACATATTTTGCTCAGTGGTAAGAAAACACAACATATAGGCTGGGTGCAATGGCTCACACCTGTACTCCCAGCACTTTGGGAGGCTGAGGTGGGAGGATCACCTGAGGTCAGGAGTTCAAGACCAGCCTGGCCAACATGGTGAAACCGCATCTCTACTAAAAATACAAAAATTAGCTCGGTGCAGTGGCAGGTACCTGTTATCCCAGCTACTCGAGAGGCTGAAGCAAGAGAATCACTTGAACCCGGGAGGCAGAAGTTACAATGAGCCGAGATCACACCATTGCACTCCAGCCTGGGTGACAAGGATAAAACTCTGTCTCAAAAAAAGAAAAACATATAGTTGTGATGTCAATTCTCCCTAAATTGATCTACACATTCAATGCAATCTCAATCAAAATCTCAGTATCATTCATATAGAAATTGATATTTTGATTCCAAAATTCACATAGCAATGCAAAAACCTGAAATATTCAAACAACTTTGGAAAAGAAGAGAAAAATTGGGTTAACTCTACCAGACTTCAAGACATTGTAATGCTGTGATCATCAAACAGTGTTGTATTGGCATAGCAATAAACAATCAGATAAATGGAACAGAATACAGAACCCAGGTACAGACCCACACATATATTGATAAAGGATGTTTGACAATGGTACAGGATAATCCAGTAGAAAAAAAGGTAATATCTTAGTTAATTCAGCCTGCTATAACAAAAATACCTTAGACTGAGTAATTTACAAATAATAGCAATTTATAGCTCACAGTTCTGGAGGCTGGAAAGTCTGAGATCAATGCACTAGCAGATTTAGTGTCTGGTGAGGGACTGATCTCTTTTTCCAAGGTGGGATCTTATTGCTGCATCTTCACATGGCAGGTTAAGGCAGTTCCCTTCAACCTTTTTTATAAGGGCACTAATACCATTCATGATGTCTCTGCCTCATGACTTAATCACTTCCTAAAGGTCTCACCTCTTAATACTATCACATTTATGATTACATTTCAATATATGAATTTTGGGAGGACACATTCAGATCACTGCTGATAGGCTTTTTGACAAATGATGCTGGAACAATTGCATATCCACATGAAAACAAATGAACTATTCATACCTCATACTATATACAAATATTAACTCAAAATGGGTCTATATTAGTCCCTTCTCACACTGCTATAAAGAACTGCCCAAGACTGATTAGTTTATAAAGAAAAGGGATTTAATCGACTCACAGTTCCACATGGCCAGAGAGGCCTCAGGAAACTTAAAATCATGGTGGAAAGGGAAGCGCACATGTCTTATTGAAGTAATTACATAAGTAATTGAAATTGGCCAAAGACCTTAGTTTGCTTGGAAGAGGGTCCAAAGACCCAAAAATGCAGCTTTAGCCAATATCTTGATTTTCGCCCAAAGAATACAGTCATGCCATACTGGATTTCTAACCTATAGAAACAGTAAGATAATCAATTTGCATTTTTTTAAGCTGCTACACTTCTGATAATTTGTTAAGCTTCAGTAGAAAAGTAGTAAATAGGCCTTAATTTAAAACCTAAAGCTACCAAAACCTCTAGAAGAAAACATGAAATGTTCATCATAAACTTGAGTTAACCAAAGACTTCTTATATACAACACTTACATACAACACTTCTTATATACACAATTCCTTTATATATAGACACAGTTCATAAAAGAACAATTTGATAAAGTAGAACTCGTCTATAAAACAGTTGCCCATCAAGAGACTGTTATGAGAATGAACAGACAAGCCAGAGACTGGGAGAAAATATTTGAAAATTACATATATGATAAAGGGCTGCTATCTGGAATACATGAAGACTTCTCAAAGCACAATAAAAGAAAAACAGACAAACCAATTTTAACTGTAGGCAAAAGGCTTGAACACACATTTTGCTGAATAGGATACATGGATGACAAATAAGCAAAAGATGACCAATATCTTTGTAATTAGGGAAATGAAAATTAAAACCACAATAAGATACCTCTGCACACCTGTTATAATGGCTAAAATTAAAAAGACTAATCATACCGCCTGTTGACAAGGATTTGAAGTAACTAGAACTCTTATACTGGTTGTGAGAATGCAAAATGAAAAGTTTGGCAATTTGTTAAGAAGTTAAACATAAACCTACCCTCTAACCCAATCATTTCCTTCCATGTATTTACCCAAAAGAAAAGAAAGCATATGTACCTGCAAACACTTTTATGCAAATGTTCATAGCAGCTTTATTTGTAATAGCCAATAACTAGAAACAACACAAATGTCCACTGACAGATGAATGGGTAAATAAATTGTGGTATATCCATACAGTGGAATACTACTCAGCAATAAAAAAGGAACTGTTGATTCATGCTACAAGATGGATGAATCTCAAAATTATCATGCCAAATGAAAGAAGCCAGACATAAAAGTACCTACTGTATTATCCCATTTACTGAAAACTTTAAAAAATGCAAACTAATCTCTAGTGATGAAAGGACATCACAGGTTGCATAAAGACGGATGTGAGAGAGACAGGAGAAAGGAATTACAAAAAGACACAAGGAAGTCTGATATGGATTTGTTCACTATCTTGATATTGGTGATAGTTTCATGGGTTCATCAATATATCAAAACTTACCAATTTGTATACTTTAAACATATGCATAAACAATTTTATTTCTATAGAGCTTTTAAATATGAAATAAAAGAATATTTACATAAATGTACATGGATATAATGAGAATACAAAGTTGTTTCTTCCAAACTAATCTGTAAATTAAATGTAGTCCTTACTAAAACTGCAACAAGATTTTTGAAAGATTTGGCAAACTTACTCTAAAATTTAATAGAGAAATAAAGATTCCCAAATAGATTAGTCATTTTTTTTTGAGACATAATCTTGCTGTATCCCACAGGCTGGCATGCAGTGGTATGATCATGGCTCACTGTAGCCTTGAGCTCCCAGGCTGAAGCAATCCTCCCACCTCTGCCTCCAGAGTAGCTGGGACCACAGGCACATGCCACCATGCCAGGCTAAATTTTTATGTTTGTCTTTTGTAGAAATGAGGTCTTACTATGTTGGCCAGGCTGGTCTCGAACTCCTGGGCTCAAGCAAATCCTCCCAGCACAGCCTCCCAAAGTGCTGGGATTACAGGCATGAGCTACTGTGCCGGGCCTAATAAGTCAATTTGATAATAAAAAGCAAAGAAGGACAACTTGTCCTACTATTTAATTGTGAAGACATACTGTAGACACAGTATTAAAACAGTGGATACTGGCACAGGAGCAGGCAAATGGACCAACAGTACAGAATATAGAGCTAAAATATGTATTTGGGTATTTTCAGAACCTGGTCTAGGATCTTTAAAAACTGCTCCCAGACTAGATACAGTGGCTCGCATGTATAATACCAGCACTTTGGGAGGCCAAGGTGGGAGGATCCACTTAAGTCCAGGAGTTCAAGACCAATCTGGGCAACATGGCAAGACCCCATTTCTCAAAAAGAATTTTTTTTTAATTAGCTGGGCATGGTGGTGCATGCCTGTATTCTCATCTATGCAGGAGATTGAAGCACGGATCTCTTGAGCTGGGAGGTCAAGGCTGTAGTGAGCCATGATGGTGCCACTGAACTTTAGCCTGAGCAACAAAGTGAATCTGTCTCACAACAAAGTGAACCTGTCTCAAAAAAAAAAAAAAAAAAGTTGACAGGGAATTTCTTTCTGAAGAAGACCTCCTTCCCCAAAAGCCAACCATAAAGCAAAAAAAGGATATATAGATTTGAGCTTATTAAAGTTAAAGAGTTCTATTCAATAAAGCAGTCAATAGATGAACTTACCAATGAGTTTACAGATAGGGAGAAGATATTTATAATGCCAAAAGCTAACAAGAGATTAATACCTAGACTCCATATTATCCAACATGGCAGCCACTAACCACATATTGCTAGCTATGTTTAAATTAAAATTAAATAACATTTGAAATTTAGTTCCTTAGTTGCACTAGCCACATTTCAAGTATTCACTAGCCACATGTAGCTAGTGACTACCACATTGGACAGCATAAATATAGAAGTTTTTATATCTCATGAAGTTCTAATGAACAGCACTGATCTAAAATATACTCGGAAATTTTGCAAAACTGAGAAAAAGATAGTGAACTTGTTAGAAAAACAGGCAAAGGATATAACAAAGGCAAACACAAATAGCTAATAAGTATATGAAGAGAAGCTCAATCTCATTTATTATGAGAAAATAATGTTTCACCTTATACTTACGTGATTGACTAAATTTGAAAGTTGGATAATATCAAATGTTGGTGAGCTTATATAAAACAGAACCGGCTGGTTGTGGTGGCTCATGCTTGTAATCCTCACACATTGAGAGACTAAGATGGAAGGATCACTGAAGGCCAGGAGTTCTAAGCCATCCTGGGCAACATAGTGAGACCCCAGCTCTACAAAAAAATTAAAAATTAACTAGGTGCAGTGGTATGTATCTGTGATCCCAGCTACTCAGGAGGCTGAGGCAGGAGGATCACTTGAGCCTGGGAGGTCAAAGTTACAGTGAGCTGTGACTGCGCCACTGCAGTCCAGACTGGGTGACACAGGGAGACTGTATCTCAAAAACAAACAAACAAACAAAATAAAAAACTTCATGCTTTGATGGTGGAAGTGAACACTGATGCAGCCATCCTGGACAGCACCTTGACACTATCTAGTGCAATTAAATGTGAACATATATCTGCAACACTGAAACCCCTTTATGTATATCCTGCCTGGAAAGCTGAACATTGCATACAACAATTATAAGTGGAGTACTATATCAAATTTATGGCATAAACTTTAAATCAGCAAAAGTTAGAGTTGAGAAATCTTAAAGGAAGTAAATAATACCAAAATCGAAAACCCCAAGAAATGCAAATAAAAGAAAACAGATTGGAAAATTAGATTTTCGGTTCAGTAGGTCAAATTACAGGATTCTAAAAGCATACCACCATCAATGTGATTTAAAGCACATAATAAACAGCACCACAGATTTTTAAAAGACTTATGAATTATGCAAAGATGTGCACCAGATATATCAGAGTTGGACTCTAGAGGAAGGAGACAGATAGGAGTGACACGCAGAGATGAGAAAAACACAGGTAAGCAAGACAAAATTCATGTGCACTGATGAAAACCATGTGGGTTTATAAGTAGCGTCTGCCCTTATGGAGATGAAAAGGGAAAGGTTATGACTGAAATAAGTGTGGTGCTTAGAGAGAAAATAAATCGAAATGTCAGCCGTGTGAAAGCAACATTGAAAGGGAACTTCTATATTTTCTCTTCCATTCCTAATCTACTGTCACACTCTGGCTCCAGAGGAACAAATGAAAGAGGAAATAAGATTCATTGCAACTGGATTCTTAAAAAATGGCAATTCAATAACATTTTCTCACAACGGAGTGAAAGTACAGAGCAGGCAGAACCTGGCATTTATCTAAATTTCATTTCACGCATAGTAAAGTAGCAAGAGACAGTGCGATTTATACCTACACCAGGAAAATGTGAGAAAGATTTTACTAGTGGTATCCTCCCAAGAAACAAGGTAGAGATGCCACAGACATACCATCAATATTTCCTATCAAGTGTAAAATGAGATCATTCACCACCTTGCTCTTACTGACCCTTTCTAGCCTAAATTTCCATTCTACCCCTACTAATAGGAGCTCGGTTTTACCCAAACAGACTGGCTCAGTGTTCCACTAACAGACCCTGAGATTTCCTGACCACTTGGCTGGAAAACATCACTTGCTGATGCCTCTTTAGTGACCTTCTCATCTCCCCTGTCCTAGTGAATGTTCCCACTTATGATCTGCAGAGAATGTGTTGCCTAAACCATTCATTGGCTAATAGCTATTTTCTTTGAGCATTTAAGGCATCATTCCATTGCCTCCCAGACTCCATTGTTTCTGCTTTGAAGTCAGCTTAATCTATGGCTTAATACTTTTAATCAACTTTTAAAAATTCTCAATTATTAACTCTTCAAATACTGCTTCTATTCTACTTCCCCACTCTTCTCCTTTTAGGACTCCTTTATCTAACTTCTTCGTCTCTTACCCCAGCTTCTGCTTTTTCTATCTTTTCATCTGCCAATATTGTATTCTGGATATTGTCTTCTGATCCATTGAAAGTTCATGAATTCTCTCTTCAGCTGCCTATTCTCCTCCTAACCCCATTCACTGAGTTACTAATTTTTATAGTTGTATTTACAGTTCTAGAATATTCTTATATATACATATTTTATTGCAGTTTAGGTTCTGGGGTACATGTGAAGAACATACAGGATTGTTGCATAGGTATACACATGGCAATGTGGTTTGCTGCCTCCATCCCCATCACCTATATCTGGCATTTCTCCCCATGTTATCCCTCCCCAACCTCCACACTCTCTGCTGTCCCTCCACTAGTCCCCCCACAACCGTCCCCAGTATGTGATGATCCCCTCCCTGTGTCCATATGTTCTCATTGTCCAATACCCACCTATGAGTGAGAATATGTGGTGGTTGATTTTCTGTTCTTGTGTCAGTTTGCTGAGAATGATGGTTTCCAGGTTCATCCACGTCCCTACAAAGGACACGAACTCATTATTTTTTATGGCTGTATATGTGCACATTTTCCGTGTCCAGTCTATCATCGATGGGCATTTGAGTTGGTTCCAGGTCTTTGCTATTGTAAACAGTGCCACAGTGAACATACGTGTGCATGTGTCTGTGTAATAGAATGATTTATAATCCTTTGGATATACATCCAGTAATGGAATTGCTGGGTCAAATGGAATTTCTATTTCTAGATCCTTGAGGAACTGCCACACTGTCTTCCACAATGGTTGAGCTAATTTGCACTCCTAAGAGTGTAAAAGTGTTCCTATTTCTCCACATCCTTTCCAGCATCTGTTGTCTCCAGATTTTTTAATGATCACTATTCTAACTGGCGTGAGATGGTATCTCAATGTGGTTTTGATTTGCATTTCTCTAATGACCAGTGATGATGAGCATTTTTTCATATGTTTGTTAGCCTCATAAATGTCTTCTTTTGTAAAGTGTCTGTTCATATCCTTCGCCCACTTTTGAATGGGCTTGTTTGTTTTTTTCTTGTAAATCTGTTTTAGTTCTTTGTAGATATTGGATATTACCCCTTTGTCAGATGGGTAGATTGCTAAAATTTTTTCCCATTCTGTTGATTGCTGGTTAACTCTAGTGATTGCTTCTTTTGCTGTACAGAAGCTCTTAAGTTTGATTAGATCCTATTTGTCTGTTTTGGTTTTTGTTGCCATTGCTTTTTGTGTTTTAGTCATGAAGTCCTTGCCTATGCCTATGTCCTGAATGATTTTGCCTAGGTTTTCTCTTAGGGTTTTTATGATATTAGGTCTTATGTTTAAGTCTTTAATCCATCTGGAGTTAATTTTAGTGTAAGGTGTCAGGAAGGGGTCCAGTTTCTGCTTTCTGCACATGGTTAGCCAGTTTTCCCAACACCATTTATTAAACAGGGAATTCTTTCCCCATTGCTTGTTTTTATCAGGTTTGTAAAGATCAGATGGTTGTAGATGTGTGGGATTGCCTCCAAGACCTCTGTTCTGTTCCATTGGTCTATATATCTGTTTTGGTACCAGTACCATGCTGTTTTGATTATTGTAGCCTTGTAGTATAGTTTGAAGTCAGGTAGTGTGATGCCTCCAACTTTGTTCTTTTTGCTTAGAATTGATTTGGCTATGTGGGCTCTCTTTTGTTTCCATATGAAGTTTAAGGTGGTTTTTTCCAGTTCTGTGCAGACAGTCATAGGTAGCTTGGTGGGATAGCGTTGAATCTATAAATTACTTTGGGCAGTACGGCCATTTTCACAATATTGATTTTTCATAACCATGAGCATGGAATATTTTTCCATCTGTTTGTGTCCTCTCATTTTCTCGAGCAGTGGTTTGTAGTTCTCCTTGAAGAGGTCCTTTACATCCTTTGTTAGTTGTATTCCTAGGTATTTTATTCTCTTTGTAACAATTGTGAATGGCAGTTTGTTCTTGATTTGGCTCTCTTTAAGTTTGTTATTGGTGTATAGAAATGCCTGTGATTTCTGCACATTGATTTTGTATCCTGAGACTTTGCTGAAGTTGCTTATCAGTTTGAGGAGATTTGGGGCTGAGGCAATGGGGTCTTCTAAATATACAATCATGTCGTCTGCAAATAGAGACAATTTGACTTCCACCTTTCCTAATTCAATACCTTTTATTTCTTTTTCTTGCCTGATTGCTCTGGCTAGAATTTCCAATACTATATTGAATAGGAGTGGTGAGAGACGGCATCCTTGTCTAGTGCGAGATTTCAAAGGGAATGATTCCAGTTTTTGCCCATTCAGTATGATACTGGCTGTGGGTTTGTCATAAATAGCTTTTATTATTTTGAGATATGTTCCTTCGATATCTAGTTTATTGAGAGTATTCAGCATAAAGGGCTGTTGAATTTTGTCGAAGGCCTTCTCTGCATCTATTGTCATGTGGTTTTTGTCTTTGTTCTGTTTATGTGGTGAATTACATTTATAGACTTGCATATGTTCAGCCGGCCTTGCATCCCTGGAATGAGGCCTACTTGATCATGATGGATAAGCTTTTTGATGTGCTGTTACAATTGGTTTGCCAGTATTTTATTGAAGATTTTTGCCTCTATGTTCATCATGGATATTGGCCTGAAGTTTTCTTTTCTTGTTGAGTCTCTGCCAGGTTTTGGTATCAGGATGATGTTGGTCTCATACAATGATTTGGGAAGGATTCCCTCTTTTTGTATTGTTTGGAATAGTTTCAGAAGGAGTGGTACCAGCTCCTCTTTGTATGTCTGGTAGAATTCGGCTGTGAGCCCATCTGGACCCGGGCTCTTTTTTTGGTTGGTAGGCTACTAATTGCTGCCTCAACTTCAGCCCTTGTTATTGGTCTATTTAGGGTTTCGACTTCTTCCTGGTTTAGGCTTGGGAGAGTGCAAATGTCTAGGAATTTATCCATTTCTTCCATGTTTATTAGTTTATGTGCATAGAGTTGTTTGTAGTAATCTCTGATGGTAGTTTGTATTTCTGTGGAATCGGTGGTGACATCCCCTTTATTGTTTTTTATTACATCTATTTGATTATTCTCTGTTTTCTTTTTTATTAATGTGGCTAGTGGTCTGACTATTTTGTTGGTCTTTACAAAAAACCAGCTCCTGGATTTATTAATTTTTTGAAGGTTTTTTTTTGTCTCTGTCTCCTTCAGTTCTGCTCTGATCTTAGTTATTTCTTGTCTTCTGCTAGCTTTTGAATTTTTTTGATCTTATTCCTCTAGCTCTTAATTTGACGAGACAGTGTTGATTACAGATCTTCCTTCACTTCTCATATGGGCATTTAGTGCTATAAATTTCCCTCTAGACACTGCTTTAAATGTGTCCCAGAGATTCTTGTATGTTGTGTCTTTGGTCTTGTTGATTTCGAAGAACATCTTTATTTCAGCCTTCTTTTCATTGTTTATCCAGTCAACATTCAGTTGTTCAGTTTCCATGAAGTTGTGCAGTTCTGAGTTGGTTTCCTAATCCCAAGTTCTAATTTGATTGCAGTGTGGTCTGAGAGACTGTTATGATTTCCATTCTTTTGCATTTGCTGAAGAGTAATTTACTTCCAATTATGTGGTCAATTTTAGAGTAGGTGTGATGTGGTGCTGAGAATGTATATGCTGTGGATTTGGGGTGGAGAGTTCTATAGATGTCTATTAGATTTGCTTGGTCCAGATCTGAGTTCAAGTCCTGGATATCCTTGCTAATTTTCTGTCTCATTGATCTGTCTGATATTGACAGTAGAGTGTTAAAATCTCCCACTATTATTGTGTGAGAGTCTAAGTCTTTAGACTTAGGTCATTAAGAACTTGCTTTTATGTATCTGAGTGCTCCTGTATTGGGTGCGTATATATTTAGGATCGTTAGCTCTTCTTGTTCCATTGATCCTTTTACCATGATGTAATGTCCTTCTTTGTCTCTTTTGATCTTTGTTGGTTTAAAGTACATTTTATCAGAGACTAGGATTGCAACTCCTGCTTTTTTGCTCTCCCTTTGCTTGGTAAATCTTCCTCCATCTCTTTATTTTTATCCTATATGTATCCTTGCATGTGAGATGAATTTCCTGGATACAGCACATCAATGGTTTTCGACTTTGTATCCAATTTGCCAGTCTGTGTCTTTTGACTGGGGAATTTAAGCCATTTACATTTAAGGTTAAAATTGTTATGTGTGAATTTGATCCTGCCATTTTGATGCTAGCTGGTTATTTTGCCCGTTAGTTGACGCAGTTCCTTCATTGTTTTGATGCTCTTTACCATTTGGTACATTTTTGGAGTGGCTGGTACTGGTTTTCCTTCCTATGTTTAGTGCTTCTTTCAGGAGCTCTAGTAAAGGAGGTCTGGTGGTGATGAAATCTCTGAGCAATTGCTTGTTCATAAAGGATTTGATTTCTCCTTCACTTATGAAGGTTAGTTTGGCTGGATATGAAATTCTAGGTTGAAAGTTCTTTACTTTAAGGATGCTGAATATTGGGCCCCACTCTCTTCTGGCCTGTAGGGTTTCTACTGAGAGATCCGCTGTAAGTCTGATGGGCTTCCCTTTGTGGGTAACCCAACCTTTCTCTCTGGCTGCCCTTAGCACTTTTTCCTTCATTTCAACCTTGGTGAATCTGACGATTATGTGCCTTGCGGTTGCTTTTCTTGAGGAATATCTTTGTGCTGTTCTCTGTATTTCCTGGACTTAAATATTGGCCTGCCTTTCTAGGTTGTGGAAGTTCTCCTAGATAATATCCTGAAGAGCGTTTTCCAGCTTGGATTCATTCTCTCTGTCACATTCAGGTATACCTATCAAACATAGATTACACTTTGGGAGGCCGAGGCAGGTGGATCACAAGGTCAAGAGATCGAGACCATCCTGGTCAAAATGGTGAAACCCCATCTCTACTAAAAATACAAAAAATTAGCTGGGCATGGTGGTGCGTGCCTGTAATCCCAGCTACTCAGGAGGCTGAGGCAGGAGAATTGCCTGAACCCAGGAGGCGGAGGTTGCGGTGAGCCGAGATTGCGCCATTGCACTCCAGCCTGGGTAACAAGAGTGAAACTCCGACTCAAATAAATAAATAAATAAATATATATATATATATATAGATTAGCTCTTTTCACATAATCCCATATTTCTTGGAAGCTTTGTTCATTTCTTTTCACTCTGTTTTCTCTAATCTGGCCTTCTCATTTTATTTCATTGAGTTGATCTTCAATCTCTGATATCCTTTCCTCTGCTTGGTTGATTCAGCTATTGAAACTTGTGTAGGCTTCACAAAGTTCTCATGTTGTGTTTTTCAGCTCCATCAATTCATTTATACTCTTCTCTAAGCTGTTTATTCTCATGAGAATTTCATCAAACCTTTTTTCAACGTTCTTAATTTCTTTGCATTGGGTTAGAACATTATCTTTTAGCTCAGAGAAGTTTGTTATTACCCACTTTCTGAAGCCTGTTTCTGTCAATTCATCAGACTCATTCTCCATCCAAACTTGTTCCATTGCTGGTGAGGAGTTGTGATCACTTGGAGGAGAAGATGCATTCTGGTTTTGGGTGTTATTCTTTTTGCGCTGGTTTCTTCCCATCTTTGTGGATATATCTACCTGTGGTCTTTGTAGTTGGTGACCTTTGGATGGGGTCTCTGAGTGGACATCCTTTTTGTTAATATGAAGCTATTTCTTTCTGCTTTTTAGTTTTCCTTCTAATAGTCAGGCCCCTCTGCTGTGGGACTGCTGGTGGTCCACTCCAGACCCTGCTTGCTTGGGATCACCTGCAGCTGCTGCAGAACAGTAAGGGTTGCTGCCAGTTTCTTCTTCTGTTGTCTTTGTCCCAGATGGATACCCACCAGATGTCAGCCTGAGCTGTCCTTTATGAGGTGTCTCTTTGGATACACAGGGGTCAGTGAGCTGCTTGAGGAGACAGCCTGTCCTTACAGGAGCTCAGGTGCTGAGCTGTGAGCTCCATTGTTTCATTCAGAGCTGCTGGGCAGGTACGTTTAAGTCTGCTGCAGCGGACCTCATAACCACCTTTATTTCCCAGGTGCTCTATCCTGGGAAGGTGTGGCTTTATTTATACGTTCCTGATGTGCTGCTGCCTTTTTTCAGAGATTCCCTGCCCAGCAAGGAGGTAGCCTAGACACAGTCTCCAGCAGAGGCATTGCTGAGCTGCCGTGGGCTCTGCCCAGCTGCTGTGTGAACTCCCTTGCAGTTTTGTTTATAGAGGTGTAGTTAGAACTCCCTTGGTAATGACAGTCTGCCTCAGTAATGGCAAACTGTCTCTGTAATGGTGGACTGCCTCTGTGGTGGACTGCGTTGGTAATGGCAGATGCCTTTCCCTACACAGAGCTGGACCATCCTGGGTCCAGGTGTGCTTGCTGTGAAACTCTTAATCCAGAGCATTTCAGATTGCTGGTCTTTGTGGTGGTGGGACCCGCCAAGCCAGATCACCTGCCTCCCTGTTTCAGCCCCCTTTTTTTCAGTTGAATGGGTGGCTCTGTCTCCCAGGCGTTCCAGGTGTCAGTTGAAACAGCCATCCAGATTTGTGTGAGTTTTTGTGCGGAGACCCACTGCACTGGCTGAAACAGCTGTGCTGGAGACTTGTGGCACTTTTCTGCCCAGGAATCTCCTGGTGTTTGGGCAGCAAAAATTCATTTGGAAAGGTGGTGATCACTCACCCTCTTCATTCTCACTGGGGACTGCACTCTAGAGCTGTTCCTATTCAGCCATCTTGGATCTAGAATTATCTTTTTTATATACTTTATGTTTCTCTGTCAAAATTCTCAATCTTTCATCTCTCAATGAACACAACAAGCATAATTATTTTAAAGATTGAGTGTTATAACTTTATTTTCTAGCTCTCCTGTGGGTAGCTGGTTATTTATATAGTTTTGTCCCCTTGTGTGTCTCATTAGTTTTCTTTCTTTTTTTAAATTCATTGTGTTTTTGTTGTTGTTGTTTTGTCTTGTTTTGTTTTTTTTTTTTTTTTTTTTTTTTTTTTTTTTTTTTTTTTTTTTTTTGAGATGGAGTCTCACTCTGTCACCCAGGTTGGAATGCAGTGGCATGATCTTGGCTCACTACAACTTCCACCTCCCAGGTTCAATCCTTCTGCCTCAGCCTCCTGAGTAGCTAGGATTACAGGTACCTACTGCCAGGCCCGGCTAATTTTTGTATTTTTTTTAGTAGAGATTGGGTTTCACCATGTTGGCCAGACTGGTCTTGAACTCCTGATTTCAAGTGATCTGCCCACCTTGGCCTCACAAAGTGCTAGAATTACAGGCATGAGTCACTGTACCTGGCCTAGTTTTCATTTTTTTAAAGTGAAATCCACATAACATAAAAGTAATTATTTTAAAGTGCACAGTTCAATGACAGTACATTTACAATGTTGTACAACTGCTAGCTCTATGTAGTTCCAAAATACTTTCATCAACCTAAAAGAAAATCCATTAAGCAGTCATTACACATTTCCTCTTCCTTATAGCCCTTGGAAATTACCAATGTATATTTTGTCTTTGTTTCTGTCTTTATATTTAAAATGGGTTTCTTATAGGTAACATGTAGTTGGGTCTTGCTTTGCTTGGGTCTCCGTCCCTGTACTGTTGCCTGAAAATCTCAAGCCAATAAGCTGGGGCAATCATTTGTTTTCCTTTTATTGAGGATTGCTATCTTTTATTGCCTGATGTCTAGTGTCTTCAAACAATTACTTCATATATTTTGTGTGTTTTTCCCGTTTTTTGTTGTTGTTGTTCCAGGTGGAAGGTTATATATGTATCTGTTAATTTACCTTTAATAGGAGCAGAAATCTGCTGACCTTTAAAAACATAATTCATGTGCTTTAGTTTAGTAGTTAAATTTTCTGTTCAAATTTGATTTTAATTAATTCATTCAATTTTAACTGTAGCTTTTTTTAAGGGATGGTGGCATTTGATCACATTTTAACCAAGACATTAACCATTATGAAATTTTCCCTGGTAGCTTGTATTATATAAAATATTCTCATTTCTTCTAAGTTAACCTCCTTTGCCTGTAACCAACAAATGGTGGCTTCCAGACCCTCTTTTCTTCAGGAGCTGGTGAGAACAGCACGTGTTTATTAACTGCTGAAGGTGTCCTTAGTCATCAGATCAGATGGTCTCTGACTGGATGGTAGCTGGACTCTCTCCTAAACTGAGATCATCACATTCACTTTCCCCTACTCCAGGTGTCCACAGGAGTTCTGTGCAAGCCTGTTAGAGCTCAGGGAGTTTTTGATATTAGTTTTTAAATCCAGCATAATTAACTTTTAGGTGTTTGTAGATTTCTAAAAACAATCTTCATGTACATAAAGATATTTCTAAGTTGAGTTATTTTTCCTCTCTCTCTCTCTCTGTCTCTCTGTCATCAGCGTATAGTGCTTCTAAATAATCCAGATGCTCTCTGCTGCCCAGCCTAGACTTTCTTGGGGCAGAGGTTTGGCAAAGAACCACTAGCACTGTGATATGCATGTGCTCAGTTCCTTTCTACCATTGCATCAGGGGCAGAAACCTAAGCGAGTCCATACAGCTGACTAGATTATTATCTCGGCTTTAACACACTACAACCAAGGAGGATTTAAACGAAAAGCAGACTTTCTGTCATGCTCAAGCCTCATTCATTATAAGAACACTCCTTCGGCAGTTATTGTCCCCTCTCTTCCTGCCCTTTCTCAGCCAGATGTCTTGAAAAACTTGCTCCCTCCATGTCCTCACACCTGGCCCTGTTGCAATCTGGCTTTTATTCCCTACCTCCAGTTTTTCAAAGCGTCTCTCACTGGTTCCTGCAATCACTTTCAGGCCTCCTCCTGCTTGCGCCAGCTGCTTCTGATGTGGCAGACCCTACCTTTGTCTTTTGCTTTTTTCTCTGCACTCTTTCACTCTTTCCATCCTCAACAAACGTTTCAGGGTCTAACTCAAGGCCCAACACACTCCCCTGGTTTACAGAGTCTTCTCCGTCTTCACTCTCAATCCTCCATCAGGAGGGGAGTCATCAAACGCACAGGAGCCACAGGTTCTCCTGAAAGAAGACAAAGGCATGGGGAAAAGCCCCCAGGACCATCAACAAGACAGTAGGGAAGAGAATGAAGTCAGCTGGAAAAGAATGGGCACACTGAGGACATGCCCACTGTTTCTAGCTGTAGCACAGAATACAGAAAATATAAAATAGGCAAGATTCCTATCTACAGATTATGATCACATCTGATATTCCATGCAAGCACAGAGCAATATGTCAAACCAGAATGCTGAATGAGATTTCACTGTCTCAAAATTGCCAAGTGGAATATGACATTAACATATTGAAACTCTCCTCCATGGTGGGAAAAGAACCATTCAGATGTGTTTTTTTCCAATTTGCTTACACACATGTGTGTGGTCAAGATAAGCAGCAGAAGACACTACACGTCTATGGTAGGTTTAAACACCAGAAACCATTAACTACAATTTTGTCCAATTGCCGTCTCAGCCTGGAAATCTTCTCCCTTCCTGCCAAGACTTTACCCTCCTTCCCAGCTCAGCTTGAAGCGGCCTTTCCCAGGAAGTCTTCCACCATCCCCTGCTTTCCTCTTAGGTGTGAACGTTCACACTTCACACTGTGTGACTCAGGCGACTTCTAGACAAGCTTTCTGTCTTCCGCAGGTCTGGAAGCTTCTCAGAGACAGGGCTGATCCCTCAAGACAGGGAGGCAAGCCCCTCCCGTTCATGAGCCCTCGATGAGTATTTGTGAACTGAAGTTTGTCTGAAGTTCCTGCAGGAGGGTGAGGATTACTGTAGAGGGGTGCCATTGCTGAGGTTCACCCCAGCCTAAGCCACCCATGAGCTATGAAATGCCACTAGAGAGTCCTGGTATGGCACCTTCCTAGCCCCTGCACCAAGTAAATAGTTCTGTACTTCTAATGAAGGAGGGACAGCTGAGGGAGAATACTTCAGGCCCTCCCTGTCTCCTTCTGCAGCACTTTCCAGTCCAAGAGCCCTTGGAGGCCATCTGTGACAAGGAGCGTTAGTGGGGGGTCAGTCTGTCTTGGCTGAGTAATGGTCCAGGCCCTGGTCAGCTCAGGCTGTGTGTGTGTGTGTGTGTGTGTGTGTGTGTGTGTGTGTGTGTGTGTGTGAGAGAGAGAGAGAGAGAGAGAGAGAGAGAGAGAGAGAGAGCGCACTTAGTTATCAGATAATTCCAGTCATTCCAACCATCCAAGTCCCTTTCAGATCCATTTCTCCTCCCTCCCATTTGAGCTCCCTGAAAACCTCACCGCGCATGACTCTCCACTTGGTAACTCTACTCCCTTCCGTCTCCCCCTCCTTATTCCATGGTGACTCGCACCTGACCGACCTGCTCCTCTCCACCCTTCTCCTGTCACTTCAGCACCATAGATATGTCACACACTCTGGCTTAGAGTCTTCTATCATGTTGACAACCATCCTACCCCTCCTCAACACCTCAGCTGCTAACACCCACAGCCTAACTTCACAAGTAAATGCACCACCTTCAATAGGTTGCTTGGGAGCCTAAAGTTCAGTCATCATAATCCTTCATGGTTCTTGCTCACCACAGAATCCTGGCTCCAACTCCTCCATCCACTGGCTGTGGTCTATAGGTCCAGCGTCTCACTTTCTTCCTCACTGGGCTACCCCCACTTGCTTTCCGATGCCCTTATCTACCTTGCACCCTTTATCTCCACTGGGACGAAATGTAAGCACCGGTTAACCAGAACCATCAACCCCATCTGACCTGAGGAGCAGGTGCTGAGGGGCAGCAATGTCACAGTCAGGAAGAAACTTTAAAAATGTCAGATGAGCACCAGCTCTGTCCAGCAGGCTCACCACAATCCTTGGACAAGTTCACACTCCTCCCTTCAACAGTCTACTTGTACCCTCCCCTTTCTCCTCAAATCCTCTTTCCCACCCACCTCAAGCTCTGCAGAGACCCACTGCTCCTGGGAAAAAGTAGAAGCAAAGTCCCACACTCCTAGAGGTGGTGCTGGAACCCTCTTGGGTTTAGGATCTTGCACCAGAATAAAGCCCAAAGCCATTGCCATCCCTCTTAGTCACTCCATGAACTCTGAACCTCAGCGTGGGTTGCCAGCCTGGCCTTTATGTGGAGCAAAGGGGCTTTATGGGAATTGATGAGAAAACATCATTTATTTCCCCTACAGTGGGGTTAGTTCTTCCTTGTTCCCTCCTCTGCATGGCAGGGACCCACTGCAGACCAGAAAACTGCAGGGAGACGCATCCTGATACATTTCTCTCTTTTCCCCTCCAAGCTCTTTCGTTTCTTCAGCTCTACCCTTTGCTGTGGGTTTTGGCCACACCTAGGATGCAGCTAAGGAGGGTGGGGCAGCAGGATTCTCACACAACTTGGAACCTTGTGATGATCTGGCATCAGCCCTCTCTGAAGCAAGTTCTTTCCTCTTTGGAAGGATCTTTGTAGGATTTTTTCAAAGACTTCCTAGTCTCTGCACTCTCTTTCCAGCTGGTCACTCAAGACACCTTCTTCAGCCTTTATGTGATGGGGGAGCCTCAGAACTTGCTCTGTTGTGGGTTTTTGCTCTTTAAGCAGACCTCTTGGGTGGGATATAAAATGACCCCAGCCAGCTTTCTCAGTGGAGTGCCCCAAACCTGGTCCTTGAGAAGCACTTCTCCATTCTCTTTGCCCCTCAAGGTGTCATGCAGGCCCCACCCAGCAACTCTCTCAAAAACCTTTCTCATCACCAGCCTTTTCTCAGCCTTCAAAACCTCTTTCGAGGCTAAAGATAGGAGGCCAGCTAGGGTCACAAAACCAGTCTTTGGCAGCTTCCTTTGTTAGGGAGTCTCCAGCATGACCTGGGAATCAGCCCCTATCTATCCTTCAGCACCCTTTTAAAATCCTGCAGTGCCTGGTTACGTGCACGATGAAGTTTAATGCTTCATGACTGCTGTGTTTCTAAAGCAGGAAGGCAGCAGAAAGCCAGGAAACAGACACATCCTAAAGGGGAATGCACAACCTGATAATTTAACACAGTAGCAAAGGTTTAACCCACCCCTCAGTCCCAGAAAGGCTGCCCCATTGCAGGGTGTATGGGATTCTGCACCACCAGAGAAATGAATATATTGGTATACACCAGGTGTACACAAATACACCCATATGGTATCCTCTGGCTTATATTAATATCTAGAAACCTGAATGTGAGCAGAGGTGGTGATGATGCCTGTGGTCTGGCCTGTGCACCTCACTTGTTTGGAGTCAGCTTTCCAGATGGTGAAGCCCCTGCACCCATCAATTAAGGCACAGACTGAGAACAGAAGCCACTTGTTCTTTCAAGCAGAGAAGGATTTAGGGCAAAGAACTATTTACCAACGTATTGCAATGGCTGACAGGTATGGCTGGAGGGGCCCCAGAGGATGAAAATAGAGGAGGGTTAACTAAAGATGAGGAAGTCATTACCAACCCAGCCCCCAAGCCTGCACCAGCTACCTCACTGCCCCAGGGGCCAGAGGCTGCTGCTGTGGCCAGCATGGACAGCACTAAACCAAAGCAGCCTCTGCTCTCCACCACTGGCAGGGCCAAGTTGAGACCAGGACCAAAAGTGTGGGATGTGTTGGCCACACACTTCCAGCCCCACACCACAGAGTAGGCATGGAGGGTGGGTACGGGGCCCAGCAGGGACAGAAAAGCTCCTGGAGCAGATTCCTGGGAACAGCATGTCTCTTCTCTTCAGAGGTCTCCTCTTCTTTTCTGAAGTTTTACAGATATAGAAAATGACCAGCATGCATGGTGAGTCATGTTTGACAAATTCAGGAAAAAGAGATTGGGGGAGACTCTTGGAGGTCACTCAGTGCCCCCCTGGCAATTCCTCTGAACTTTCACAGATAAGGAATTAATAGTAAAAATAATAATAGTTAACTTTTTAGTGCATGTAAAATATTTCCTAGACACTTAGGGAACTCTACTTCATTTATTTCCCAGGGCAATCCTATGAGATGATTACGCTAATAGCCTTTATGTTATAGATGAGGAAACTGAGACTCCAAGAGGCCAACTCACTTGCTTCAGGTTCCCTGGCCAGGAAGGGACAGCCTCAGCAGGACGTCCCATGCTAGATGACCCCTGGCCTGGCATGATTTCCATTACTCCGGTGCATTGCATAACAGACAAGCTCAATCGAAAATGCTTTCCTAGACCAAGCTTAGGGTCGGAAAGGTGGTTACAGATCATTACAGACTACTTTTACACTTTTTAGGTTGAGAAGAGACATTGCTTTGAAAATACTTGCAGTATTAGATTGAAATGACAAAGGCAGAGTCTGAAGACCAGGCCACAAAAGGAAAATCACATTCACCTTGCGCCCTCTTGTGGAGAAGAAGGCAAAGAATATGATCATATTAACTTAGAAAATGGGGATTTAGTTGATCCACTTCCTAATATAGCTACAATACAATGCAATGATATGCCTCATCATAGTGTGATTTTGTAAATATTTTTCATAAACGAGCCAGGTAGTACTGTATTGCATAATTATTTTTCCTTGTCTGGAAACATCCTTCTGTGTTTTTGCTCCTGAAAAATCATTACATTGCTTTATTTTTTGCTTAGTTTTCTTTGTACTTATCAAAATTAATGCTTAAAATCTTTACTGAAGCCATATGGTCCTCTCAATATTGTTGAATAAGTCTGAATTCTCCAATAATTCTCCTTTTGAAAAATTACTGGGGTTATTCTCAGCGCTACTGCTCAAATTGAGACTACTTTTTTATTTGTTGCACAGCTAGCATCCTGGAATTCACATTTGCATGTCTTTTGATAAAAATCCTAACTTTAATAGGTAAAATTTATCATTTTTTTCTTTCCCCTTGGGATTGGAGTTTTAGTGTCATAGTTCTAAAATCTCTCCCTATCCCAATATCTTGACAATGCTTTCCTATATTATATTCCATCATCTTTAATGTTTTGCTTTTTACAATTAGGGTTATAATTGACTTGAAAATGATTTTGTATATGGTATGAAGTAGGAGTCAATTTTATTTTCCATTTTCCATTTGTATAATTGATTCTGCATTACTTATTGAAAAAAAAAAAAACTTTCTCCCATTATTCTGCAAAGATCTTTGTGTCACATGTCAAGCCATCCATGTATGTGTGAATCTTTTCCTGGTACCTCTAATTTCTTCCATTGGTATGTTTATTCGTCTTACATTAACACCATACTATTTTAGTTATTACAACCTTTTAATGAATCTATGAATTTTTTTTTTTAGATGACAAGGTCTCACCCTGTTGCCCAAGCTGGAATGCAATGGCACTAACATGGCTCACTGCAGCCTCAACCTCCTGGGCTCAAGCAATCCACCAGCCCCAGCCTCCCATGTAGCTGGAACCACAGGTGTGCATCACCACTTCTGGTTAACTTTTAAAATTTGTTTGTGGAAACAGGGTCTCCCTTTGTTACCCAGGCCCATTTCAAATTCATGGACTCAAGCAATTCTCCTCCCTCAGACTCCCAAAGTACTAGGATTGCAGGCGTGAGTCACCACGCCTGGCCCTTTTAATGAATCTTGATAACCAATAAAGCAAGACTTATCACCTCACATTCTCCTTCAAGAGTGTCTCTGTTCTTCTTAACTCTTTGTATTTCCATATAAGTGTTAGTTATTTGTTTTTCAATTTCCATAAAAAGTGTTTCAATTTTTATAGGGATTACATTAAATCTACAAGTTAATTTGGGAAAAATATGCCATTTAAAAATATTAGGTTATGATAGGTTACAATTAAATTATAATCAGTCCATGAACATGGAATTCACTCCATTTATTTAGGTCTTCTTTAGTGTGTTTCAGTAACTTTTCCTGTTATTGGTTTCTCAATAATTTTCTCCACAAATACTGTTTTATAGGCTCTGTTGTTTTTTTTTATTGTGGTAAAATATACATGACATGAAATTTACCTTCTTAACCATCTTTAAGTGCACAGTTTAGTAGTGTCAAATACATTCACATTGTACAAACAATCTCCAGTATTCTTGTAATTCTGCAAAACCAAAACCTTATATCCATTAAACAACTAACTGCCCATTGCTACCTCGCCCTCCTCCCAGTCCCTGGCAATCACCATTCTACTTTCTGTCTGTATGAATTTGACTACTCTAGGTACCTCATATAAGTGGAATAATTCAGTGTTTGTCTTTTTTGTGATTGGCTTTTTTTTCACTTGGCATAATGTCCTCAGGATCTCCCATGGTATACCATGTGTCAGAATTTCCTTCCTTTTGAAGGTTGAATATTGAGAATAGCAGCTATTCTGAATAATGCTGCTATGAACATGGGTGGGCAAGTATTTCTTCAAGACCCTGCTTTCAATTCTTTTGGGTATATACCCAGACGCAGAATTGCTGGATCATATGGTAATTTTATTTTTAGTTTTTTGAGGAACCACCATACTGTTTTCCATTGCAGCTGCACCATTTTACTTTTCTATCAATAAGGCACAAGGGTTCCAGTTTATCCACATCTTTGCCAATGCTTGTTATTTTCTGGTTGTTTGGTTTGGTTTTTTGCTAGTAGCCATCCTAATGTGTGTGAGGTGATATCTTGTGGTTTTGATTTACATTTCCCTAATTAATGGTGTTTAGCATTTTTTCAGGTGTTTGTTAGGCCATTTGTATATCTTCCTTGGAGAAATATCCATTCAAGACCTTTGCCCGTATTTTAATTGTTTGTTTCTTGTTGTTGCATTGTAGTTCTTTATATATTCTGGATATTAAGCCCTGTCTAAAATGATTTACAAATATTTTCTTACATTCTATAAGTTGCATTCTTACTCTGTTGATTGCGTCCTTTGATGAACAGGAGTTTTAAAGTTTGATGTGGTCCAGTTTATCTATTTTGGCTTTGTTGCCTGTGTTTTTGGTGTCATATTAAATAAATCATTGCCAAATCCAATGTCATGGAGGTTTTCCCCTGTTTTCTTCTGATAGTTTTATAGCATTAGCTACTACGTTTAGGTTATGTATTATTATTATTATTATTATTATTATTATTTGAAACGGAGTCTCGCACTGCACTCCAGCACAGGCTAGAGTGCAATGGTGCAATCTCGGCTCACTGCAACCTTCAGCTCCCGGGTTTAAGCGATTCTTTTGCCTCACCCTCCCAAGTAGCTGGGATTACAGTCACCTGTCACCACACCCAGCTAATTTTTTGTATTTTTTTAGTAGAGATGGTATTTCACTATGTTGGCCAGGATGATCTCAAACTCCTGACCTCGTGATCTGCCCGCCTCAGCTTTCCAAAATGCTGGGATTGCAGGCATGAGCCACCGCGCCTGGCCAGGTGTTTAGGTCTTTAATTCATTTTTGAGTTATTTTTTGTATGATGTATAAGGGTCCCACTTCATTCTTTTGCATATGGATATCCAATCTTCCCCACACTATTTGTTGAAAAGACTGTTTCCCCACTGGATAG
Source organism: Cebus imitator (assembly GCF_001604975.1). Lineage (NCBI taxonomy): Eukaryota > Metazoa > Chordata > Mammalia > Primates > Cebidae > Cebus > Cebus imitator. The sequence goes on from NW_016107763.1 coordinate 678,115, forward strand.
TCTCAGCACCCTTGTTAAAAAAGCATTTGACTATGTGTGGGATAGTTTATTTCTGAACTCTCCGTTCTATTTTCTTGGTCTGCAGATCTGTCTTTATTACTCGATTTTTGGAATACGTTTTGTTTCAAGTTTTGTTTCAAATTTGTTTTGTTTCAAGATTGTTCTGGCTATTTGGAAGCCCTTCAGATTCCCTCAATTATATTTCACAACTTTTTGCTTAAAAGTTGTGCCTATCTTTTGCTATATGCTTTAGGTGTTTAATTTTCAATGACTATTTAAAGGATTTTTAATTTTTGTTTGTTTTTGCTTTCCAACTCATTGCTGAACTGTAAAAAATGCAGTTGCTTGTTGTATACTGAACTTGTTAATACTCTACATTTATCTATAGGTTATCTACAAATATTACCATGTCTTATTAAAAAAAAAAAATCCTCCTTTTTTTTTTTTGAGATGGAGTTTTGCTCTAGTTGCCCAGGCTGGAGTGCAGTGGTGTGATCTCAACCTTTGCCTCCTACTGCAACCTTTGCCTCCTATGTTTAAGTGATTCTCACTCCTCAGCCTCCGGAATAGCTGGGATTAACAGGTGTCTGCCACCACGCCCAGCAAATTTTTGTGTTTTTAGTAGGGACGGGGTTTCACCATGTTGGTCAGGTTGGTCTGGATCTCCTGACCTCTTGATCCGCCCACCTTGGTCTCCCAAAGTGCTGGGATTACAGGCATGAGCCACTTCAACCGGCTGGTTTTCTCTTTTTAACATAGAGATTTGATTGTATTAAACACCTTTTTGTATCTATTAAATCATATGATTTTTCTTCTTTGGTTAATACAGTGAATTGCATTTAATAATTTTCCAACAGTATTAAGTAAACCTTACATTTCTAGAATGAACCCATTTCATCACATTGTATGTATTGCTGAGGCATTTTGCTAATATTTTATTTAGATTTTTGTAACTGTATTCATTAGTGAAATTACCTTGCCATATTTTTTCTTTTTCTTTTTCTTTTTTTTTTCTTTGTTTTTATTAACTTTTGGTATCAGGCTTATCCTGGCCTTATAAAATGAGAATGAGGATATTTTCTATTTTTCTAACTTCTTTAAACATTTTTGAAATTGGCATTATTTCTTCTTTAAATGTTCGGGAAGATTTCATTAATGAAATAATCTAGGCTTGTAGTTTTTGCAGGGTGGGGGTGATATTTAAAATTATAGATTCAATTTCCTTAGCAGTATTTGGCTATTAATGTTGCCTATTTTTACTTCTATCAGTAAATTGGAAAATTATATGTTCAAGAAATTTCAAATGACTATTTATAAATTTCAAATTGTTATTCTTTTCATTTCTGCCAATCTATAACAATGTCTCCATTCTCATTTTTAATGTCTGTTATTTGTAGGGCTATCATACATCTTGATTTGCCTGAAATGGACCTGATGTGTACAGAAGAATCCCGGTTAATATATATTGTTCTGGCATCTTATTTATTTAGTTCTGGCATCTTATTTAGTTAACATTTTTCCCTAGAGAAACAAAATTTAACTATCATCAATAGTTGAATTTTAAAAAGCCATATGGTTTTGGTCGATCTTCACTTTGGAATTCATTAAGACTTCAGCCATGATGTGGCCCAGTAGTATGCAAGACACATGTGCAACGAGCAGCTTTCTCACTTTAACTGTTTACTCTCTGACCCTTTTCCAGATGCAAAGTAACTAGCATCACCTTTTCCAGGACAGCCTGTAAGGCACTTGCTGATAAAAAAGAAGTGCTCTGGCAGATGTGTGGCAAGGCATAGCTACCTCTGTGTCTCGGGTGGTATTGGGAGAAATCACTGGTAATGATGACCCTGTCAACCATTTGGTATATCAGCCTGTTGGACCATGGCTCAGGTCATGACCTGTGATATGTAGGAACCCTCAGGGTCCAGCCAGGGAGCTCCTTAGAAAATGTGGGAAACTATCATCTTCCAATTGGTCTCATGAGAGATGGAAAAACAAAAAAGAAAATGCAGGAAACTGGATTTAAATGTGTACAAAGTAGGTGCAGGAAACAGCAGGCAAATAGTCCTGGGAGAGTGTACAGAAAGTAGTTACATCCTGTCATTTACTGTATGGTAAAATCTACAATCATTTAATTGTTTAATAATACTTTAAAAATTTTCAACAAACGCTTTCAGCAACAATGAGCTCATATAAACTACGCGTGTAATAAGAGATTGAGGAATGAGTTTTCATTTCTCAGAAAAGTTGAAGATAACCATATAACTTGACAAAATATTTATCAACATTTATCAGCCACCCTGATGTGATCCTATAAAAACCAGAAACACAAACTGCTGAAGAACGTCAACATCTACTTCAAAGTTAGGAGATATGTTGAGAAAGTTGTGCCCCAAGAAGGTGCTGTCACACACGCAGTAGCACAAGGTGCTTCTACATATATCTCTCTAGAAAGCATGTCTTTTCATTTAGATAAAATGACCTTTCTTCTAATATAATTTATTCATATAAAAAAGAAAAACCATAGCCATCAATGTATTGGCTCCAAAGGCAGAAGAACTTATAAGTAAAATCAGATTATTTAAATAGAAAGCCAGTTAATTCCAAAATGGTTTGATTTTCTCCCCCACTCTAATTAATAGAATCAAACACGCTTTGGAGTTCAGTTGGAAATGAAACATCTGACATTTATGAATGCAACTACAAATTCAGCTGATAATTCAATATTGAAGATATTATTTGTTTGGGATGCTAATACAAACACAAATTTTGGTGAAGTACAGCATCACAGTAAAAACAGTGTTCTTAGTAAATTAAGTAACATGATACAAAAATCTATCTAGTAGTGCACACTCAATCTATAATTGTGTCTAAACAAGTTGTGAGATCCCAGCTGAAATAACTATTTTATACATTCACAATCAGGCTAACTGAACTACAAAATTCAAGGTAAGTCTGACCTAGAATTAAAAAATACTTCAGCCGGGGGGACTTCTGCCAAGATGGCAGAATAGGAACAGCTCCAGAATGTAGTTCCCAGCGACAGCAACGCAGAAGGTGAGTGATATCCACATTTCCAAGCGAGGTACCAGGTTCATCTCAATGGGACTGGTTGGACAGTGGATGGAGCCCAAGGAGGGCAACTGAGGCAGGGTGGGGTGCTGCCTCACCCAGCAAGTGCAACGGGCCGGAGGGTACTCCCTCCTACCCAACGGAGGCTATCGGGGATATTTCCATACACTCCAGAGCTCTGGTTCGGATGCTGTTTTGCAGCCCCGGAGGGTGACTCCCAGGCAAGCAGGGTCTGGAGTGGACCTCCAGCAGTCCTGCAGCAGAGTGGCCTGACTGTTAGAAGGAAAACTAAAAAACAGAAAGAAATAGCCTCAACATCAACAAAAAGGATGTCCACTCAGAGACCCCATATGCTTGTGGGCTCCCCCCAGCTGCTGTGTAAACTTCTTTGTGCCCAATAACAAGGGTTGAAGTTGAGGCAGCAATTAATAGCCTAACAACCAAGAAAAGCCCAGGTCCAGATGGGCTCACAGCCGAATTCTACTACACATACAAAGAGGAGCTGGTACCACTCCTTTTGAAACTATTCCAAACAATCCAAAAAAAGGGAATCCTTCCCAAATCATTGTATGAGACCAACATCCTCCTGATACCAAAACCTGGCAAAGACTCAATAAGAAAAGAAAACTTCAGGCCAATATCCATGATAAACATAGATGCAAAAATCTTCAATAAAATACTGGTAAACCAAATGCAACAGCATATCAAAACAATTATCCATCACGACCAAGTAGGCTTCAACTGGGGATGCAAGGCTGATTCAACATATGCAAATCTATAAATGTAATCCATCACATAAACAGAACCAAGAAAAAAAAAACAATTTCATTTGGAAATATCAGATACAGGCTACAAAACAATTATATATACTATGTTTTTTTTTTAAGAAAGACAATTCAACAAAAGAAAATTAATAAATGTAATTACACCATATCAATAGAATAAAAAGCAAAAACCACATGATTATTTCAATAGACGCAGAAAAAAATTAACCAAAAAGTCAATATCCTTTCATGAGAAAAACAAACCTAGAAATTGAAGGGAACTTCTTAAACTTAATATAGAGCATCTATGAAAACCCACAGCTAGCCAGGCGCAGTGGCTCACACTTTTCACCTCAGCACTTTGGGAGGCCAAGACGGGTGGATTGCTTGATATCAGGAGTTTGAGACAAGCCTGGGCAATGTGGTGAAACCCTGTCTCTACAAATAACACAAATGCTAGCCAGGCATGGTGGTATGCACCTTTGGGCCCAGCTACTCAGGAGGCTGAGGTGGGAGGATCACCTGAGCCTGAGGAGGTCGAGGCTGCAATGAGCCGTGATTGTACCACTGCACTCCAGCCTCGGAGACCAAGTAAGACCCTGACTCAAAACAACAACAAAACCCTCACAGCTAACATCACACTAAATGGCAAAAATTGGAAAGTTTTCTCCCTAAAATTGGGAATAAGACGAGGATGTCCATTTTTACCACTCCTATTCAACATTGTACTGCAGATTCTAGCCATGGAAATTGAGCAAGAAAATGAAATAAAAAGCACCCTGATTAGAAAGGAAGAAGTAAAGGTATCTTTATTTGCAGATGATATGAATTATACAAAGAACAGTCTACCAGCCTGGGCAACAAAGCAAAACGCGTCGCTCCACAAAACTTAAAAAATTAGCCAGGCATCATGGCACATGCCTGTGGTACACCCCTACTCAGAAGGCTGAGGTGGGAGGACTAAGTTTGAGGCTGGGAAGTCAAGGCTGCAATGAGCTGCGACTGTGTCACTGCACTCCAGCCTGGGCAACAGAACATGATTCTGTTCCTAAACATAAGAAGAGAAAGATTCTAAAGAAGACACCACCTGCCTCAGCCCCCCAAAGTGCTGGGATTACAGGTGTGAGCCACTGTGAAGCTGAGGTCAGGAGTTCAAGACCAGCCTGGCCAACATGGTGAAACCGCATCTCTACTAA
>NW_016107763.1:683286-700600 GCF_001604975.1 Cebus imitator
AAAAAAAAAAAAAAATGAAACCACCAAAAGAACTATTAGAACTAATAAGTAATAAACAAGTTCAGCAATTTTGCTGAACCCTTGTAATTGATACAAGATCAATATACAAAAATCAATTGTATTTATATATAGTAGCAATGAATAATCCATAAATAACATTAGGTATTCCGTTTACAATAGCCTCAAAAATAATGAAATACTTAGGAATAAATTTAACAAAATAAGTTGGAAGCTTGTACACTAAAAACTATAAAACATTGTTGACAGAAATTAAAGAGACTTTAAAAACAGAAAGACATTCTATATTCATGGATTGGAAAACATATAATATTAAGGCGGCAATACTTCCCCAACTGATCTACAGATTCAACACAATGCCTATCAAAATCACTGCTGCCTGTTTTAGAAGAAAATGACAAGCTGATTCTAAAATTTATGTGGAAATACAAGGGACCCAGAATAACCAAAACAATCGGGAAAGAATGAAGTTGGAGAACCTACACTTCTTGATTTTGAAACTTACCACAAATCCACATTAATCAAAACTATGTGGTACTGGCATAAGGATAGATACACTGATCACCAGAATAACACTGAAAGTCCAGAAATAAACTCATATGCTCATGGTCAACTGATTTTTGACAAGGGTGCCAAAACAACACGATGGGTCAGAATGAGTTTTTCAACAAATGGTTCTGGGACAACTGGATTTCCACATGAAAAAGGATGAAATTACACCCTTACCACACATCATATACAAAAATTAACTCAAAATGGATCTAAGACCTAACTGCAAGAGCTAAGGCTATAAAATTCTCAGAAAAAAATAGGAATAAATCTTTATGACCTTGGATTAGACAGTGGTTTCTAAACAGGACACCAAAACACAAACAACTAAAGAAAAAAATGGAACTTCATCAAAATTTAAAACTTCTGTGTTTCTAGGTAAACTATCAAAAAAGTGAAAAGACAATCCACTAAGAAGAAAATATTTGCAAATTATATATCTGATAACAGACTAGTATCCAGAGTACACAAAGCACTCTCACAACTGAACAATATAAAGGCAAATAGCTCAGTTTTAAAACAGACAAAGAATTTAAATAGACATTCTCCAAAGAAATAATATAAATGGATGATAAGCACTTTAAGGTATGCCCGACATCATTAATCATTAGGGAAATGCAAGTCAAAACCACAATGAGATACCACCTTAAAACCACTAGGATGACTATAATAATAATTATAAAATAGAAAATAAGTGTTGGCAAGCATGTGGACAAGCTGGAATCCTCATACATTGGTGGCAGAAATATAAAATTGTACAGCCCCTTTGGAGCATAGCTTAGCAGTTCCCCAAAAGGTTAAACAGAGATTTGCCATATGATCTAACAATTCCATTCCTAAGTATATATGCGAAAGTACTGGAAACATATGTTCACACAAAAACTTGAAAACAAATGTTTATAGCAGCATAATTTAGAATGCCCCCAAAGTAGAAACAACCCAAATGTCCATTAACTGACGAATAGACAAAACGTGATATAGGCATACAGTGGAATATTATTTAACAACAAAAAGAAATGAAGTACTGATCCATGCTACAACATGATGAACCTTGAAAACACTGAGATAAGTGAAAGAAACCAAACCCAAAAGGACACATGTTGTATGATTCCTTTTATGTGAAATATCTGGCACATGCAAATCCACAGAGATATAAAATAGATTAGTGGTAGTCAAGAGCTGGCTGGGAGGAGGAGGCAATGGGGAATGACTGATCATAGGAACTCATTTGAGGCATGATTAAAATATACTGTAATTAGATAGTGATGATAGCTATACAACTTTGTAACTATACTAAAAAGCATTGAATCATATGCTTCAAAGGGGTGCATTTTTATGGCATGTATATGTTTCCTATTGCTGCTGTAACAAAATATCACAACCTGGCTGGTTTAAAACAAGACAAATTTACATTTTAGTTCTGGAGGTCAGAAGCCTGTTACAGGTCTCACTTTGCTAAAAGCAAAGCATCAGCAGTGTTGCATTCCCTTCTGGAGCTAACTAGAGAAATGTTTCCTTGCCTTTTCCAGCTTCTAGAGGCTGCCTGCATTCCTGGCTCATGGCCCCTTCCTCCATCTTCCAAGGAAGCAACAGCAGATTGAGTCCTTCTCACATCACATCAATCTGACCCTGTTCTCCTGCCTCTCTTTCACTTTTGTGGACCCTTTGATTACATTAGGCCCAACCAGACAACCCAGAATAATCTCTGTATTTCAAGGTCAGCTAGTTGGCAACCTCAATTTCATCTGTAACTTTAATTCACCTTTGCCATGTAGTACAATATATTCACAGGTTCCAGGGACTGGGATGTGGGTATCTTTGGAGAGGCATTATTCTGCTTACTACGGCATGTAACTGGAATTGCTGGATCATATGGTAATTCTATTTTAATTTTTTGAAGAACTTTAGTATAGTATTTTAACTTTGCTTTCTTAATTATCTCTAAATAATGGGAAAAAGTCATATTACAAATGTAGAATATATTTTTAAATATTATGATGTGTTAATTTAAAATGTTTTATGTAAATCATTTTTGCATATCAAGCACAAATTGACAAATTATCTTTTTAGTCCCAAGTGGCTTTGAAAAATCACATATTGATGTCAAAGATGCTCTCTAGTCAAATTAGGTTGAAAAACACTGTATTAGCTGAAACACCGAATTTGGAGCAAGATAGAGATTGATCAGTGCAGCAAGTGGGTAAGGACAGTTATTTAATTAAAATGTATTCACTGAGTAGTGACTTACTGTATGTGTGTTTTGATGGACAGTGCAAAAAAGGAATGAGACATCATCCTAAAAGAGGTTAGGGTCTAGTGGACTGGGGCAGGTGGGGCGGGCGATGGAGAACAGTCTAATACATCCAATAATTAAAGGACAATTATATTCAGAATGTATAATTAGGTACTAAATGTATGATACTATCAAATCCTTCAGGGACACAGAGAAAGAAAAATCCTGCAGGGTAGGGTAACTGGAAGAAGCTTCATGTTGAAATAAGCTGTGTCTCAAATTTGAGAGGATGAGAGGAGTCATTTAAGGCACATACAAGGTAAACTTCAAGTTTATGGAAAAACAAAATTAACAGATAAAAAATTAAAATATTAAAACTTTATTTCTCAGCATAAGCTCCACCAAGATCAAGATACTTTTGTAAGTGATGATACCAGCCATGTAGTCCATCCCTAAAGAACCTAGGGTCCTGGGAATTAAACCATGTCAATGCAGTCTTTTTTACATTATTAACTGAAGAAAAAAATGGGTGCCTTTACAGATTTTTTTTTTTTAGATTAGAAAAAAAATTCACAATGAGCCAAATCAGGACTGTAAGGTGGCAGATGTCTAATGATTTCCCATTGAAACCTGTGCAAAACTGTCCTTGCTTAACGAAAGGAACAAGTAGCAACATTGTCATGGTGAAAAAGGACTCTCTGGTGAAGCTTTCTGGATGTTTTTCTGCTAAAGTTTTGGCTGTCGCAAACCACCCCCATAATAAGCAGTGTTATCATTCTTTGACCCTCCAGAAAGTCAACAAGCAAAATTCCTTAAGCATTCCAAAAAACTGTTGTCACAACATTTGCTCTTAACCAGTCCACTGTTGCTTTTGACTACCAATTCCACCTCTTGGTAGCCATTGCTTTGATTGTACTGTCTTCAGATTCATACTAGTAAAGTCATGTTTCACCTTCTGTTACAATTCTTCAAAGAAACGATACTGGATCTCAGTCTTATTTGTTTACAATTTCCACTGAAAGCTCTACTCTTGTCTGCAGTGGATCTGAGAGTGATGGTTTTGGCACTCATTGAGTGGAAAGTTTGCTCAACTTTAATTTTTTAGTCAGAATTGTGTAAGCTGAGCCAATTGAGACATCGATGGTGTTGGTTTTTGTTTGTGCTGTTAACTGTCAGTCCTCTTCAATTAGGGCACGAACAGGATTATTTTTTCCCTGCAAGTTGATGTGGATGGTCTGCCACTGCAGGCTTTATCTTCAACATCATCTTGTCCTTCTTAAAGTGATTTATCCACTTGTAAACTACTGAATTATTTGGCGGCATTGTCCCCGTAAACTTTTTGTAAGGCAGCAATGATTTTGCCATTCTTCTATGCAAGCATCACCATAAATTTGATGTTTGTTCTTGCTTCAATTTTAGCAGAATTCATGTTGCTCCGATAGGAGTTCTTTTCAAACTGATATTCTTAATGCCTCAAACTAGGTTCTATTCAGACATGTATGTCAAGTTAGTATGAAATTATTTGCAAAGAAATTTTAAATCCATGCATACTTTTTCATAATACACATTTTTCATGAACTTTTTAAAGTTTCCCTCAAAGAATACTGTGAGCAAAAGCACAGAGATTCAAATGAGAGTAGGACTCTGACTACTCAATCGTGTACCCTTCTACACATCTTTGAGCACATCTGTACATCAACAAAGAAACTCAATTTTTTTCTGTAATAAAATACAACTATCAGCTGGGTACAGTGACCCATGCCTGTAATCATTTGAACTATGCTGGGGACTATGACTTCCAAACCAGCATAGTTCAAAGTTTCTGACAGAGAAAGAAAAATACTGCAAATGGATTATTGGTCATGCTCACTTTCACCCCTTGATGCCCAGGTCCATGTAATCTGGCTATGGAGAAACAGCATCATATAACGATCTCAGATTCAAAGCATGTACAATACACTGTAAGACAGAATGCTGTTGTTTTGGAGCACTATCTCCCCACTGGCACCATAACTGAGTTTTTAGTAATCCATTCCAACTTTCAGTTAGGCCAGCTGCTTCTAGATGTTGGAGTATGTGGGTAGTAGGACCAATTGATTCCTTCCATAGACATGAACTCATTGCTATCCTTCATTTGCTGTGAAATGAGATCCTTGATGAGAAACAATGCGTGCAGAATACCAAGATGATGAATAGGGCATTTCGTAAGTACACAGATAGTAAGGCTAGCTGAAGTAAAACAGGCAGGGAAGTCGAATCCATATTCAGAATACATGTCTATTCCAGTGAGGATTAATCTGTTTCCTCTATGAAGAAAATGGTCCAGTGTAATCAACCTGCCACCAGGTGGCTGGCTGGTTCCCGAGGACTAATTGAAGAGCTTAGGGTTGGCCTCTTCAAATGGTCAGGGACCATTTGAAGGGGTTAGTGTTGGCCTCTGCTGTTGACAAAGTAGGTACACATGGTGGTGTTCGCTAGGTCAGTTTTGGTGAGTGGGGGCGGTCCCTGTTTTTGAGCCCATACATAGCCTCCATCTCTGCCACTGTGTCTACTTTGTTTACAGTCCGTTGAGCAAGCACTAAGGAAAGAGATGGATTTATATTCACTGAGAGTGTCATTTTGTCCACCCGATTGTTAGGCACCTCCTCTGCAGTCCACAGCCTTGGCTCACTGGATAGCAGAAAAGTTACTGTTTTGCCATGGTCGTGAAACTTGCCTGAAATCTGCCCTTCGGAACTTATCAGAGGTCTTCCCTCTAGGGTGCAAGAGACAGCCATTCACGGGGAGGCATCTCACTGGAGGCGCTCGGCTACAAAACTGCCCAAGAAGATGCAGGAGCAAGCTGCTACAAGGAGGAACTATTACTGGATGCTAGAGAAGCTGTGCGCGCCAGACCCAAAAGCGAAGCCCTTCCTCCCGCAATGTCTTTCTAGCGACACCTGCTGACAAATTGTAACATCATGCCTCCTGCTAAGGAGCATTTCCTTATTTTTCCTCCTGTGATTTGGCTTATCAAACACTGTATCTACAACTTAAAATTAAACCAAGAAATTAAATGAACTCTTCCTCACACACAGGTGAATTAATCTTTGCCTTCAAATCCTCTTGCTATGTAATAATTTTCAGAACTTGCAAGAAGTATATTTTTATTTTATTCTAATCATTTTCTTGAGAAGCATCAAGATAAAATAGAAGAACAGAGTCAGGAGATACAAGGTCCCAGATGGGTTCTGCCACCTACTATCTGGCTACATTGGGATAAACATTTTCAGAGTGGGGGTCTTTAGTTTTGTCATCTGGAAAAGGAAGGAGGCAGAACAACTGCTCAGTGCATTTCTTCCAGTTTGCCTACTCTCATTCCCGTTTCCTGCTTCCAGGAAATTTTATGAATGTGCTGAGTGATGATTAATTATAGACCACATTCATTTCCATTTCATCTCCTCCGCAAGGTACAGCCTTATATTTTCCTGTGGTTATAAACACATCCCATTATAGACTTATATTCTGTTTACCATATTTTGCTTTGGCCTTTGCCTAGGGGCAGATTCCAAAGGCATCAGGCAGTTGGATAGAAGGATTTGTATATTCAAAATTGTGGCTTGAATCTCTCCACCCAGATATCACTGATGTTGGTTTCCCTGCTGTCCTAATCTACCCTCCACCCAGACTCGCCGCCTTTCTTAGGCCCCTTTCCTTTAATCTCTGCCTTAAGGAAATAGATTTAAAAGGCCCCTTTCATGTTACGTAGCAGTCACAGGAGGGTGAATTTCAACAAATTGCTAGCTGGCAAAGGCAGTGTGCTGGGTTGAATACCCCCCAAAATTTGTGTCCACCTGGAACCTCAGAATGTGACCTTATTGGAAATGTACATTTTTTGAAGATGTAATTAATTAAGATGAGGTCATACCCAACTGTTAGGGTGGGCCCTAAAGACAATGACAGATGTCTTTTTTTTTTTTTTAATTTAATAGAGATGGGGTTTCACCATGTTGGCCAGGCTGGTCTCAAACTCCTGGCCTCAAGTAATCCACCCTCCTCGGCCTCCCAAAGTGCTAGGATCACAGGCATGAGCCACCGTGCCTGGCCTGACTGGTATCTTTTTAAAAGATGATATGTGGAACCACACTGAGACACAGAGGGAAGAAGTCCGTGTGACACCAGAGGCAGAGATTGGAAAGACGCAGCTGCAAGCCAGGGAATGTCAAAGACTGCCGGCAACAAGCAGGAATCATAGAGACAAGGAAGGCTTCCTCCCTAGAGCCTTCACTGAGGGTATGGCCTTACCAACACCTTGGTTTCAGACTTCTAGCCTCCAAAACCATGTGATAATAAATCCCTGTTGTTTCAAGCCACCAAGTTTGCAGTAATTAGTTACAGTATGAATTTCCTAGGGAGGGAACTAATAAGGGAATCACCTCACATATTACTGTTTAGTTCTAGTCTATGGAGAACCAACTCAAAGATGAATACATGGAGCCCCATGCCTTGGAAGAGGGGTGGAAGCAAGACTTCATATGGGACAGTGTGCTGAGCACCCAATGTTATAGCAGACCCTGAAGTTCCAACATGTCTCCTTTTCATCATGCTTTACTGTCTTCCCAGACATGAATTTTCAGTATTGGATGAGATGTATTCTCTTCATTTCTTTACATTCAAATTGTCATGAAGTCATTATTTTTTCTTTTTCGAGATGGAGTCTTGCTCTGTCACCCAGGCTGAAGTGCAGTGGCACAATCTTGGCCCACCACAACCTCTGCCTCCAGGGTTCAAGCATTTCTCCTGCCTCAGCCTCCTAAGTAACTGGAGTCATAGGCATGCTCCACCATGTCCAGCTAATTGTGTGTGTGTGTGTGTGTGTGTGTGTGTGTGTATTTTTAGTAGAGACAGGGTTTCACCATGTTGGTTAGGCTGGTCTCGAATTCCTGACCTCAGGTGATCCACCTGCCTTGGCCTCCCAGAGTGCTGGAATTACAGGTGTGAGCCACTACACCCAGCCCCATTATGCTTTTTATTCCAAAGTAAATCCTCCTCATTGATTATCTGTCTTCTCTGGTAAGTATGCCTTTAAATCTGTCTGAATCATCTTCATTAAATTTCAGATTTAACATTTTGCCCTCATCCTTCATTTTCTTCCTGTTTACCCTGGGCTCCCATTACAAATATGAATCAAATTTCACATCTTCTTGTTTCCAGTCCACTCTCATAAGCCCATTGCTAGCAATGAACTGACTCTTTTATCGATTTGTTCCTCTCCTTTTTTTTGTTATGTTTTTATGGAGCATGGACATAGAGAACACAAGGATAAATGAGACGCAGACCCTGCCTAATGTGTACATGAGTGAAATAGACACATCACAGAAGATCCCAAATTTCTGTTGGAGAGAATAGGTGAATGGCAGTGCTAGTCCAGGAGAGAGAAGATACAGGAGAAAAGAGGCAAGCAGAGGGAAAGAGAGGAAGAATTCATGATCAGTGTAGGATGTCTGTGAAACAAGCAGTCACGTTTAGTGGCAGTCAACTCTATGGAGATGGGACTCAAAAAAAAAAAAGTCAGACTCAAGATATAGGTTGGAACTAATTAGTTTAGATATGGTAGTTGAAGCCTTATACGTGGCAATAGATGAGCTAGCCATAGAGAGCCTACGGCATGAAAAATGCAGGAACTAAAGGCAGAACGATAGAGAACACTAATAATATGTGAGGTTGCAGAACAGCCAGGAGTGTTTAGAAGATGGAGGAGAAAATTCATTTTCCTTTCTTTCTCCTCCAGCTGCCCAAGATGCCAAACGGAAAGAAGGCCAAGGGGAAGAAGATGGCCCCAGCCCCTGCTGTCTCGAAGAAGCAGGAAGCTAAGAAAGTAGTAAATTCCTTGTTTGAGAAAAGGCCTAAGAATTTTGGCATTGGACAGGACATTCAGCCCAAAAGGATCTCCCTTGCTTTGACAAATAGCCCAGCTATATCTGGTTTCAGCGGCAAAGGGCTATCTCCTATGAGTAGCTGAAAATGCCTCCTGTGATTAACTAGTTTGCCCAGACCTTGGACTGCCAATGAGCTCCTTAACTGCTTAGGCTGGCCCACAAGTACAGACCAGAGACAAAGCAAGAGAAGCAGAGGCTGTTGTTGTGGGCTGAGAAGACAGCTGCCAGCAAAGGGGATGTCTCCACGAAGAGGTCACCTGTCCTTTCAGCAGGGTTAACACTGTCACCACTTTGGTGGAGAATGAAAAGGCTCAGCTGGTGGTGACTGCACATGATGTGGATCCCATAGAGCTGCTGTCTTCCCTCCTGCCCTGTGTCATAAGATAGGGGGCCCTTACTGCATTACCAAGAGGAAGGCAAGATTGGGGTATCTAGTCCACAGGAAGACCTGTATCACTGTCACCTTCACACTATCTAATTCAGAAGACAAAGCTCTGACTAAGCTAGAAGAAGCTACCAGGACTAATCACATCAAGTGATTCTCCCATCTCAGCCTCCTGAGTAGCTGGGACTGCAGGCATGTGCCACCACACTTGGTTAATTTTTTTGTGGAGATGAGTGGGGTTGCCCTAAGCTGGTCTTGAACGTCTGGGCCCAAGCGATCCTCTAGCCTTGTATTTTGTTTTTCTTTTTAATGTTTTAAAACAAACTTTAAAAGTTAACAACCAATTCAATTTTAAAACATAGGCTAAATATAACCTATCAACAGACTGGTCATTATCAAGATGTATAGCTTGTGTCTTCTGTTAGACCCTTCCCTGAGAAAAATGCACATATGCACCTAGAAACACATATTTCAGTAGGTACCCAGTAATGTCCATTAGAGCTTTCTCTGCTGACGAAAATGTTCTATATTTGTGCTGTCCATTATGGCATGAGGCTATTGAGCACTTGAACTGTGGCAAGTATGACTGAGGAATTGAATTTCTAATTTTAATTAATTAAAATTTAGATGTAATTAGCCACAGGTGTCTAGTGGTTACCACATTGGGTACACAAAGGGCTACAGATCATGGGTTAAAATTCCTCTCAAATGCTTGTCTTCTCAAAGATTTTTTTTTTTTTTTTTGAGACAATTCTTTAGTGACTATGGAGACTCTCCACCTTGGATGCTGTGGTAGGTTAAAAAAAATGGCCCCAATGATATCAGGTCCTGATTCCTGGAACATTTACAAATGTTTACATCACATTTACCAATGTTACCTTATTTGGAAAAAGAAACTTTGCAGCTGTGTTTAAATTAAAGGTCTTGAGATGGATAGATTATTCTGGATTATCTGGGTGGGCCCTAAATGCAACCACGTGCATCCTTATTAAAAGGAGGTAGAGGGAGATTTGAAGATGCTGGCCTTGAAGACTGTAGTGATGCAGCCAGAAGCCAAGGAATGTTGGCAGCCAAAAAACACTGGAGGAAGAAAGGAATGAATTCTCCTTTAGAGCCTCTAGATGGAGGATTGTCCTGCATGCTGACACTTTAAACCCAGTGAAGTAGGTTTCTGACTTCTGGCCTTCAGAACTATGAGGAAATATATTTCTGTTGTTTTAAACCACCAGATTTGTGATAATTTGTTGCAGCAGCCACAGGAAACTAATACAGTTGCCCATTGGAATCACTTGGGGAGCTTTGTCTACATTATTTCATTTAATCTTCAGATTATTATGATCCCAATTCTATAATCAGGAAATGAGGATTAGAGAATTTTAGGACTTAACCCACAGTAGCTTGTGGCAGAATTGGGGAGTGAACCCAGGTTTGTCTGTTGACTTTTGGACCTCACTGGATTTCATAAACAAGGGAACAAAAAATGTCTAAGAAGAATCCTAAGACTTCTGCCTGGAACATAGAGCTAACAGCAGCTTCACTACCAAAGCAAGGAATTTGGCCTATTGAGGGTGAAAGGAGGAGAAGATGAACTCAATTTGGGATACTTCCTGATATGGTTTGGCCTTGTGTCCCCACCCAAGTCTCATTTTGCAACTCCAATAATTCCCATGTGCTGTGGGAGAGACCTGGTAGGAAGTGATTAAGGCATGGGGGTGAGTCTTTCCCATGCTGTTCTCATGATAGTGAATGGGTCTCATTAGATTTGATGGTTTTAAAAATGGGAGTTTCTCTGCACAAGCTCTCTTTTTTTTGCCTGCTGCCATCCATGTAATATGTGACTTGCTTCTCTTTGCCTTCTGCCATGATTGTGAGGTCTCCCCAGCTATGTGGAACCATAAGTCCAACCAAACCTCTTTCTTTTGTAAATTGCCGAGTCTCAGGTATATCTTTATCCACAGCATGAAAACAGACTAATACACTTCCTTAACTGTTTTCCCAGCTTGGTACTTCATTCACATCAAGGGAAACATAAGCTTCCCTGGTTCCCTCACACAAACTCTCATATCTGTTCCTTGTGTAAAAATAAGTATATTGAAATCTAAGCTGCTGGAATTCTAAATTATTTTAGGCTTTGGAGGAATGTTATTACTGAGCCTGAGTCACATGATAGGCACCTGTAACTTAAGGAGCTATAACCTTCTGTTTCTCTGATTATAGATTAGCCTTTTCCCTTACCTGCATTGTTTTATAAAATGCTATAAATGACCAAAACGCTGCAAGGAAGACCCCCTTTCCTCTCCACTGTTGACCTTTTTTATAGATTCACCTCTGTCTTACCTTTCTCACACAAGGACTTCTTGATTATCACATTGCCTTAAGATCGAATGTTAAATATACTTTTAAATTGGAAAGGAAATGAAAACCAACTATAAAGAAAACACACTGCATGGAAAAGAAAACAAACTGTAACTAATTAATTTGTTACAGCCTACATTACTGGGCTGGAAAAGAAAACAAACTGTAACTAAGTAATTTGTTACAGCCTAATTAATTTGTTGTAATCCTAAATAAATGTCTTTGTCTTCTTTCTACATAAGCAAGATTTCACTTTTAACTTTGGAACACTGATCCCATTTCTCTGGAGTCTGTGTGTCCTCTAATGGCTATTCCCAGCTTTTTGCTTGAATAAACTCTTTAAAACTGGACTCTGACCCTTTTGATTATTTCAAGTTGACAAGTGTGTACCCACACTTGGACTCCTAGACATACACCCCATCCACAACTTGCTTGGAAATCATAGTTCCATTGTAGGCAAATTGCTTTTTATTTCTAAATCTAAATTTCTTTTTTAAAATTTTTTTTATTTTTGTTAACTTTTATTTTAGTTTCAGGGTCATATGTGTAGGCTTGTTATACAGATAAATTGCATGGGGGTCTGGTATAAATTATATTTGATCACCTAGGTAATAGGTATAGTAGGTAGTTTTTGAATCTTCCCCTCCTCCCACTCAAGCAGGCCCCAATGTCTATTATTCCCCTGTTTGTGTCCATGTGTACTCAATGTTTAGCTCTTACTCATAAGTGAGAACATGCACTGTTTGTAAACCTAAGTTTGTTGTTATTGTTGTTGTCGTCATTTTTGAGATAGGCTCTCATTCTGTTGCCCGGGTTGGAGTGCAGTGGAGTGATCATGGCTCACTGCAGCCTTGACTTCCTGGGCTCAAGTGATCCTCCCATCTCAGCCTCCCAAGTAGCTGAGACTACAGGTGCATAGCATTACGCCCAGCTAATTTTTTTTTTTTTTGTGTGGAGATGGGGTTTTGCCACATTGCCCAGGTTAGTCTCGAACTCCTGGGCTCAAGGAATCCTCCTACCTCGACCTCTCAAAGTGCTGGGATAACAGGCATGAGCCACCATGCTTGGTGAACCTAAATTTCTTAGCTTTCTCTTTATCCTTTAGAAACATGGCAGCTGTGTATAATACAACTGCTTCATGCATCTCTGGTCGAGGAAAATAAGGGTTATGTGTGTAGACAAGACACAGATCCATGCCCCTAAAAGCTTCTACCCAGGTGGAGAGCAAATATGTTGAGATGAAGGGAGTGGTGAAGGAGAGTACAGAGTGGAGAAATAAATGTCTCTATAGTGTCATTGTAGAATGACTGCCTTCTCCCTTCATTATGTTTAGAAATGGTTCGTAAAAGTCACAGAGTTCTTTATATACCTATATAGGGGAAGCATTCAGATATAGAGTATGTTTTATATTTATTTTCACATGATCACACAAAATGTCCAATTATGTGCAGAGTTATTGATGACAGCATCCCATTCACTTTCTGATTCAGTCTATCCAAAACTCCTCAGATGTCCACATAAGTCACTGTCAAACTTACTCATACTCTGTTGTTTAACTTCCCTGAATGACACACTATCTACCCAATCATCTGTCAGCCTTCCATCTAAGCAAGCACCAGCCTCCTAAGTGTTTCCAGAATCTGCCTCCATTCTCGCCCCCTCTGTGCTAGTTCAGACCTCCACCAGCTGCAGCCTGGATCTTCGCAACAGCTTCAGAGTTAGTTACTCTGTCTTGAGTTTTGCCTCCCTTCAGATCTGCCCTTCACATTGCAACCAGAGAACCCTACCTGAATTGCAGATCTGCACATGCCACTAAGTTTAAATTTTAGTTCATAGCCCTTTACTTGGCCTGTCAAACTCTTTAAAACCAAGCTGTCGTTTGCCTCTTCAGCCTCCCCAGCCACTTATCTTGCCATACTTTAATCCATCAAATCTAATACCCCACACTGGTACCTCAGTCTCAAACGTACCAACACCAGCTTTCTCCATCAACTCCAATCCCAATCTTCCCCCAGGACCTCCCTTTCTTTGTGCTTTTATAGTATCCTGCAGTTGTCACCATCAGAACATTGCCACATTGTTTAGAAAAGTCAGATGACACAACTTTCTTTTTAATTAGTCTATTAGCCCCTAAAGAGCAAGAATCTATATTTTACCATTGAAAATTCCCAGTGTTTACAACTGGTATGTAGTAGGTGCTCACTCTACTAGGACCTTGTTCCTGCTAATTTCTTTCCACTCTACCCCCAAACATTAAAAAAAAATTAAAACAGCAAGCAAAACTTGTTCTTGCTTTACCTACCTGTGAAACTTTTCTAATCAATCTTTTATGTCTGTTCCCTTTTTTGTTGTTGTTGTTTTTAACTTTGGCCTCTGGTATCTAGCTGTTTGGTGGACCATACCCATGAATTCATCATCCATGACCTCTTGCCACCTCCCACAGTTCCTCCTTCTTGAAGCTTTTGACTGTTGTTCATATTCCCCTTAAACTGTCTCCTGTGACTGCACGCCACTGCCAAGCATTATCCTTGTTTCAAATCCTCCACTGCCATGAGTCATTTAACCTATCCTACCCACCAGCACCAGAAACACATTCCCACCTGCGCTTTTGGGCTGTTTGCCATTTGTGTTGGCAGGTGCCTCAATAAAAAGTCTTATCCTGTGAAAGCCCCTTGTTTGAAGCAAGAATTTCTTCAAATTTAGTTTCATTGTACATTAGTTGGGATCCAGACCTCTCCCTAGTTCCCTAGGGTCATCGACTGAGTGAACCAGCGTCTTTTTTCTTCACTTCAGACTCCAGTACTAACATACTTTTTGTCATACCAAAAAGTGTTTTTTGTTGTTGTTATTGTTATTAATTAGCAAGTAGTTTTCAAGCACCTCTCCCTAATTCCTGTTACATTTTCCGGGAATCCCTAGGGAAAGGGGCTAGAAGAGGAAGCCACTAGATGGGGCTGTGGTGCATTTAGGCTCAAACTTTATTTTTATTTTTTATTCTTTTTAAGACAGGGTCTCGCTTTGATGCCCAGGCTGGAGGGCAGTGGCTTAGCTATGGCACTGCAGCCTCGATCTCCCCAGACCCAGGTGATCCTCACACCTCAGCCTCCCAAGTAGCGGGGCCTACATGCCGCGCCTCTACACTCGGCTAATTTTTGTATTTTTTGTACAGATGAAGTTTCGTCATGTTGGCCAGGCTGCTCTCGAACTCCCGGGCTCATATGATCTGCCCACCTCGACCTCCCAAAGTGCTAGGATTACAGGCATGAGCCACCGCACCCAGACTCAAACTTATTTTTCAATTCCGTTTAAGATTATCTGAGGAAATATATGCGTATATATTGTGACAAAATTTATGTGGGTCAGTTCTCATCTTTTCAAGGGCTATTGTGTTCTCCTGCGAAAGCATGGGGGTTGCAGATGTCAAACCTGACCCTTAAAACGTCAGTACTTGGAGTGTAACCACTTCAGGAGTGGGAATGGTATTAGGGACTGTACTCAGCGGTACACCGTTCGACCCTCTCTGTAATCCTCGGCAAGTCACAGGACATTTGAGTTTATCTTCCGTAAAATGGGAATAACCTTACTGAGTTATCGGAGTAAAGGAATAATGTAAGGAAAAGTACTTTCCGAAGCAATAATGCCAGCTTACTGAACGGAACACTGAGCAGAACAGCAGGATTCCCACCGGTCAAGCCCCCCGGTCTCAATCCCAGCCCCAAGTGCAGGACCGCGGCGCCTCGTCTCCGTGACAACGTTCCCGCGTTCCCGGCCCCGCCCCCACCCGCCGCCAAGACCGGAAGCTGCTGCGAAGCGGGCACTTACCTGGTTTCTCCCGACGGCGTCCGGTCCGCTCTTCCCCGCCGGGAGGTGAGAGCCGAGGCGTCTTGAGGGCCCCCAGGCCGCGGTCAGAAGCGGTGGTACCCGGGCTGCGGAGCCGGGACGCGGAGAGGCGGCCGCGGACTCCGCGCCACCCCTCCCTCCGCGGGCCAGTGCAGCGCCCTCCACACGCGTCCCAGTTCCCCAGCCCGCTCCTCTCCGCTCCCGCCACCTCGCTTCCTCCCCTCGCGTCTGCGCACCCCTTCCCCTTGTCCTTTTCCGCGGACCCCCGGCGTCTGCCCTCCCAGCTGAACCCGCGCCCCCTGCCGGCCCCACGCGTCGTCCGCCGCCTCGCCCTGGCGGTTCCTAGCCCCGGAGGCGGGGTGGGCGCAGGAGGTCAGGAGACTGTCGGACGCCAGCCCTCCGGGAGCCACCTGGCCACAGCGGAGGCGAGCCAAGGGCGGCTTCCCCCGCGGAAAGACCCCGGCGTCCCGGGCTTTGGTCGAAGCCTCCCCGCCAGGGACCCCGTTGTGCGGTGTCGAGGGTTCCTTCCGTGCTCAGATTTAGAACAGATTCTGCTCCTGGTGCTGAAGTGACAGGGCAACCACTCTCTTCCAGAGGCTGCTTTAGCCCTGGATCCCTCATGTATCCATTAGGGTACCTGACAGCTCCAAACCGGTGACCTCAACCCTTCCCGGCTCTCGAGTCTTGTCCCCCAGACTCTTCTGGCCCCATTTCATCTGGGAGTGCAGCTGCCTGCTGCTGCTTCCTCCTCTGTGCTGGGACAAAGCGCAGGGGGTCACCCCAGGGCCCGCTGCTGCCTTTGGCCTCTTAACCACATAGTACCATGGATAAGTGTGGATGGCCTGGATTCAGACCCCAGCTTTGCCCTTGGCCAGAGTACCTGGCTTTGCTGTGACTGCATCTTCGTCTACAACATAAGGATAAAAATCTAGGGTTTTTATGAGGATTTAACTTTTATTTTTACTAAAGTGTTCAGAACAGTGCTTGGCACATAATAAATTAATACGTGTGTCTGCTATTATTTGTTTCATAGCACATCATTGCATAAAATTGTATCATTAATTTGGTAACAAGCTTTATGAACTCACAGCTTTATACAGGCACTGCTGTTTCTTTAATACCTAGAACAGTACTTGAAGTGAGAAAATAAATCAAATGGCAGGATACATAAGGGGAAGATAGAGGCGGATGTAAGATTTTTAAAGTAGTCATTATTTGTTGAAGCTGTGCAAACACTATCATATACCTGCTACCCAATTTTAAAAATGTGTTTAGGCCGCACGCGGTGCCTCACTCCTGTACTCCCAGTACTTTGGGAGGCCATGGCAAAAGGATCACCTGAGGTCAGGAGCTCGAGACCAGCCTGGCCAACATGGTGAAACCCCGTCTCTATTAAAATTATAAAAATTAGCCCCACGTGGCCGTGGATGTCTGTAATCCCAGCTACTTGGGAGGCTGAGGCAAGATAATCACTTGAACCTGGAAAGTGGAGGTTGCAGTGAGCCAATAACACGCCACTGTACTCCGGCGTGGGTGAAGTACAGACTCTATCTCAAACAAAACAAAACAAAACAAAACAAAACAAAATGCAATTAGTTACTGGTGATACTTAAAAGTAAAATGATACCAAATAAAGTGCCATCTTTACCCCTTTCTTGCTAACAAGCTAATAATACTTGCAGAAATCATTGTCTTCACAAGTCACTATGATTGTGGCGGAATTGTGAGTTGATACAGTGTTTTGCAATTTTTTTTTTGATAACACATAGCAAGACAGAATTTGCTATTCTCCTTTGATCCCCAACAAGCAGATGCCTTGGGACATGCTTGAATAAATAATTTTAAAGGAGAAAAATAATATATTCATAAAGATGTGCCTCACAGCATTACTTGTAATAGTGAAATTAGAAACAACCTAAATTTTTAAAATAGATAAATAATATGGATATGGAAGAAAAATGGAAATACATTCAGATTGAGGAAAGTGTGATTGCCTTTATTGTTGTTTTTCTTTTT
>NW_016107763.1:700631-770886 GCF_001604975.1 Cebus imitator
TGTAGAAATGGGGTCCCACTATGTTGCCCAGGCTGGTCTTGAATGCGTGGGTTCAAGTGATCCTCCCACCTCTCACCTTGGCTTCCCAAAGTGCTGGGATTTCAGGCAGGAGCACAGTGCCCAGCTGATTGTGTGTGTGTGTTTTTAATGGTTCCTTTAACGTTGAAATGATGTTTTAACAGTAAAACTTGAAAAAACTCACACAAAAGTACTTCCCTCATGAGACTATTACTTTGAGCTCTTTGTAGCAGACTAAAAACTGATGGGGTCTTTGAACTGGCTCCAGAGTCATAGCATTTCCCAGGCTTCCCTTTATCTGGGAGCTTCTGTGCAATCCTGGCTGATCTCTTATTGTAATATTCAGTAGCCTTGTGTGTATGGTTTTCAGAATGAATTGTGAATCACTATGTATATGAAGTAATGAGTCTTAGCTGTTTCGTTCTCTTAAAGAAATATTATTTAAAAGCATGGTTTCAGGCCCAGGAATGGTGGCTCATGCCTGTAATCCCAGCACTTTGGGAAGCCAAGGCAGGTGGATCACCTGAAGTCAGGAGTTCAAGACTAGCCTGGCCAACATGGTGAAAACCCATCTCTACTGAAAATACAAAAATTAACCAGGCATGGAGCTGTAGCCCCAGCTACTGAGGATGCTGAGGCATGGGAATCGCTTGAACCCGAGAGGCAGAGGTTGTACTGAGCGGAGATCCCACCACTACACACCAGGTAACAGAGCGAGACTCCGTCTCAAAAAAATAAAATAAAATAAACATGGTTTCTGTTAAGACTAGGGTCAGTATTTCCTATGCAGTCTTACATTTCAAATTTAGTTGTTTTGTTCTGAGAAGTATTTGTCTTTGTCTTCTTTCCATTTGTTTCTTTAATCATATTTAAGGAGTGTCCATAAGGAGAGCTCCACCTCCTGGAGGATTAAAGCCTAAGACTAGGGTCAGTATTTCCTATGCAGTCTTACATTTCAAATTTAGTTGTTTTGTTCTGAGAAGTATTTGTCTTTGTCTTCTTTCCATTTGTTTCTTTAATCATATTTAAGGAGTGTCCATAAGGAGAGCTCCACCTCCTGGAGGATTAAAGCCTAACAGTACTGAGCTATTTGCCTGTCAAAATGTCTACAAAATTGGGAAAGTCATCATCACTCCTAACACAAACTTCAGAAGAATGTGATGGGATTCTGACAGTGAAGATGGAAGAGGAAAAGCAGACCTGTGATCTGGACTCTATCCTCCACTGGAGCAGCAGCTACAGCCCAGAGACCTTCTGCCAGTAGTTCAGGCAGTTTAGCTACCAGGATTTACTTGGGCTCCGGGAGGCTCTTAGGCGGCTCTGGGAACTTTGTCATCTCTGGCTGAGGCCAGAGATGCACACCAAAGAGCAGATCCTGGAGCTGCTGGTGCTAGAGCAGTTTCTGGCCATCCTTCCAAAAGAACTGCAGGCCTGAGTGCAGAACCATCATCCAGAGAATGGAGAGGAAGCTGTGACTATGCTGGAGGATGTGGAAAGAGAGCTTGATGGACCAGAGCAGATAAGAAGGATGCCTGTGGAGATGAACCACCAGGCTGAATCAAGAGCCCGGGCACATCACTGGGAGTTGAGCTCTCAAACTGTATTCCGACTCAGCACAACTGGATGTTTAGGGGTGAAAGTACTCATGGGTGACCCAGCAAATAGAAGGTGGCTCTACTTTTTCCCTCCATTGTCCTGTGTCCAGGATACTTTTTGCATAGTGTCTTCTTTGTTATTTTATCCTCAAGTCCCAACCTGATAGTGTTCTTCAGCCTCAGTTAGGTCTTTTATGGACAAAGGAAGGACATGATTGCAGAGAAGCTAGCACCTTCAGAAATCACTGAGGAATTGCCAAGTAGCCAGCTCATGCCTGTGAAGAAGTAGCTCCAGGGAGCATCATGGAAGCTTCAGTCCTTAAGACCACATGGTGAGGGGGCAGAATTCAGTTCATGGTGGAAGGTGTGGGGGCCTTCTGCTCACCACACACATCTCTGATGATTTATGCAAGAAGCCTCAAATCCCGCCTTCTCATCTCCTTCTCACTGTGGGAACTTCTGTTATTTGTCCTACTAAATGAAGATCTTCAGTATTTTGTTCTGGCTTATTTTTCAGAGATTCTTATAAAGTCTTCAGATTTTAAATCCTTGACATCATCTCCAGCAGGGTTTTCAAGCCTTTTTAAAGTAGCCCTTTATCTTCAGGCAGCCCTTGAGGCCCTTCTGTGGGACCCTAAGGTATACAGTCTAGAGACCACTGATCCTCATCATCATTTCCTATATAACTGCTCAGTTACTGGTGGGATCTAGTAGCAAAATTGCCTATATTGCTGCTAAGGTGACTTTGCTGTCTTATGTGCTTTAAATACATTTCTCAACTTCCTCACATCCTCAACTGGCCTCAACTCCTCTTTGCATCACTTTCTACAAGTGCTCCAAAATAGCTGTGTAGCAATCTGTTCTTCCATTGCAGATACTAAACAAATAAAGAGCTATGGGGAAAAACAAAAACAAAACAAAGAATAAGGGGGTTAGATGAAGGTAAGAAGTGGAAATAAGGCTGAGTTACAGGCCTTGTAGGCTGGAACTACTTGCTCCTGCATCAGACAAAGTAGCTGTGTTTTCATCTGTTTTATATATATTGGAACTCTGTAAAATTTCATTTGATAAAAGGGCCATCCTACTTTAAACAGAATAGTGGGGATAAGATCTTATTACATAGAGTGGTAGGAAGGCCTCGCTGATGAAGTAACATTTAAGCAGAAACGCTCCTTCTAGATGATTATCCTGCATAAAATAGGATCCACAGATTAAGAGGAAAATCCTACTTAGGAGGATTTCCTCCCCTCTCCAGCACTGCTTTCATAGTTCATAGCTGATAGCTAAGCAAGGTTAGAGTTTTTCTGAGGGAATTTTTATAAGAAACTATACAAAGAAAATGCAGTAATTTAAAAAGAGATTTAGAAAACATTGTTCACCTTTACTTGGCAAGTACTGGCTCTCAAAAGGCTTATACTGGGACACTTAATACCTCCAGTCTAGAAATTGTCTTGGTTTACTTAGAAAAGTGAAAGTCTTTTCAGGAAGAAGTATTTTTCATCAGGAAAGAAAGGGAGACCATCCCAGACTCAGCAGCTTGGTGTGGTGTTGACTAGAGAAGTGACCAACCTGAAGGCCAGGTGTGGCAAGAACCACATTCTACCTGTGAATGTCCTCATGGAGCCCTTTCTTACATTTTTCTAAGATTTGTAGAAATTTGAAACAGAATGCAAAGGGTCCAGGATCTTGCAATACAAGGCAGAGAGAACCAGAATCATGTGATAGAATAATACAGCCATTTAAGGCCACAAAATGACTTCTGTGGTACTGAGTCATGTCTTATCAAAGCTTGTAGGAGATGACCTTGGTCTTAGTGCTGTAAAGTACTAATTTATGCCAGGATTTTGATAGTAATGACTAATCATTGAGGTCACTTTGGAATAAATTGAAAATGAATTTGAGACAGAACCATTTATAAAATGATTTCCACTTAAACTAGTAATAATAAATGAGTATGCCATATGCTATGGTTTGCGTGTTTGTCTCTTCCAAAACTCATGTTGAAACTTAATCCCAAATGTGGCAGTATTGAGAAGTGAGAACTTTGAGAGGTAATTGGATTATCACCCCTGTCCTCATGAATGGATTAGCTCATTCATGGATTAATGAGTCATACTGGTCAAACTGGTAACTTTATAAGACGAGGAAGAAAGGGCTGAGTTAGCATATTAGTGTGATCAGCCCTCTCACCATAAAATGCCCTCTACTGCCTCAGGACTCTTCAGAGGGTCTCCACCAGCAAGGAGGCTCTCACCAGATACACCCCTTCACCTATGACTTCTCAGCCTCAATAACTATAAGAAATAAATTCTTTTTATAAATAAATTACTTAGGTTCAGGTGTTTTATTCTAGGCAACAGAAAATGGACTGAGATACCACCTTTGTGAATAAATACAAGAAATAATTTTAAATTCCTTTTGTAATAACTATTTAGGTCCATTTGATTTGATTTTTATGTAGCTTTTTCAGTTAGGTTTATTTAGTTTGCTGCAGCAGAAAAGAGAACACGCCATGGAAACTATGGGGTTTGTTATTAAGAAGGAATTGGGAAGGGCTCATGTTAAGATTTGAACTTGTGTTGGGTGATTCTAAGGAGATTGTAGAGACAGCAGGTAGAGCCATTTTCAATTAAATTCTAAAGAATAAAACAACAACAACTCATAGTTTTCTTACTCAGTATCACACTCCGTCACTGACTATTCTCCCCAGACCTCCTTTCTCACCCCATCATTTTTATTTGGCCTCAGGAGGGCCCAAAGGATCACTTAACATCAGTACCTCTCTGGGTTCCTTTTAATCTTATTTATGTAATTACTTCAGATAAAGGCATCCCCAGTAGTCACAGCCCCAGCCAAGTCATGTCCCCAGACATGTCCAAAACTGTTGTACTTTGCTTTTATAAACTCATTTTAAGCTCCTATCTTTCAGCAGCTTCAGTTAAAATGCCACCATGAGGATAACTGAAGTGATTTCTTCAGGTAATGCATCCAAATTACACTGGCATTTTCACATCCGAGTTAGCAGTTCTGCTGGAGCTTCAGGCACCCTGAGTCATAAGGCCCTCTGCATCAAGCCAGATTTGTGTGCTGCCTGAGTGGCCACAGCCCATAAGCAGCCACGTACATTTCTCATAGACGTTAAAGGTCATACAAAATAATACAACAGACAGCTGTTCAACCAGTAATATCAAATCCATACAGGAGCAGAGATATTTCTTCAATGGGTACTTGATCTTTTGAGGTGCTAGTTATCCTAGTCTATAACCTTCCCTTTATTTGCCTAACTTATATTTTCTTACTTTATTTTCCACATTCCTTTTTGGCCCCTTGGCTTTCTTCAGCTCATTTCTTGGCATAGTTATTGAATCCTTTATGATTATTAAGCTTTTGTTTGTTTATTGATACTCCAGTACTAAATCTCATTTCTTACTCCCACTGCCACATCGGATTCCTCTACTTCTGTTTGTCTGTCTGCATCTCCAATCATTCCCTCTTTTTAAGCCCTTTCTTTCCTCCAGACTTTCCTTAGTCTCTGATATACCTTTTAATCCTTATTTCCTTTTCTGTCTTTTCCACAGAGCTTTGCATCTTTATAGTTTAGTTGACTGCCTCCTCAGTATGTAAACCTTTCTCTTTGTCTTATATAATCTTCTCAATATTTTGTCATACACTCTCCATCCTCTATAATGTGTGTTGTTTTATAAATCTGCTAGCTAATAATCATGTATATTTAACTTGGATCATTCTCTCTCTTTCCTGGTGACATTTGTTTTTCTATTTCAGATGAAGACATCAAAACTATAATTGTGAAATCTGCTTCAAGGCAAAAGACTTCTTCAGGCATAGAACTGCATTACGATGCTTCCAACAGCCTTCATATGAATGCCTCCCAGAGTTCCACATATAGAAGAACCTGTGAACAAGATGGTAAGTTTGAAAGAAGACAAGGAAACCCTTCTCAGAAAAAATAATACAAATGCGATGAATGTAGCAAAATCTTTAGTCAGAGTTCAGCCCTTATTTTACATCAGAGAATCCACAGTGGAAAGAAACCTTATGCATGTGATGAGTGTGCAAAGGCTTTCAGTTGAAGCTCGATTCTGATTCAACATTGAAGAACCCACACTGGCAAGAAGCCCTACAAATGTCATGACTGTGGCAAAGCCTTAAGTCAGAGCTTGAATCTTTTCAGACATAGGAAAAGAAACATTAGGAAAAAAAGTCCCATAAGTACCTTGAGGGAATCAAAGCATTTACTCAGAGCTATTTTAGCACAAGAGAAGACACAAGGTGCAAACACTCCTTAGTACAAATCAGTGGTCTTAGTTGACACCAGTCTCCTTTCAAGGGTCATAAAAGCCATAGGAGAGAAGGTTGAAAATCTCATGTCAGCATTATTTGCTTTTCTGCTTATCAATGCTGTGTCAATTCTGATGTTTCGGATTCCAAAGCTTAATTGAGATTTCCATCGCTATGCAGCCCTTGAAAAGACATTCTTAGACATGTTCTACTATTTTCATTATTAACACGTATAATGAACTAGTATATATCTTCTTAGACAAATACATTTTTTCCCTCATTGAGAAGGAATGTGTGAGTTACTCAGTGTAAAAATAGATATCCTCCTCCATTTCATAACTTGAGCACTAGAATTCTAAAGACCAAAGATTAAAGCACTCTTAAAAGAAAATTCCTGGCTGGATGCAATGGCTCACACCAGTAATCCTAGCACTTTGAGAGGCTAAGGTGGACAGAGTCCTTGAGCTCAGGAGTTAGAGACCAGCCTGGGCAACACGGTGAAACCCCGTCTCTACTAAAATACAAAAAATTAGCCTGGCATGGCAGTGTGCACCTGTAATTCCAGCTACTCAGGAGGCTGAGGCAGGAGAA
Source organism: Cebus imitator (assembly GCF_001604975.1). Lineage (NCBI taxonomy): Eukaryota > Metazoa > Chordata > Mammalia > Primates > Cebidae > Cebus > Cebus imitator. The sequence continues at coordinate 707,135 of NW_016107763.1, forward strand.
TTGCTTGAAACCAGAAGACAGAGGTTGCAATGAGCTGAGATTGTGTCACTGCACTCCCAGGCTGAAGTAGCCTGGGAGACAGGGCAAGACTCCCATCTCAAAAAAAAAAAAAATCCTATTTTGTCTTTTGTTACCAGATTCAAAATATGAACATAGGATTGCAGAGGCCCAAAAGAATTTGTACTTCAAGACTAGGCTGACATGTCTCAGGTCACTTTCAGGAGGCAGAGAAAGGGCCTTAATCGCTTATGAAAGGTCACAAGAGCCTCTGTACTATTCATGATACCAAGTTAATTTCTCGTGTCAGAAAAAAATAATCTTGTTCACAATGTAATTTGGAAATAATTCAATGGAAACACTATAAGACTGCATGACTACAAGGAGTCTAAACATAAGGAATGTTTTCATAACAATATTATTCTATGGGTACTTCTGTAAGGTAAGTGATCATCTTAATGTAAAGAAAAAAGGGAGATGAATGAAATTGTCTAACAAGACTGTTGTACCACAAGTGTTGGCAGGTGCAGTGTGTGATGGAGAAATGTACCACAGCTTAACTGGAAGAGGAAGCCCTTAACTGCTGATAAAAATGCTTCAGTGTTCCCTTTTCTGGACTAAATTACCTATGAATATGTTACAAGCATCATAAGACTACCTTTTCAGAGTCTTCTGTATTCTTAGTAAGATGAGCTTCTAGACACACTGTTATGAAATGAGACCCTGGATTTTGATGCTCTTATACATATGAACAAATCACTGAAATCCAATTCAAAGGGTCCACTGCAGTTCCTTATAAACAACTGTTGAACCCCTAACCATTATAGTTTATATGTGTCAAGACAACATTTATGGGATATTTTATTTGGCTTATCTATGGGATATGAGTAGCTATATTTTTATATGTATTTAAGTCAGCCAGATTCCCTGTTTAAAATTACTGATTAATACATTATTAAAATTATTCTGACAGTATACAAACAACATAATGATCTCTTTTCCAGAGATTCTTGATAAAACTCTGTAATGTTATTACAAGAATACTTGTATTATGTTTTCCATGGTGCTATAGTTACCCAGTATGGAGGCAAACATCAGAAATCAAAGTCCTTGGAATAGGATAGAGGCTCATAGTCAACTTCTTTTCCTGGTTGGGTTCCTCACAAAGTGTAAAACTCATCATTCTCAGAAATTCCAACCATATCTTAGAGTAACTCCAGAAATTGGCTTAGAGGAGCTTCAGATATGTGGAATTACCACACTCTGCTTAGTTAGTATGCTGATAAATATAAGATTAGTAGGAGGAGAAGTGAATGTAAATTTTATTATAGAATTTTCTGATAGTGATTATGATTTGTAGCTTTAGTGAATATGAATATATATTGAGTTCCCTGTATTTCCAGTCATTAACAATGTAGGATACTTTTTTAATTTGAGGCTCATTCTCTTTGTAATTAAAGAGAGGAACAGACAATCTATTGAAATAGCAAATGCCTCAGAGATGTGTATATTGTGAATTACTGCTTAATTACAGAGTTTCTTAGGTTCTATGTGAATAAGATGACAGAATCTAAATCAAGTATTTTGAAGGAAGCACTCATCTTCACTTGATGCTGCCATCAACTTTGTAAGGTTGCACTCTCTTTATTGTGAATAATTTGAATGTATCCACCAGAAAGTGGTGTGAATCATATCATCGAAGTATATGATTAATTTTTAAAGGGTGTTTCTGTGTACCTTGAATTATTTTGCAGTTATGTGGGTATCCTAATATGTTAATGGTACTAGTTTATGTAAAAGGAAAATTAGTTGAGCTAACCTCAATTTTTAAAATTAATATTTTATTAGCACCCCCATTATACTGATTAATTTTCAGGGATAGTAAATACTCCAAAATGAAATTAGTATTGATTTATGGATTTCATTTCATCTGGACCTTCAAGATGTAAGGAGTTAAGCCACTCCTTACAACAGTGGCTTAACATAGCAAGCCTTTCTGTGTTAGGAATGCTTCTGGATGCAAAACCCATCTTTGGTGGTCTAAAGAAATAGGAATTTTCAACCTGAAATCTGGAAGGTGGGTTGCTGGCTTTCAATCAGCAGCTGGATGACAACTGGTCTAGCTTTATCTCATGTTATTTTGTCTGATTTTCGAGAGAGCTGTGACAGCTCTAGAAACTGGGATTAAGTCAGGAAGAAGAGATAGCCAGCCATGCTAAGCAAAAGCTTTCCAAAAACCCTACCAAAATCGGGCTTATGCTTCCTTGTTGCTGGTGTGTCTGGTAGGGTAAGCATTTTCAAACTCTAGAGGGACAGCAGGGCAGATGGGAGCTGAGGACAACATGGGGTTTGCCAACCATGTTTGCCATACTAATCCTTTGTCACCTTCCTTCTTATGGGCAAACAACTATGCTTTTGCTTCCTGCATTAAAGGAAAAAAAAGGTAAGAGCTCTTACAACTTCTTGCTACTCAATTTGCCAAATTATTTACACTTTACCCATCATTTCCTCTCCCTCCTCTGAGAATGAGAGAGGGGTCTCTCCCCTCTGAGCCTCAGCATTCTCACCTCTGAAGGGCCTTGATTGCCAGTCATTTTTCCTCTCTTCTGTTTCTTCACTCTCTGCCTTCCTTCTGCATCCAACCCATCAACACTTAAATATGCTGTTGTGACCCTACCTCCAAACCAATATTTTTCCAGCTTATACTGGCAAAATTCAAGATTGTGGCTAATCCCTGAGTGAGGGGAAATTTGTGGCCCTTAATGTTGCCCTCTTCATATGCATTAAGCTCTCAATCAAAGTAATCTTGCTATGGCATACATTTTATCATGTCCTTTCCCTGCCTAAAACATAGGCTTTCCCTTGCTTTTAGGATAAAGTCAGAACTGCTAAACAAGATTTTCAAGGCTCTTTGTGATCTGACCACCACAGCTTACCACTTTACCTTCAGCTCTTGTCATTGCCTCCTTTATGTTTCAGCCATTCTGCATTACCGGAAGTCCTCCAGCCTTTGGGCCTTTCCATGTACTCCTTTTGAACTCCTATCTAGCTTTCATATGTTACCTAATTCCTGTGTATTCTTCATGTTTTAGTTTAGGTACCACTTCTTCCTTATACCCAAAGAGTAGGTTGGGGAGTAACACCACTCTGTTATTTTAATTGCATTATCAGTCTGTTCTTATTTTTACCATTACATTTATCTCGTGAAATTATAAAACATTTTTAAAATATTAAATTGCAAATATGGCCCCAAGGAAGAGGAAAATAAATGACACCTTGAGATGGAAAAAGTTATGGAGTAGCAAAAAGAAAAATTTTTAAGGCTCTCCTAGTCCTGGGAAGAGTGAGTGAGAAAATGAGAGGATTAGGCCCAGATGTCCTCTCACCTCTGATGCCCAACCCCTGCTGAATTGTGGAGGGGATTGGGGGAGAATCAAGGGGAGAGGGCTACACCCCCTTGCCATTGAGTGCATTGGGAGGAAAATTGTTGAACACACTGCTGGTGCCCCAACACTGAACTCTCATAAAAATGGCAATTCAGTTTTAGGTAGAGGGCCTCTATTAGCTAATATGTGGCTTGGAAGATATATGGCAGTTCTCTGTACCCAGCAGGAACCTTGGAAAATAGCTGACTATAGAGCTGGTAAGTTGGGATAGTTGAGCAACGTAACCTTGTGGATCCTGTAGCTAAGAGCTACAGGGCCCACCAGACCTTACTGGGGGCCTATAGCTCTTCCTAGAAAGAAAGTGAAGACAAATCACCAAGGAAGAGACACTGGCCTCCAGCCCAACCAAAAGAACAGATGATTTGTTCCTGCAGGTTTGGTGAGCAAGCACCACAGCAGACCAGCTGCCCAGAATAGAAACCAGGGAAGATTGGAACAGCAAGCCCACCTAACACCCAATCCATAGCAGCACCTAATCACAGGGAATGTATGCCCCAGATTTCCAAGCAGATGGCAGAAAAGGGCAGAGTGAAAGGGAATTGAACGTAAAATGGACTGAATAATTCAATTTAATAATTAATAACTAAATATAACAATTTAATTCAGCTCTTTCACCACCCATCCACCCAATGCTGCAGGGATTCAAGAAAAAAAGATTATCAGTTATAAAAAATAAACTACATTTTTCTTTGCTTATTTCAGAATCAGATAACCTTCTGCCCTGCTAAATGGAGATTATAGCTATTTCTATATTGACTCCACTGTTTCATGCTGCCTGAGAGCATGAGCTGCCTCATTCACTGTTGTTTCCCAAGCATCTGGTACAGTATGTGGTGCATAATTGTCACTCAAATACTTGTGGAACAAAAACATTTGAAAATTATATATCTTATATGGGATTACTACCTACAATATATAAAGAACCCCTCCAACTCAACAACAACCAGAAATTTCAAAAATGGGCAAAAGTCATGAACAGACACTTCTGCAAAGAGGATACTTAAATGGCCAATAAGCACATGAAAAGATGCTCAACATCACTAATCGTTATGGAAATGCAAATCAAAACCACCACCAGATACCACTTCACACCCATTAGGATGGTTACTATTTAAGAAAGAAACAGGTATTGGAAAAGATGAAGAGAAATTGGGACCCTTGTGCATTGCTGTTGAGAATGTAAAATGGTGTAGCTGCTATGGAAAACAGTTCAGTGGTTCCTAAAAAAGTTAAACAAAATTCTTATGTGATCCAGTAATTCCATTTCTATGTAGATACTTAAAAGATCTGAAAGCAGAGACTCAAACAGGTATCTGTATACTAATGTTCATAGCAGCATTAGTTGAAATAACCAAAAGGTGGGAACTACACAAATGACCATCTACATATGAATGGATAAAATTTGATATAGACATACAACGTAATGTTATTCAGCCATAAAACAAATGAAATTCTGATACCTGCTACAACGTTGAACCTTGAAAACATTAGGTTAAGCGAAATAAGCCAGATGAGAAAGGACACATATGATTCCACCTGTTTGAGGTACCTAGAAAAGACAAATTCATAAAGACATGAAGTCAAATGTGATTACCAGGAGATAGAACAGAGGATGCAAGTTATTGTGGATACATGTTTTCTGTCTGAGATGATAAAAAACTTCTGAAAATTTAGAGTGGTGATAGTTGAATAACATTGTGAATGTTCTTAATACTACTGAATTGTACACTTAAAAATGGTTAAAATGATAAATTTCTGTTATGTATATTTTATCACAATGGAAAACAAAAGCATTGGAAGAAATAAAAATGAAGCTGCTTTTTTTTTTTTATAATCCCTGCCATAATAAAGCTTATATCCTAGCAAAGAAGAAGAAAAAAAAAAAACCCTGTGGAATGAACGTTGTTCAAAACCAAAGAATCTGAAAGATAAAAATCCAGATAGTGCTTGGTGAAAAGACTGACTGACTATATGCCCAAATAATGGTTCCTTTGCCACTAAACATTGAGGATAGGAGATGATGACATTATCCAAGGAGCCCTGGAAGAATATTCAAATAGACCATATAGGCCACAAATCCTGAATGGCTAGGAAATAAAATTGGTTATAATTTCTTAGATTCAAAATTACTTTCTTGTTTAAAGCTATGTGTTTAATGACTGCTGATTCCTGAAATTTTGCTCAATTGGATGTACCTTATTGTCTAGATGTATTAATCTTAGTTGTCTTTAAATGCTAAATGGTTTGTCTTCAACTGAAGGGTCATTTTTATTCAAAGGTGACAATGACAGTGAGAGACAGCTTCCATAAGGTGTGGAATGCTAGTGTCAGAGCTAATAATCAACCATATAGACATTTGCTATCTTTTCCTACATAGCTTTGCTGGCTCCAATCTATCCATCTTAGAAGTAGTTGTTGGGATTCTAGGTAGAGTATCTCCAGTTGGACATGTTAACATGCTGCATCAGAACTGTATCAGCCTAATTAACTTTGTTTTTTATTTTCTGGCTATTAGCAATCTTGTCATCTAGGTGGTTTTACAGTTTGACTTCTCAATAGTTTTTCCACTCCAAATTATTAGTCCAAGCCAATCATGATCATCCAATTCTACCTGTGGGCCAGGCATGGTGGCTCATGCCTGTAATCTTAGCACTTTGGGAGGCCAAGGCCAAAAGATTGCTTAAGCTCACAAGTTCAAGACCAGCTGGGCAACAAAGCAAGACCCCATCTTTTTAAAATGGAAAAAAAATAAAAACAATTCCCCCTCCTGCTTTTAGTTTAGAAATGAGTATTACACCCAATCCAGCCCAATAAGACATCAGGAGATGCCTGCCCCATGGCTTCTGGGAAAAGCTTGCTTTCTTCTAAAAAAAAGAGACATACAGATGTTATTGTCCTATTTCCAGATGTTACTATGACTGGTAACAATGCCAGGAAATGCTGCATCAGCTGGAAGATGAAGCTGACACATGTGGAAGAAAGAGCTATGAAAAGTGCAAGATTTTAAGCAGATAAATGTGAATGGAAAAAAATAAAAGAGAAAACTACAGACAAGGAAGACTGAAGCCCTAATGTACCATTCCTTTAAGTAGCTATATTAGAAGAAAAGAAATGTTTAACATCAATTATCTAATCATACACCTTAAGAAACTACGGGAAAAAAAAAAAAACAAAAAAGCAATTTAAACCAAGTGGGTGGGGCAGGGGTGGGAGTAGAATGATAAAAATAAGAACAGAAGCTCTGGCTCCAGGGAAGATAGAATAAGCACACTGTACCTAACCCCATCTCTCCCACTAACTGGAAAGCTTGGACAAAATGCATGGAGTACCTATCTGAGGCCTCTTCAAAGTAAGTGACAGCAAGCAGATTGGGGAAGAAGAGCAGAATTTGAAATCTACGAAACTAGCATTGAATTTACTATCTACCCCCCTTGGCATCTCATTGCCTAGACTCGAAGACAGCCTGAAACCCAGAAGTGCATACTGAGAATAAATATAAAGGGTTCCAAGACAAGAATTCTGTTTCTGGCCTAAGGAACTGTACACTTAAAATGGTTAAAATGACAAATTTTTATGTTACATATATTTTACCACAATGAAAAACAAAACTATTAGAAGAAACAAAAATGAAGCTGCTTTAAAAAAAAAAAAATCCCTGCCCTAATAAAGTCTGGAGTGGGAAAGAGGGGTTCTAAGAGTCAGAGAACAGGGAAATCCCATATACAGCATTTATTACTTTATTTCCCTTCTCTTCTACCCCAGTCTTCAGGCAATACTATGGCAGTAGCAGTGGCGTCAGCAGCACTGCAATGGCAGCAGTCTTTGGGAAGGCATCTAATTTAATTTAATTTAATTTAATTATCTATTTATTTTAGAGATAGGGCCTCACTCTGTCACCTAGGCTTTGGGAAGGAACTTTAAACTCAGAGGGAGAGAAACACTTTGTTCTGAACAGAGTTGCTTTCGTCCCAGAAGCACAGAGCAAATCCCCATTGCTTTTATTATCTCTGTGTCCTCTGCTGCTTGGACCAGGATACAGAATGCAGTTGGGAGAAGCAAACACAGAACTAAACCAGGAAACTAAAACCCCAGCTTTCTGGCTGAAGAACTACTAAAGGAGGTCCCAGGGAGCCAGAAAAGTGATAAAGTTATTGCAAAGAGGAGTGAGGTCTCCTGAAGTTTTGTATGAACCCCATCTGCTTGCCTCTAAACTGAGCATGGGTAAAGCTGACCCTACCTGGCACATCACAGGCATTGAGAACTGAGCTACAAGATAAACTATCGCTTAGGCCCCAGATTGGCCACTGGGTGGCACACACAAAGACCCAAATTGAACTGGAAATGTTTGAAACCTGAACTGACATTGGAACTACAGCCCACACAATGTGAATCAGAACTTGCTACCTGACCATAACTAGGGCAGTTGTCTGTTAAACAAAAACATCAACATTCTTCTTATAACTTAAATAATACCCAGGATCTGACAGCATAATATTGAAAATGTGCAGGACACAATGCAAAATTACTAGGCACAGAAAGAACCAGGAATATAGGAATATCTCAACTTGCAAGAGAAAGGAAAATCAAGTGATGCCAACACCTAGATGATAGAGATGTTAGGATTAACAGAAGAAACTTTAAGGCAAGTTTTATAACCATGCTTTGAAAGTAAGGGTGAATGAATGGAAGGATATATACCAGGAAAGAAATGGAAGATATAAAGAAGAAACGAATGGAAATTTTTGAAGTGAAAAATACAACAATCACAATAAAATATTCACCTGATGGACTCAATGATAGAGGAAATAGTGATAAATCAATAGAAATTATTGAATCTAAATGAGACAGATTAAAAGATTGACAAAGAAAGATGGTATTGGATTGTACAAGAAAACTACAATCCAATATCTTCACAAACATAGGCACAAAAATCCTCAACAAAATACTAGCAAATTTAATTCAGCAATGTATAGAAAGGATAAAACATCACGACCAAGTAGGATTTATCCCAGAACTGTACAGTTGACTCAGTACTCAAAAATCAGTCAAGGTAATTTACCATATTAATAGTCTCAACAGGAAAAGCCACATGGTTATATTAACTGATGCAGGAAAAGTATTTGACAAAATTCAACATCCATTTGATGAAAGGATGAAAAGAACAAAAGGAGGCTTCTTCAAACTTATAAAAGGTATCTACTAAAAACCTAAAAGCCTGAATGTTTTTCCCTTTAAGATTGAGAAAAAAACAAAAAGGACGTCTACTCTGCACTCCAATTCAACATTGTATTAGAAGCCCTAACCAGTACAATAAGGCAAGATATGAAAATTATGCACAGCATGGCATGGTTGTTCATGCCCATAATCCCAGCACTTTGGGATGTCAAGGCAGGAGGATCACTTGAGGCCAGCAGTTTGAGACCAGCCTGGCAACACAACAAGACCCCATTTCTACAAAAATTATTTAAAATTAGCCAGATGTGATGGCAACACCTGTAGTGCCAGCTACTCAGGAATCTGAGGTAAGAGGATCACTTGAGCCCAGGAGGTTGAGGCTGCAGTGGACCATGATCATGCCACTGTACTCCAGCCTGGGTGACAAAATGAGACCCTGTCTCTAATTTTAAAAATTAAAAAAGAAAATTATACAGGTTGTTTATTTTAAAAATAAGTGCTCCCAATTTGAGGGTAACATGCATAGCTACCTAAAAAATCCCACTGAATCTACTAAAAACTTCCTAATAATAATAATGGAATTTAACAAGGTTGTAGAATATTAAGTTATCTTAGTGAGTTTGGGCTGCTATAAGAAAAATACCATAAGTTGACTGGTTTAAACAACAGGAACTTGTTTCTGTATAGGAAGCATGATGCTGGCATATGTTTAGCTTCTGGGGAGGCCTCAGGAAACTTACAATCATGGTAGAAGATGAAGGGGAAGCAGGTACCTCTTACATGGCTGGAGCAGGAGCAAGAGAGAGGTAGGGAGGTGCTACACACTTTTAAACAACCAGATCTCTTGAGAACTCTATCACAAGAAAAGCACCAAGGGGGATGGTGTTAAACCATTCATGAGAACTCCCATGATCCAATAGGCCTCACACCAGGCCCTACCTCCAATATTGGGGATCACAATTTGACATGAGATTTGGGCAGGGACACAGATCCAAACCACATCATTCTGCCTCTGGCCCCTCCAAAATCTCATGTCCATCTCACATTGCAAAATACAACCATGTCTTCCCAACACACCCCCCACAAGGTCTTAACTCATTCCAGCATTAAGTCAAAAGCCCAAAGTTTCATTTGAGACAAGACTAGACCCTGTCACCCATAAGCCTGTAAAATCAAAAACAAGTTAGTTACAGCCTTGGCTGTAACTAACAATGAAGATATAGGCATTGGGTAAATATTCCCATTCCAAAAAAGAGAAGTCCACCAAAAGAAAGGGACTACAGGCAGCATGCAAGCCCAAAATCCAGCAGATCAATCATTAAATCTTAAAGTGCCAAAATAATCTCTGTTGAATCCACATCCCACATCCAGGGTATGTTGATACAGTGGGTAGACTCCCAAGGCCTTGGGCAGCCCCACCCTGTGGCTTTGCAGGATTCAGCCCCAACAGCTGCTCTCGAGGATTGACACTGAGTGCCTGTGGCTCTTCCAGGTGCAGAGTGCAAGCGGCTGACGGATCTGCCATTCTGGGGTGTGGAGGATTGTGGCCCTCTTTTCACAGTTCCACTAAGCAGTGCCCCAGTGGGATTCTGCATGGGGGTTCCAACCCCACATTTCCCTTCTGCACTGCCCTAATAGAGGTTCTCCATGAGGGATCCACCTCTGCAACAAGCTTCTGCCTGGATGTCTAGGCTTTTCCAGATAGCCTCTGAAGTCTAGGTGGAGGCTCCCAAGTCTCAACTCTTGCACTCTGCATTCCCACAGGCTTAACACCATGTGGAAGCTGCCAAGTCTTAGGGCTTGCACTCTCTGAAGCAGTGGCCCAAGCTGTATCTGGGCCCCTATGTGACATGGCTGGAGTTGGAGTGGCTGGAAGGCAGGTAACAGTGTCCCAAGGCTGTATAGGGCAGCAGGGCCCTGGGCCTAGCCCAGGAATCCACTCTGTCCTCCTAGGCCTCCACGTCCATGGTGGAAGGGGCTGCCACAAATGTCTCTGAAATGTCTTCCAGGCCTTTCCTCCATTATCTTGGCTATTAACACTTGGTTCCTTTATACTTATGCAAACTTATGCAGCCTGCTTGAATTCCTCCTGTGAAAATGGGCTTTTCTTTTCTACAACATTGTGAGGCTACAAATTTTCCAAACTTTTACTCTCTGCTTCCCTTTTAAATGTAACTTCCAGCTTCAGCTGATTTCTTTGCTCATGCATATGATCATAGGTTGTAGAAGCAGCCAGACCACCCATGAATGCTTTGCTGCTTAGAAGTCTCTTCTACCAGATACTCCAAATTATCATTCTCAAATTCAAAATTTCACTCCTGGCCTCAAGTGATTCTCCCACCTTGGCCTCCCTAAGTTCTGGGATTACAGTCATGAGCCACCATGCCTGCCCCAGAGTTTGGTCAATTACCATGAGGCTACAGTAATCACATGTGAGATAACATGCTTGATAATATAACAGATTAGAGAATTCAGAAATATGACTAATTGATTTTTTTATAAAGATGCAAAGGTAGTTCAATGGACATAGGATGAACTTTTTATCAAATAGAATAATTGGGCATCTCTATGCAAAAAAACAAAACAAAACAAAACAAAACAAAACAAAACAAAAAACCTCAACCTGTAGTTCATGCCTTATACTAAAATTAATGCAACTAAATCATATATTCAATGTGAAATGTAAAACTATAAAACTCTCAGAAGAAAACATAAGAGAGAGTCTTCATGGTTTGGTATTAGGTATTATTAGATATGACACTGAAAGCACTGAAAAATAGATACATTGATGTTCGCCAGGTGCAGTGGCTCACGCCTGTAATCCCAGCAGTTTGGGAGGCCAAGGTGGGTAAATCATGAGGTCAGGAGTTCAAGGGCAGACTGGCCAACATGGTGAAACCCTGTCTCTACTAAAAAAAGAAAAAATACAAAAATTAGCTGGGCATGGTGGCTTGTGCCTGTAACCCCAGCTACTTGGGAGGCTGAGGTAGGAGAAATGCTTCAACTGGGACCCAGGAGGCAGAGATTGCAGTGAACCAAGATCACGCCACCGCACTCCAGCCTGGGCTACAGGGTGAGACTCCATCTCAAAAAAAAATTGATGTTCATAAATATTAACAAGTTTTGCTCTGCAAAACACATTATTAAGAGAAGAAAATATAAGCTACAGACTCAGAAATATTTTCAAATCACAAATTAGACAAATGACTTATATCCAATATAGAATTTCCAAAACTCAATAGTAAGAAAAAAAATTTTCATAGAGAGGAAGACTTGACCAAACACTTCATAAAAGAGTACTTATGGGTGGCAAAAAGCAGCTGAAAAATTGTCCAACATCATTAGCCTTTAGAGAAATGCAAATTAAAACCATGATGAAATATGACTACACATACGTTAGAATGGCTCAACAACAGCAGCAAAAGACAATACCAAGTGCTGTTAAGGATGAGGAGCAACAGGAGCTCTCATGCATTGCTGGTGGTACAAAATGGTGCAAACACTCTGGAAAACAATTCAGCAGCTTCCTTGAAAGTTAACCATGTACTTACCATATGACTCATCAATCCCACTTCTAGATATTTACTTTAGAGAAATAAAATCTATGTTCATATAAAAACCTGTCCATGAATTTTTTTTTTTTTTTTTTTTGAGATGAGTCTCACTCTGTTGCCCAGGCTGGAGTACAGTGGTGCAATCTTGGCTCACTGCAACCTCATGCAATTCTCCTGTCTCCGCCTCCCAAGTAGCTGGGATTACAGGTGTGTGCCACCATGGCAGGCTAATTTTTATTTAAGTAATGATGGGGTTTTACCATGTTGGCCAGGCTGGCCTTGAACTCCTGACCTCAAGTGATCCACCTGCCTCAGCCTCCCAAAGTGTTGTGATTAAGGAATGAGCCACCGTGCCCAGCCTCTGTCCATGAATATTTATAGTAGCTCTATTCGTAATCACCCAAATCCAGAAACAACCCCAAAGTCCTTCAGTAGTTGAATGGATAAACAAACTATGATACATAGAAGTCGAATACTACTTAGCAATAAACCGGAATCGACTATTGATATGTGTGACAACATAGATGAATCTCAAAGGCATTATGACAAATGAAAGAAAGCAGCCTTAAGATATTACTTTATGGTTCAATTTTTATTACATTCTGCACAAGTCAATACTATTGTGATAGATGACAAATCTGTGATTGCCATGGATTAGGGATGTAGGGAAGGTGTGAGTACAACTTAATGGAGTTTTATGGAATGATGGAACTATCCTGTATCATGATTTTGGTGGTCATTTCACAAATCTAAAACTCAGAAATATCTGTCCCCCCAAAGTGCCATATTTTGCTGTCTGTTAATTTTATTAAAAGAGAAGAACTCCATAAACAGAGAACAAATAATGAAACAAATAAACAAAGCCAAAAGTTGATTCTTTGGAAAATTAATAAAATTGATAAGCCTCAAGCAAAACTTGAAGTCTTGATTTAAGAAAAAAGAAATTATCGATATCAGGAATGAAAGAGGGGACATCCCTACAAACAATAAAAAGATATTAAGGAAATATTTAGTATTGTTAGACATTAAAAGATATTAAGGAAATAATTTGAACAACTTTATGCCAATAAATCTGACAACTTAAATGAATTAGATAAATTTCTTCAAAGATAGAAACTACTACTCCTTATATCTCATTGACCAGAATTGAATTGCATACTCTTTCCTAGCTGCCAGCTAGGCAAAGCAATTATCTGCCTAAGGGAAGCAGAATGGTCATGGATAGCTTAACTCAATTACAATTTATTGCTTACAGCTGGTCACACTGTTTTTCCCCACTCCATCCAAAAAATCAGGATTGTATTAGAAATAAGGGGAAGCACTTTGTGTAGGAAACTAACAATGCTTGCCTGTTAGGTTATCAGTCATATGCAATCAAAAGACTCCTCATACTGTACACTTACTAGCTAAAATGGAATCTTTAAGCAATGTATTTAAAGTGCCCAGAGGGAGATACTTTTGAGCTGAAGGGAAGGATTGAGAGCTCCAAAGCCTGGAAAAAATCAATCTTGGATGGAATCTGATAACACCAAATCTGAAGGTCTATGCTTTCCTTTCAATGTGAACACTTTTTTTTTTTTTTTTAATCAGGATCTCGCTCTGTCCACAAGGCTGGTGTGATCACAGCTCACTGCATCGTCAATCCCTCAGGCTCAAGAAATACTCCCACCTCAGCCTCCTGAGTAGCTGGGACCAAAGGCACAGGCCACCATGCCCAGCCTGAAAACTTTTCTTGCTGGTTTCCTCCATTTCAAGGTGCCTCTCTTCCCTCTTAGCACACCACCTCATTTAGGAGCCCTTACAAGCATTCTGCTCTTCTCTAGTGTAGCATTTCTACACTGCCTTGCGAATACTTGTTTTTGTTGTTGTTGTTGTTATTTATTTCCTTAACAAGATGGTAATGTTAAAAGATGGAATCAAACTGGACATGGTGGCTCACACCTGTAATCCCAGCATTTTAGGAAGCGGGAGAATCCCTATAGCCCAGGAGCTTGAGGCTGCAGCAAGCTGTAATCACACCACTGCACTCCAGCCTGGGCAACAGAGTGGAACCCCATCTCTTTTAAAGGGAAAAACGAAGAAGGAATCATGACTTCATTTTATTTATCTCTATATCTCCGGTAGCCAGGTAGTATATATCTGGTTGTTTTATTCATTTTAATGAATCAGATGTTTGCTATCAAGGCAAGGCAAGGTTGAAAGATTTGGCTGGTAAAGAAATTAGCCCTTTTTGAATTTAGACATGTTATTATTTACACAGACATTGAAAGCAAATAAAATGCCAGCTCTCCTTGAGCTTTTGTCTCAGATACCAAAATGATGACACCAAAACAGAAGGGGCTGGATGACTACAGCATGCATTGTGGACACCTTGTTGCTGAGGGGTTAATGCCATGCTGCAGCTAAGCCTTGTTATAACCTGCAGCTGTACTCTAAGTGGGTAAGGCAGAATGGCTCACTGGAACCCAGGAAGCAATGATAAACTGCCTCATGACAGTCTTTGTGGAAGACAAGGAGTTGAGTGGAAAACGGCCTTGCAGTAGCTGCTTACAAGCCTCCTAAGCGCTCATCTTCTGGGAGGATCCTAAGGTGTTCTGCCAAGACTCAGATCAGCTGTGGTTCACGCATTACCTATGTGGCCTATGCGGATATGTGCAAGGTTGTCAGGCCCTGGTATGAATCTGCTCCCTCCATTCAGGTTGCCCAGAGGAACATGATGTTCTGTCTTGACTAGATCTTTAAGATGGCATCAAGGGGCATCATTCAGGAAAAATTCAGAAGGATGGTGTTTCAAAGCAGGTATTATTGGCCTCTGACCTCAAAAGAGTAACTTAGTGAGGAAAACCTCACTGTGGTTTCCATTTAGTATTTTGGAAAGAATTAGGAATAATATAATGGAGGCCAGCCACAGTGGCTCACACCTGCAATCTAGGAGGCCAAGGCAGAAGGGTCACCTGTGCCCACTTCAGGAGGCCACGGCAGGACGGTCAACTGTGCTCAGGAGTTGGTGACCCGCCTAGGAAACATAGGAAGGCCTCGTTTGTGAAAAACAAACAAAAAATTAACTGGGCATAGTGGAGCACACCTGTTGTTTAAGGAATTGTCAAAAGCATAAGTCTAGTCTTCCATAAGCATTTCAAGATAAATTATTACATCATAAAATAGAAGCCTTTACATAGGAGAGTGAAGTGGTCTGATTTGTAATTTTAAATGATCACATCAGCAGCTATTTTATGGTATAAAATGCCCAGTTACTCAAGAGGCTGAGGTGGGAGAATCACTCCTGGAGGTCGAAGCTGCAGTGAGCTAAGACTGTACCACTGCACTACAGCCTGGGTAATGGATGAAGACCCTGTCTCAAAAACAAACAGAATATAATCACAGGAAAAGTGTTCTGTAAAATTCTCCAGCATTTTTAACTTCCCCAAGGTTTCGTTTTGAGATTTATCATTTTTGTCTTCCAACATTAATTAGATGTAAAAACTCTTAAAACAAAGATGCCTTCAGTTAGCCTTTACGAATCAGAAAAGAGGGAAAGGTTGGGAAGAGGAGCCAAGCTGCTTACTGGTCCTATCCAAGAAGCAGAATGAAAGTGCTGGATTTCTGAAGCTTCCTGCAATGAAGAGTGTTAGCAGGGTTTGTGAGAAGAGCTCTGGTCAGAGTGAAAAGCAGTGCAATACCATCAGCTGCTCGCTCACTTGCTCTCTCATTCATGAATCCAGCAGAGTCTGAGGGCACTTTGTGGAGGGCATTTTCCCGAATGAACCAAAAAGTCAAAGCCTGAGGATACTGGAATGCTTACAGAAGGCTGGACCTACACTTTTGACACGTCCTTAAACAACAGGGCTCCTTTGTGTGGTGTCTGATGCCAGACATGTGACCTAAAGGCAATAATGTAATCAGCTCACAATTTATTTATTTATTCAACAAATATTTATCGAGTTCTCTATTTACCAAAGGCAGTCAGCATTCTGGGACTAGGATGGGATATGTGGTGAACAGGACAGTCAAGGTCCTTGCCCTTAAAGGACTTACAGACAAAACAAAACAAAAAACAAGTAAATAAATGAAATCACTTCCATCAATAATAGTGCCATGAAGGGTCATGTGCCATGAAAGGCAGACTGTGAGGGTGAGGATCCTGGGCCACAATGAGCTGAAGAGCTGAGGTGATTGGGGGCGCCAGGGACTGGGGGGCAGGCAACAGACCACAGGGGCCTTACAGATCATTATAAAAAGTTTTTATGCCATAAATTATTATGGCATAACTTGGAGGCCTTTAAATAGGGGAGTGAAGTGGTCTGATTCATAATTTTAAATGATCGCGTCAGCAGCTATTTTATGGTATAAGATGCCCAGCTTGAAAATGACCATGCATTCTACAAATTCACCGTGACATCACTGCCAAAACTCTTGTCTCTTCTGGTTTTCCTGAGAGATAAATTGGTCAGAATTAAGCTCCGTGACATAAATAGTGGGAGCCAAAGATCTGAATCACGTCTTGGTTTCAAATCTTGCTACCCACAACGGAGTTGTGAGCTCTTGTCAAGTTACTTACGGTATTTGTGCCTCAATTATCTCAGCTGTTAAATGGGGATAATGAAAGTTCCTACATCATTTACTTGTGAAAAACACATGACATGTAAAGCACGAGGAGACGGCCTGGCACAATGCAATAAACTTTCACAAATACTCGCTTTCATTCTTTCTTGCAGGGGATTACTGAGAGGATCCACAAGATAATGCGTGTGAAAGGGCTTGCGAAACCGTAAGGACTATCTTAATGGCAGAGTTCTCTCTTTTTTTCTTTTCTTTTAAATGGTCCCGATGACGCTAGACTGTTCGAGAGGCGCGAGGCCAAGCGCAGCCTCAATGCGGTCATTGTCGTGGGCCGCCCCTCCCCCGCTCGGGGCGCTTCTCCATGGCAACGCGGGCTTCACCTCTCCCCGCCTCCTCGGGACCGCAGACCGGAAGCAGCCCGCGCCGGGGGCTTCTGGGAAAAGGCTTCTTAGCGGCGTTTCTGCGTCTGCTGTGGACAGCGAAGCTGCTGCGGTTCCTGAGCCGGAGGTTTGCGCCGGTGTGCGGGGACGTTATAAGTGGGAGGGGGACACCGGGCTAGGGTATGCAGCCGTCTTAGCAGGAGCCGGCGGGGAAGCCTGCCCCGGACCTTCCTCAGCTTCCCGAGAGGCGCGAGGAACAGGCCGCGGCCTCCGCGCCTAGCAGTTCTGGGGCGGGGAGAGGTAGGCGGGAGCGGGAGGCCTGCTTGGGTCTTCGGCATCTGCGGAGAGTCCTCTGACCCTCTGTGTCCTCCGAGACCCTCACCTTCCCCCTCCCCCACCGGCCGGTTTTGTTCTATTTCGAGGCCCTGGCGTATCGCGGAGGGTTCTGGGAGTCGTGTTGGGAGGAGGCGGGAGTGGGGCGGGACTTGCGCGGGGCTGCTGGGATCTGTAGTCCAGCCGGCCGCGGGCGGAAGTACCATGGTTCCGACGCTGTTGTCACAGGGTGGCCTTTTAGTCATCTGAAATCCGCTGTCCTGAGTGCTGGGAAGAGGGGCTAGAGGACGTTGGGCCTGGGTCGGGCTACACAGGGGTCAATGCAGCAGTGAGGTGGGCGATCACCTGGGACCAGGTACCCTTCCCAAACGTTGTCGGTACCGTGGACAAGTAGTATGCGCTACAATGTAAAAGGAAGAGAAATTTGTGTAGAAATACTTGAACCATTGATAAGCAGGTCTTGGAATAGAAACGAATGAGTGTTGGCTAGACCTTATTTATAGGGCCACCACACTCCAGAATATTTAATTAAACCAGTATGTATTATTTGTCTGATAAGGCCTTCTCTGATTCAGTCTTCATCTTGCTTGCGAGTTACAATAAATTTTTTTAAGTTGTTATTGTTCAGATTCTGAGCCCTGAGTATAAATAAATAGAGTAGGCTGAATTGCCTGTTGATAGTATGTGACGTGAACAACAGCTCGGGCATGATAGTGCAAATAATAAAGGTCCAGGAACAGCATACAGTTTTCCTGAAGGTGGAAGCTGGGGAGTGAGTCATCCAGTGTAAGGACAAGACACTGGACCACTGCAAGAAGTTAAGGTGCTTATGTGAGTGCCTTTTCTTAATAGAATTTTCTGCGATTAATGCCTATCATTATAAATATAAATGTACTTATGGTGCGATGGAAGACAATATTTACATATGTGCAAGATAATTTTTCAAAATTATGTGATCTGTTTTTCACATATGATCTTTTCAATATTATGTGATCTGTTACTTAGCAAGTGAACATTTTTTCACATATATTTTAAGTCCAAGGAGTTCTTAAACACCTTAAAAATATTTAAGTTTTTAAAAAACATTTTGTAAAGAAAAATTTTTTAAGCACGTAATAATAAAGCGAATCTTCCTTTTGAGTTGACCTGTGTGTGTCAGGAAACACCAGTCCTGAATTGCAAATAATGGGTTCCACGGTCAGGCACATTTCAAAAGCACTGAAGTAGTCTGGTTCTTAATTGGATTCTTCTGATTATTGGGTTTGTTGTCTTAGTAGGTCATGATTGGCAAACTTTTTCTTTAAGGGTTCATGTAGTAAATAAGGTCATGAATAACTTACCGATAATGCTACAGTCTGAGAAATACGTTAGGCTATTTCATCCTTGTGTGAACATCATAGAATGTACTTACACAAACCTAGATGGTGTAGCCTAGTACACATTTAGGCTATCTGGTATAGCTTGTTGCGCCTAGGCTACAAACTTGAATAGTATGTTACTGTACTGAATGCTGTAGAGAATTGTAACACAATGCTAAGTATTTGTGTATCAAAACATAGAAAGGAGAGAATAAAATATAGTATAAAAGGTTTTTTAAAAAAACATATGCCTGTACAGGGCACTTACTATGAATGGAGCTTGCTGGATTGAAAGTTGCTCTGAGAAGTCAGTGAGTGAGTGGTGAATTTGGAGGCCTAGGACATTATTGTACACTCCAATAGACTGTATAAACACTGAACATTTAGGCTACACTACATTTATTAAGAAAACATTTTTTTCTTCAATAATTAACCTTAGCTTACTGGAACTTTTTCACTTGTAAACTTTTCCTTTTTTTTTTTTTTTTTTTTTTTTTTTTTTTTTTTTTTTTTTTTTGAGTTGGAGTCTTGCTCCATCACTCAGGCTGGAGTGCAGTGGCCTGATCTCGGCCTAACGCAACCTCTGCTTCTCAGGTTCAAGCAGTTCTGCCTCAGCCTCCTGAGTAGCTGGGATTACAGGTGTGCAGCACCATGCCCAGCTAATTATTGTATTTTTAGTAGAGACGGGGTTTCACCATGTTGGTAAGGCTGGTCTCGAACCCTTGACCGTGTGATCTGCCTGCCTTGGCCTCCAAAGTGCTGGGATTACAGGTGTGAGCCACCACATCCAGCCAACTTTTACGTTTTTTTTTTTTTTAACTTTTTTACTCTTTTGTAATAATACTTTGCTTAAAATACAAACACATTGTACAGCTGTACAAATATATTTATATCCTTATTCTGTAAGCTTTTTGCTATTTTTAAATTTAATTTTTAGAGACAGTGTCTCTGTTGCCCAGGCTGGAATGCAGTGGTGCAGTCATAGCTCACTGGAGCCTGGAACTCCTGGACTTTAGTGATCTTCCTGCCTTAGCCTCCTAAAGTGCTGGGATTACAGGCATGAGCCACTGCACCTGCCCAGTTTTTTTTTTTTTTTTTTTTTTTTTTTTGTTAAAAGCTAAGACAAACACATACCTAGGCTTACACAGGTTCTGGATTATCAATAACATTGTTTTCTACCTCCACATCTTGTCCCACTGGAAGGTTTTCAGGAACAGTAACATGTATGGAGCTGTCATCTCCATGATAACAGTGCCTTCTATAATACCTCCTGAAGGACCTGCCTGAAGCCATTTTGCAGTTAACTTTTTTTTTTAATAAGTAGGAGGAGCACACTCTAAAATAGTATAGTATAAAAAAGTATAGTTTAGTAAATACATAAACCAGTAATATAGTTGTTTGTTACTGTTACCGGTTTTTTTTGTTTTTTTTTTTCTCATCATTCTTGTCTGCTTAGTTACCAAGTTTTATATACCATATATAACTGTATGTGCTAAACTGGCAAAACAGCAGGTTTGTTTACACAAGCATCACCACAAACATGTGAGTAATGCATTGACCCTAAAACAGCTACAGTGTCTCTAGGTGAATCTTGAATTTTTCAGCTCCATTATGTGGTCATTCATTGACCCCAATGTCATTATGTAGTACATGACTGTGTTAGGTGTTTTTAGGCCATCTAGTCTGTTGAAACTACTCAACTCTGCTATTGTAGTGTGAAGTATGAATAAATACAAATATTTATGGAAACAGTCATGTTAATTTCATATCATTTCCACATGTCATGAGGTATTCATTTGATTTTGGGGAGCTTCATTTCCTAAAATATTAGGTATTCATTTAATTTTAAGGAGCTCCATTCTCTAAGGCACTGTGGTGAAGACCACAGCCATTTAAAAATGTGAAAATTGTTCTTTATGCAAGTGTTGTACAGAAATGGGCGGCAGGCTAGATTTGGCCATGAAGCTGTAGTTTGCCAACTCTTGGTGTAGGTTATTGGTTGAAGTTTGTAATTCAGTCAAAGAACAGGTATCTTTTACTTCTTTTATCAGTGTAAGTCCAAATTCTTAGGATATTTTTTGCTCATTTATATTTTATATTTCTTGTACCTCAGGAGTACCGTGAAGAAAACGGGGTATTGCCCTGAGGCTTATATTCTGCCTCAGTTGTCTTTTCTTGAAGTATTATAAATCAGAATGTCTGCACAGTCAGTGGAAGAAGATTCAATACTTATCATCCCAACTCCAGATGAAGAGGAAAAAATTCTGAGAGTGAAGTTGGAGGAGGATCCTGATGGTGAAGAGGGATCAAGTATCCCCTGGAACCATCTCCCTGACCCAGAGATTTTCCGACAGCGATTCAGGCAGTTTGGATATCAGGATTCACCTGGGCCCCGTGAGGCTGTGAGCCAGCTCCGAGAACTTTGCCGTCTATGGCTCAGGCCAGAGACACACACAAAAGAACAAATCTTGGAGCTGGTAGTGCTGGAGCAGTTTGTTGCCATCCTACCCAAAGAGCTACAGACTTGGGTTCGAGATCATCATCCAGAGAATGGAGAGGAGGCAGTGACAGTGCTGGAAGATTTGGAGAGTGAACTTGATGACCCTGGACAACCGGTGAGCTTGCTTCTGTCATTTCCTGGGTGAGAAGCACTGGCATCGCAGTAGGCAAAGCTGCTGAATTAATTCCACTCAACTAAGTTAGAATTATGTTTATGCCTTCTCCCCCATTCCCCTACCAGTCCCTGTTATCTGTGCTTCTTTGCCATTTAGGCCTCTGCAATATATGTTTTATGGGGTTTCTCTTACATGTTTTTAGTTCTGATTCTCATTAAAATTCTTTCTGTGAATCAAATCTTTCTGTTTCTAGGTTTCTCTCCGTCGACGGAAACGGGAAGTGCTAGTAGAAGACATGGTACCTCAAGAAGAAGCTCAGGGATTACCAAGTTCTGAGCTTGATGCTGTGGAGAACCAGCTCAAGTGGGCATCCTGGGAGCTCCATTCCTTAAGGCACTGTGGTGAGGACCAGAACTCTGTGTGGGCTAGAGGGTGAAATAGAGTGTAGGCCTTTTGTTCAGAACTTTGCTTGCTCTCACTGGTGGGTATGTGGGGGAATCAGATCACTCTCAACCTGATACAAGATCTTGATTTATTTCTCATTAAGTTGATTTTGCTGGCCTCAGACCTTTTATTCCTAGACATTAACATCTTCAACCTTTTCTTCCCTTTCAGTCTCCTTCCTAAAAAGACTTGCCCATATCAGGCTAGCATTTGCCTTACTTTGAGCTAGCACCCACCCACAGACCAAGTCCCTCTATTTTGCATTCAGTATTACTTGTCATCTGTTTTCCATCCTTTTACTTTCAATCTCCTGCCTAATTCTATTGGTACAGTAAGCTTACTGAAGCCCCTTCTGATCTCTTTGTTGTGCATCACTGAAGTCTTTCTAAATATTTAACTATTTCTGATTTTCTTCAGCTCCTACCTAGAGTCATTTTCTTCTAAGAAGCTGCTTTTGTAGAAATGATATTTGGAGTAATTTTTTTCCTTTGTCTAAGTATTTATGCAAAAAAAAAAAAAAAAAAGTCTCCTTGGCTATAATATGCTCTAAATGCAGAAAAGCTTTTTTAAAAGCTCATAGTTGTATTAATTCACTGAGACTAGTCTTTCCCAATATGTTGGCAATTAACACCATATACTTATGTGTATTCTTTGATATAGCCCAGTATATTCCTAAAACTGCTGGATTGCTTTCTTACGTTTATGTGAACGAAAATGAAATTTTGTTTGACTTTGCCACTGAATGAGGTCTGAGCAGGTTTTCTTCGCATCTGAGGGGACAGTGCCAGCCAATCAGAGCTTTGGGGATTTGGCTTAAGTCTGCTGAAAATCTGCAGTTTTACATGTTTCATGGGCCATTCTGTGCAATAAAGTTTGAGAAGCGTCATCCTTGCTATATGGGGCTGATATTTTCAACTTCTCATCATTTGAATTTTAAAATGACTTTTCACCCATAAGCGTCTTCCACACTTGGGAATTTCTGTTTCCTCTGTGCTGTTTGTCTCCACTTAATCTTCACACTCACTCCTCTGTTTTTCAAGTCTCCAAGCCTCACTAACCCCCTCTAATCTTTCATTCTCTCTCTCTTAGCCTTATCTCCTGACTTTATCTTTTTATTAATTATTTACTCTTTTCCTCTTTGCTGAAAGCAGTTGCTAACCCTGTATGAACCGTATCTTAACTCCTTAAGGCATGAAGTTTCAGAAAAGTCTTAAATTGCACTTGTGTTCTCTCTGCCTGAATGGGAGTGATGGTACCATATGTTTGTAATTCAGGCTTTTCTTTCATTGGACACATTTCACCGAGGCTTAGAAATAACCGTTTTTCTAAGTACCATGAGAAATACCACACAGGGCAAGCTTCTTTTATTGGAAAACTTTCATTTATTAGGGGCACATTGAATTTTTATGTCATATCTTTAGTAAACATAGGCTGCCCCCAGCTTATCATTGGCCCTTCTTGTCAAGACTCCTGTGTTCTGCTTTTAATCTGATATTGACTGTGACTTGACTTGTCTTATTCATTTCAGAAATGGCCACTTTCTGGCATATTTTTTTAATGTACATCTTCATATTTTGACGTGATTTCTGGTTTTCTCAAAGCAAAAGAACATTATAATGATTTTCTAATGGCCAATTTTATTTGATTTTTATTTGTACAAAGTTTTATCCATACCTAGCCACATTACTTTGTCTCCCTAACATCTTATAATCTACTGTCTTTCTGCCCTTTGTTTTCTGACTACTATTTATAAACCACTTGACTATGTTTTATTCAGATAGAATCTCTTATATCATGATGTTATACTGTTATTTCAGAGAAATTTCATTTTTTTCTCTTTTGAGAGTAGGCCTTCACACCAGTTTCAGAGTGGTTTATAGATGTGTGCAAGCTATTTTAGTTCACTAAAAAAAATTTTTTTAGGTTCCTTTTTCCCTGAATAGATAATGAGTGATATTTACATTTTCTGTTTATTTCAGATGATGATGGTAGGACTGAAAATGGAGCACTAGCTCCAAAGCAGGAGCTTCCTTCAGCAGTAGAATCCCGTGAAGTTCCTGGCACTCTCAATATGGGTGTTCCTCAAATTTTTAAATATGGAGAAACCTGTTTCCCCAAGGGCAGGTTTGAAAGAAAGAGAAATCCCTCTCGAAAGAAACAACATATATGCGATGAATGTGGAAAACACTTCAGTCAGGGCTCAGCCCTTATTCTTCATCAAAGAATTCACAGTGGGGAGAAACCTTATGGATGTGTTGAGTGTGGGAAAGCATTCAGCCGAAGTTCCATTCTTGTGCAACACCAGAGAGTCCACACTGGAGAAAAACCTTACAAATGTCTTGAATGTGGGAAAGCCTTTAGCCAGAATTCGGGGCTTATTAATCATCAGAGAATCCATACTGGGGAGAAACCTTATGAATGCATTCAGTGTGGGAAATCATATAGTCAAAGCTCAAATCTTTTTAGACATCAGAGAAGACACAATGCAGAAAAACTTCTGAATGTTGTGAAAGTTTAAGGAATTGGAAAAAAAAAGAATCAGCACTCAGGTCTTTTTCTTCAGAAATGAAGACAAAATTTAAAATATGAAATGATAAAGAATAGTTTTTTCCTAATTGACTGTCAGAAAATCCACTGGGAAATGTAAAAATCTTCACTCACCATTATGATTTTATCTTGAAAGAAATGGTGTCGTACCTGCCTAGAAACTGAAATTTTAAACTTAATTCAGGTCTTAATGCCTAAATTTTCCATGTGATGTTTATAGTCTCTATTACTTTTCCAAATAATGAACTACTTGATTCTTTGTCCCTTTCTTGAAAGTTTCCTTTAAGACAAATAACATTATTTCTGCATTGATCATTGAAATGTTCTTTATAAGGATATATTACCTTATATATTAAAAGGCAATATAGGAATTACAAAGTCTGAAAACTATTTTAAATAATCTTTTGAAAATTTACCCTTGTTTGCTTTTACCTAATTTGAATATGCATTTGAGAAAACAGAGGATAAAGGATGGCTAAACGCCTCAAAATGAGCCATAAGATCTCAGATAAGAAGTGTTGGTAATAAAACCTCAAAAAGCGAATGGGACATCTAGATTGGGGAAGATATACAAATACTTTGATCTTAGAATTGAAGTGTATCAAGAATTTATCTAAATGTATTCTGCCTGCAGGAAAATTCAAAAGCTACTCATCCTCTATAATTTGGAGTTATCTTACTAATGAAAATAATGTTTTTCCATATATTATTAAAAAGTATACAGTCTAAACAATTTTAAAATAATGAAGATAGAAATTATAGCACTGGGGAAAATTTTGTAGTGGATGGCAGGGTTAAAGGGCAAATGTAAACATAAGGGTGATGGTCTGTCATGGCTTTTAGAAAAAGAGATGAAGATTGAATTCATTATTTTGCCTTCATCTTTGTTAAGGACAGAAAATTCCCTAACAGGTGGACAAGTATCAGGTTATCTATTTTTTATTCCTTTGGTACAAAAGGGTTGAACACCAGGCTAAAAAAGCAGCCATGCATTTATTATTAAACATTTTATACCGACAAGGCACTGTGCTAGGTACTGTACTTCTACCATAAATAGGTAGGTATTTCTTCCACTGTAAATCATAGGGGTTTGGTACAAAGCTGTTTTATGTAAGTTAGCCTCTTCCCCTTGTCTGAGCATTCCCCAGGGGAGGTCACCTGTAAGGTTCCCAGAACTGTAGTTCTCTTACCAGGGTGTTGTATTTGGAGGGGGAGGAGAACTTGGCTCAAAGAGCTAGCCAACTCTCCAGTGTTCTTCAGAGGTGAGTCCACAATACTGGATCACAATTTGGAAGTTTGTAAATCATTTTAAAGAACTAATCAATCTCTAATAGCATTGAGGTTGTACGTACATGTTAAGTTGAATGGACTGTTCTATTTAAAAACATAAACAACTAGACTATTAACAACTAGTTTATTAACTATCCTATCAGAATTGAATTATTTTTTTTAATTTTCAGTCTTAACACATTTTTTAAAATGTATTAAAGTAATACATTGTAGTAGTAGGATTATATACTCCTTGGCTGAGAATCCCAAGTACTGTGGTTCTACTGTTTAGTGGAAAACTCTGGAAGTTAAAATATAGAATATGAGAGAAGGCTTTTCTATAATGGGCATCATTGTGTGGAAAATGGCCCATGTGAATACAAATACTTCCTAGTTCAGAGATTTTGGTTATATCTGGTGCTAGGATCAAGTTTAAAAACGGAAGGTGAGATTTTGCATGAGCCTATTAAAAAGCATAGTAATAAATGCAAGGCCAGCTGGTGGAGAAGTGAGGCAGAATGGAGCTTGTTTATAGGTTTTCTGATAACAATTATAAGAAATGTGCTTTATAGATTAAGATTTATTGAAGTATAAATATGTAGTAATGATATAATGTATTTTAAGTTATACAAGAAAATGTAGGGACTTTTGTTTGGGTCTTTTTGTGGCTGAGGGGAAACAAGTCAATGTCCAATAAAGCTATAAACTCCTCTGCTCTAAGATAAATGATGAGTTGATTTATTTATTTATAACTGGCTTCTTTCCAAGTAGGTTTTGAGGTGGCATATTTGGAAGACAGCTGGGATGACAGAATTCTTGTATCAGAGTAGGTAAGAAGGGAGCAACTTCTCAATGGCTGTTATGTCATGCTTTTTAAGATCGTATATACAAGGAAGCTTCCCTGTGATAGATTCGTCATAAATACCAAAGATACTTGGTAATGTGAGTGTAGAAAAAGTAGTATTAGGGTTGGCACATACTGTTTTTGTCTTGTCAACTCTAATATCTGTACATTGTTCAGAAAGGATTCTGAGGCTAAGGTAAAGCTCTGTGGGAAAAGGGACTGGACCAAAAACAAAAAAAAACTGGATGGTGGCACATAAGAGGAGGAAATAAGATATGTACTTTCTATCTCTTGTTAGGCTTAGTCCCCACTAGACAAATCGATTTTAAATAACTATGTAGTAATTTTAAAATTCCATCCACACATTCATTTACACCCACACAGATAGTCATAGAAATTTGGGGGAGTGCCTAGTTTCTGATGAAGTGGTGATGTGGCAAGTGCCAAGCAGTGGCATAGCCAGAACATCTGTTTGGTTTTGCAAATGAGCAGTCATTTTAGGTCATGCAGACTGCTGATATCTGCCCAGTA
This sequence comes from Cebus imitator, assembly GCF_001604975.1. Taxonomy (NCBI): domain Eukaryota; kingdom Metazoa; phylum Chordata; class Mammalia; order Primates; family Cebidae; genus Cebus; species Cebus imitator. The sequence continues at coordinate 734,188 of NW_016107763.1, forward strand.
GCCACTGAGTATTTGCTGGTTTTTTTCTTCTGTCTTTCTTGGAGGTTAAGCTCCCTATGATCATACCCAGCTGGTACTTGATCTTTAGCAATATGTCTCATATTCATGGAAATTGAAGGGAGGGTTACATGTATTGAAATAATCTGCATGCTAGGCATTGGATTAGACACTATATCTGTCTCAGTTACATTTGTAGACTAGGAAAGCAAGATTCAGAGATCATGTGGCTTGCCTGTCACTGATTAGAGATAAAACTCACATCTGGCTGGTTTGGTAGACTCCAGGGACATAAGCACCATGCCATGGGTGGTGACTAGTAAACCTTTATAAATGTGTGTTTATGGTTAACAAATGTGAAAGCTATTAAACATTGCTGGTTTGAATTTTTTACAGTACAGAAATGTAAAATTAAAAAAGGATATTTCCTTTCACAGTGTTACCCAGAACTCATAATAATTTGGTTTGTTGTTCTTCCAGATTTAGGCATATACTTATTTAATCAAAAATGTGTTAATAGCTGACACCTGTGGTTGCTGTGCAGGCACTGTTTTACATGTGTTATCATGGATTAACTCTTAATTCTCAGCTACCATATAAAGTAGGAATAACCCCATTTCACATGCACTACACTGAGACATGCCTCCTCTCCCCCTACATTGATGAAGACATTCTTTTTTCATAACTATATGCTATTTCTGTTGCATAAATATCCTTTAATTCCCCCATGGCTTGATAATTAGGTTCTTATAAAGGTATAGTTAACATTCCTGTACATGTATTTTGCTATTTGTGTGGGTATTTCTGTAGGATGAGTAACTAGAAATTTATTGGATCAGAATGCACATTTGCAATTTTGAGAAATACTACCAAAAAGATTTTATCAATTTACAACTCCATCATTAGTAAGAGTGCCTGTTTGCCTACTGTCCTGCCAACCCTGAATCCTTAAAAATTGTTGCCAATCTGAGAGGCTAAATTTCTTTCTTTTCTTTGAATGTTAATGAGGAGGAACATCTTTTCATGTTTCTTGGCCATTTGCATTTCCTATTATGAATTGCTTTTGCCCATTTTTCTTTTTTAATTATGAAAGTCTAATGACTATCCTCTCATTGTATAAAACATAACAAAACTTTGAATAGAGAGACCCTTTTCTCCATTGCTGCCGACACATTCCACTTACAGTTTAACATACATCCTCTAGTCACCTTTCCATACAAATATATAGACACATAAAAACACTTTTTACATAAATAGGATCTCATATTCCGTAGCTTGCTTTTTAAAATTTTGGTTTCAAAAACAGATAACAGGTCTTTAAATTTCTTTAACGGTTGAATAGGATTGAATATTATGAAAATGCCATTATTTATTCCCTTAATTTTTTTTTCCTCTCACTATTACATTGCCAAAGTAAACATCCTATTCAGATGTCTTTGTGCATGTGTGTGAATATTTCTTTAGGCTGGAGTCCAGTAAGATGGATTGTTGGGTAAAAGAGTTTGTTCCCTATCTACCTTTAGTCTTCCCAAAGGCCTTCATAACTGTATATTCACCAACTGTATGGAAAGTATTCATTTCCTCATATAACCATACCTCCACTTGATAGTTTTTATCCGTTGGGCTAAAAAGAAAAAAGAATCCTTTCTTATTTTGCATTTCCCTGTTACCAAAAATGGTGAGACTGGGGTTCTTTTCATGATTATTGGCCATTTATAGTTTTACTGTGGATTGTTTGTATCTTTTACCTGCTTTCTATTGGGTTATGTGTGGATATCTTTTTTGTTCAGCATCTCTTTCTCCATCTTCTGGTAACACAACCCTTATTTATTTGTGGGGAACCCATTCCCTGTGGTTTAGGTGAGCACATGACCAGGCCTGGCCTCCTGAGTCCCATAGCTTCCTAGCCACAGTGATTAAAGAATGGGTATATAACTTAAGCCAGGCTAAGGAGAGCCCTCAACAGAACTTCTGCTGGAACTACTGGAAAGAAGGCTTTATGGTGATCCCAGGAACCAAGGACGATGTAAGCCTGAATTTGTGCCATATGGAGAGAGTCTGTCTGGGGAGAAACTTGGATGCTAACAGAAATGGAAAGAGAACTAAGTTCCGATGTCGTTTTTCTGGAGGCCCTAGATCCAGCTGTGCCTAAAGCCTGCCCTACCTCCGGACTTTAAAGTTTTGTGAGCCAATAAAGTCCCTTTCTTGTTTAAGATAATTGAATTGGGTTTCTGTTCTAATTAATATAGGTTATTTGTATTTTCTTATTGATTTGTAGAAAACCTTTGTAATTTTAAATTTTAGACTTTATGCACTATATAAGTTAATAAAATTAGCATGGCCTTCCATGATCTGGCCTCTGTCAACTTTTGCCATTTGTTACTCTACTCTCCCTACAACACATACCACACACATACACTTTACATTTCAATCGTAACTGAATATTGATGTTGGGAATGTCTGGATGAACAGCTTTTTACACAATTGCCTCTTTGGCTGTTCTTTTCTTTCTTCCTCTAGACTCATTAACCTGCAACTTAAGACTAGGGGTTATACTACTAAGTGCCGTACCCATCTCCTACCATTGTTCTTGGGGCATGCCCCTCAAGCATCCCGTGTATGCAACCCTTGGAGCCCTTCCAATGACCTCCATCCCCACTCCATGGTTCACTGGCTCTTTGTTTCATTCTCAGACCTGTGGACTTAAGACCTGAATGAACACAGATCAGAGCAGCCTCACCCTGTGGGCTCTTATCTATAGCAGGAAATGTAGCAATGTTCTATGTTACCTGGCACCTCTGATTAATCACATCTCCCAAGATGGAGTTTTCAAAGAGATGTCTTTCAAAATTGAACAAACCATTTTGCCAGCTTTTATCAGTACATTTAAATGCCTACTCTGGGTCAGGCACTGTTCTGGGATTTATATCTGTTGCTTTGTGTGAAAAACTACATGGCAGTGGAAAACCAGCAGTAAATGAGAAACAGTTTTTTAAAAAGAGCATATTGTATGTCATATGATGGCAAGTAGTTAAGGAGAAAATAAATCAGGAAAGGGATACAAAATGTCAAGAAGGAAAGATACTGCAATTTAGATAGGTTGGCCAGGGAAGGTTTCATTGAGAAAGTGACACTGGAGAAAAGATAGTATAATGAAGCAAGCCATGAGACTGGAGAATGTTCCAGGCATGGAAACAGCAATTGCAAAGCAACTTGATGAGGGAGCAATGCCTCATTTGTTCAAGAAAGCAAAGAGGCAAGTATGGCTAGAGCAGAATGAACGTGAGGGGTAGTAGGTGAAGCCAAAAAGATAAATGTGGTGACAGTGGCAGGGAGAAGCTGGATCATGGAGGACCTGGTTAGCTATTAATAGAACTTTTCTTTTAATGTAATGGGAGACCATTAGAGGTTTTGAGCAAATGAGTAATGTGACAAGGTGCTGAGAACAGCTGAACAAAACAAAATCTCCATCTAGTTTATCTTAATTCTTAAAATGTTACTTTACATATTTTCTTATAAAGGTAATAGGAAAAGTTTAGAAATAAAAATCACCCAAAAAGTCACCGAGTCCATAATTCTAATAACATCCCATTAACATTTTCTGTTCTCTACATGCCTATATAAGTGTTCTAACATCTATATACCTCTCCCCATCTAATTCACACCATTATTTACAACAAATATATATTTAGAAAACAAAAAAATCTGTGTCTATATGCTGGTTTGTTAACCTTATGGCATCCTTCTTTCCTCTGAACTTTAGATCAACTGCTGCCTAAGGCTAATCTCTCCACTGGATCCAAGCTGTCTTCTCACACCTACTCAAAGACATACTCAATCCTCACCTTTTTCACATTATCAGTTTTTTCTGTCTTATGAACTTGTCTAATTAACATATAGATATGCTATTTTTATCACTCACACAAAAACCTTCAGGCCAAGATGGAGTATAGGGATCAGATCTGCCTGAACAAATATCATACAAAATATAGCAGACACAGGCAAAGAATGGGAAGATAGGATTCATGAGAGAGAAAAAAAATAAGCAAACTTGAATTGCCCATTTACTTGTCTGGGAAGAGGTTCCAGGCCACAGCATGGAGAGAGGGGACTCAGGCAGAGACTAGCAGTTTTCTTGAGTTGAGAAGGTGGAACAAGGAGTTCTGGAGGCCAAGTGGCCAGCTTTTGCAGGGCAGAGTACCAGAGAGGAGGTAAGTGCACAGAAAGAAAACAGTGGAGATCTGCAGAGTCCCTCTCAAGTATTCAGTTGAGTACTTACAAGCGCATATATGTAAGGCTACCTGAGTTTGGGGAAAGAACTATCCGAAAGGATTAGAGGGAAAAATCACTGGAACTCATGAAGGGACAGGAATGGTATCATCAGCCAGAGTAGGAAACCTCACAATTCATAGAGCATCAGAGCAGTGATTCTCAAGGGCAATTTTGTCCCCCAGGAGAAATTTTTGGTTATCACAACCAGGGAAGATGGGCACTACTGGCATCTAGTAGGTAGAGACCAGAAATGCTACTAAGTAGCCTACAGTTTATAACAAAGAGCCCCAAATGGCAGTAGTGCTAAGGTTGAGAAACTGGGTTAGGTATTACGGAGGATCTTGCCTACTTTGTGGAGAAAAATAAAGACTAAACACTGTGTAAAAACTTAAAAGCAAGACCTGAGAAGACAAACACATCCCAGAAGAAAGCTCAAGAGTACAATGTCCCTAAATTGGACATGAACATGTGTATGTGTGCGTATTTTTAAAATACCCAACACATAACGAGACACAATACCCCTTTGGTATCCAATCCAAAATAAATCATGCAAAGAAGCAGGAAAATAACTCACAATAATATGAAAGATAATCAAAACTGACCCAGAAAAAGACAAATAATTAGTAGAGAAGCATGTTAAAACAATTACAACTTATTTCCTATGATCAAGAAACTACGGACAATATTCAGCATGTTAAGTAGAGAAGGCATAAGAAGTAACCAAATTAAACTTCTAGAGATGAAAACCATAATGTCTGAGATTTTTTTTTTAAAATGCGCAGGATTAGATTGAGTAAACATAAGAAAAAATTATGATGTAGCAATAGAAACTATCCAAAATGAAAAAAAATATAGCATCAGAAAGCTGTATTACAACTTTCAGAAGCCTATGCATAATAGTAACTGGAGTACCCAAAGATGAGGAGAAAGTGGAGACATGGAAAAATATTTTAATCTATGGGATGCAGCTAAAACTACTTAGATGGAAATTTATTGCAATAAAATGCCTATATTAGAATGCTTATATATAAGTGAAATCCATGACACCAGTGATAAAAGAGATGGGAGGGAGGAATTAGGATTACTTTGTTTTTATAAGGTACTTGTACTGCTTATGAAGTGATACAGTGTTATTTGAAAGTGGACTTGGATTAATGGTGAATGTACATTACAAACTTAAGGGCAAACACTAAAAAAAGTTAAAATACACAAAGAAAGAGTAAATGGCATCATATAAAATGCTCAATTAAAATCACAAGACACAGCCAGGTGCGGTGGCTCATGCCTGTAATCCCAGGACTTTGGGAGGCCGAGGTAGGCAGATCACAAGGTCAGGAGTTCAAGACCAGCCTGGCCAAAATGGTGAAACCCAGTCTCTACTAAAAATAAAAAAAATTAGCTGGGCATGGTGGCATATGTCTGTAGACCCAGCTGAGACAGGAGAATTGCATGAACCTAGGAGATGGAGGTGGCAGTGAGCTGAGATCGTGCCACCGCACTCCAGCTTGGGTAACAGAATGAGACTCTGTCTGAAAAAATAAATAAATAAAATAAAATCACAAGACCCATGAGCCAGCTACTCAGGTGGCTGAGGTAGGAGGATCACTTAGACACTGGAGTTTGAGACCAGCCAGGCAACATAGTAAGACCACATATTAAAACAAAACAAAACAAAACAACAACAAAACAACAACAACAACAAAATCACAAGAGGCATTGAAAGAGTAGAAGACAAAAATAGTAACCAAAAAAAGGGTAACAAATAGAAAACAATAACAAATATGGTAATTCAAGTATGTCAATAATCACTTTGAAATATCAATGGTCGAACTGCATCAACTGAAAGAGATTGTCAGAGTGGATCAAAAAACAATATCCAAGTATATATTGTCTACAAGCAATGCAACCCATTTTAAATATAAAAACAAAAATAGATTGCCAGGGCCCGACCCACAGACCCAGGCTTGCATGATGAATGAATAATGCACACTGACACAGATATTTTGCCTGTCAGTCTGGCTAAGGTTCCAGGCCACTCACCAATACTGAGAAGGGTCTGGTAAAGAGTTAGCAGCCGTGGCCCTAGCCAGCTACCAAAGTTCACATTGATTTAGTACAGATTAAATGACAAAGGTCTTGAGTAATTAACTTTGGTTAATTAATTTTGCCAACACCACCCACCCCCCAGAGAGCAGTTCCCCACCTTTTGTGCGCATAAGATCAAAGGCTGGTATTAGGACCACCTGAGTAAACAAGCTATTTAGATAAACTCCTCTATATTTCTAAGTGTTTATGTCCTAAGCTTTTAAGAGAATTCAGCTGCCTTCAGCCAAACATTTTAATGAAGCTATGCAACCCCTGGGCCTTCCAAGAAGTTTTGTAACTATTTCCTATAACTATCTTTTTAATTTTTCCTCTAAAATTTTTCCTACCACCTCCCAAATAGATTAAAATAGAACTCCCAAAATGGATTAAAAGTAAATGGAAGGAGAGAGATATGCCATATTATTATTAATCAAATAAAAGTGGAAGCATCTATATTAATTTCAGACAATGTAGACATCAAAACAAGGAAAAGTATCAGGGATAACAGGAGTATTACATAATGATAGAAGGATTAATTCTCCTAGAAGACATAACAATTCTTAACATGTATGTGCCTGACAACAGTGTCAAAATACATGAGGCAAAACTGATGACACTGCAAGGAGAAATAGACGAATCCACCATGATAGTCAGAGACTTCAATGTCCCTACATCAAACATGAACAGACCCAGCAGGCAGAAAATAGGTAAGGACATAGTTGAACTCAACAACACCATCAACAACTGGATATAATGAACATCTATATACCATTTCACCTAACATGGCAGAATACTCATTCTTCTCAAGTCCACATGGAATATTCACCAAGACAGACCACATTCTAGGCCACAAAACACATGTTAACAAGTTTACAAGAGTAGAAGTCATACAATGTCTGCTCTCAGACCACAGTGGAATTAAACTAGAAATCAATAATAAATAGAGAATCTCAAAATACTTGGCGATTAAACAACACATTTAAAAATAACACATGGGTCAAAGAAGAAATCTCAAAATATATTTTGAACTAAATAAAAATGAACACAGAACGGTTCCAAAATTGTGGTGAGTCCTATAATTCTGGTATGTCTCAATACTTGTTATCAGTAATAATTACGGTGATGTGAAATTTTTGTGTGCCACAGAGATGGCCAGATTTCCTTGTTAATTGTGTCTTTAACTGTGGCTGTCCTAATACTTTTGTCATCCACAGATAATTGTCTTGATCCTTTTCAAGAGGTGGTTCATAATCAGCTATAAAATTCTCATGGGTGCTCTTGAATGAAGGTTTCTGATAACTAGAGACTGTGCCATTGAAATAGAAAAAACCAAAAAAAAGAACTTCCAGGACTGCATAGAGAGCTGATGTTTTCATGAGGACTGTTGGCCCAATATTGGGCAGAACAAGAGTTAATTGTAGGGATTTACCTAGTAGAAGATCAAAATAGGCTGGGCACAGTGGCTCATGCCTGTAATCCCAGCACTTTGGGAGGCTGAGGCCAGAGGATCACTGGAGTTTGAGACTAGCAGTTTGAGACCAGCCTGAGCAATATAGGGAGACCCTGTCTCCACAATCAATCCATCAAAAATCTGGGCATAGTGGTGTACGCCTGTGGTCTCAGCTACTCGAGAGGCTAAAGGAGGAGGATTAGTTGAGCCCAAGAGGTTGAGGCTGCAGTGAGCTGTGAGCACACCACTGCACTCTGGTCTGAGTGACAGAGCCAGGCCCTGTTTCAAAACAACAAAAAACACTGAAATAATCTTTCTTTGACCTTTTCTTCAAAACATTGCTGATGTTTTAAAGAAAGAAGTTTTCCTTTTAATCAAGAAAACTTTTTTCTCTTTTGAGCTATTTACAGCTTTTAATAATTGAGTAAAGTATACTTCTGTAAGCAAAATTTGGAACATATTTCTTTCTCTCTAGTTGACTTCTCTAGAGTTCGAAAACTATTTGTGAGTATTCTTAATTTGTGGCAATACAGTTGTTTGCCTAAGTGCAATAAGAATCTGTCTTCTTTTGTAACAGGCACAATTACAGACACTTTTTATTTTGTTTTATTAAGGCTTTGACTGGAATAGCATGCTTTCAGATTGCTTTTAAAAATTGGGGTTTACTTAGAGAACTAATAAAAGCTCCTTGGAGAAACTGGTCTCATATTTTGTCTGTGTAGCCCCTGTGCAGGGTTTCTGACCTGTGGAAAAGAATGTCACTTTCTGACAGGTCCAGGAGACCCCAAATTATTATAAGACCTTGAAAGAAAAGGCGTTCACCCAATTCATACAAGTATTTGTAGGTTCAAATACATCTATGATGGGGCCCAAGGCTTTAAAAAGTCTAACCAGAGATTCCTATGGAATAAAGTTCCAGCCAAACCAATTTTTTTTTTAAAAAAAGGATTCTATATGGCAAATAATTATTCTTGCTGTACTTTTACGTAAATAATCACACCAAGTATAATAAGACTAAAATGGCCAGGCACAGTGGCTCATGCCGGTAATTCCAGTACTTTGAGGGCCCAAGGCAGGTGGATCACATGAGGCCAGGATTCCAAGTCTAGACCAGCCAACAGGGCAAACCTTTTCTTTACTAAAAATACAAAAATGAGCTAGGCATGGTGGTGCATATCTGCAATCCCAGCTACTTGGGAGGCTGAGGCATGAGAATCTCTTGAACCCATGAGGCAGAGGTTGCAGTGAGCCAAGATTGCACCATTGTACTCCAGCCTGGGTGGCAGAGTGATATTCTGTCTCAAAAAAAAAATTATGGAAGATGTGCTTTCCTAATGATTAAGGATGTTGAGCATCTTGTCATGTGATTATTGACCATTTATTATATACCTTCTTTGGAGGAATAGCTATTCAAGCCATTTGCCCATTTTTTAAATTGGGTTTTGTTGTTGCCTGTGCTTTTACTGTCATATCCAATGAATCACTGCCAAATCCAATGTCACGAAGGTTTCCTCATTTTCTTGTAAGAGCTTTATATTTGTAGCTCTCATGTTTAGGTCTTTGATCCATTTTGTTGTTGTTGTTAATTTCTGTATACAGCATATTGTAAGGGTCCAACTTCATTCTTTTACATGTGACTATGCAGTCTTCCCAATTCTATTTGTTGAGAAGATGGTCTTTTCCTCATTGGATGGTTTTAACACCCTTGCCAAAAATAATTTCATGTATGGGAGGGTTTATTTCTAGGCTCTCTATTCTATTTCATTGGTCTATGTGTATTGACCTGAAGGAAGAAAGTGGGCAAAATTAATAACGTACAGAGTTTATTTGGGCCAAGGTTGAGGACTAGAATTTGGGAACCACTGGGAAACGCTTCAGAGAGCAAAGGAGAGACTCAAGTCTTTAAAAGAAGAAAAAAAAGGATGAATCAAAAGAGAAACAAACTTACAACAGTTGTGTTTCAGGAATTCTCATTGGTTTACAGAAATTGGCTATACAGTTTTGAACTACAGGGTATGAGCTATGGTGTCCAGCATACAGCATTGTTAGCTTAATTTATGGTTATTTGGTGCTGACAGTCTAGAGTCCTGATAGCAGGAAACTTTTAAATAATGAGTTAGGTCAAAGGTGGAGTAAAAGGTGACTACTCTCACATTCCAATGCCTATTTGAGCCTGATAATTTAAACAAGGTTAACATTCCTCAGATTAAAAGTTTCTTGTCTTCCTCAGGTGTCTATCTTTATGTCAGTATCACACTATTTTGATTACTGTGGCTTTGTATTAAGTTTTTTTTTTTTTTTTCCAAAGACTGGGGTCTCACTCTGTTGACCAGGCTGTTCTCAAACTCCCAGCGTCAAGGGATCCTCCTACCTCAGCCTCCTGAGTACCTTGGACTATATGTACGCATCACCACGCCTGGCTATAGTATGTTTTGAAATCAGCAGTGTGAGACCTCCAACTTTATTGCTTCTCAAGATTGTTTTGGATATTCGAGATCCCTTTAAGTTCCATATGAATTTTAGAATTAGTTTTCCTATTTAAGCAAAAATTGTCATTGGAATTTTGATAGGGATTGCATAGAATCTGTAGATTTCTTTGGGTACTTTGAACATAGGATGTCTTCCCATCTATATGTGCCTTCTTTCATGTTTTTCGGCCATCTTTTGTAGTTTTCAGGGAACAAGTCATTAATTTACTTGGTTAAGTTTACTCTAAGTATTTTAGTCTTTTTGATGGTATTGTAAATGAAATTGTTTGCTTCATTTCCTTTTTAGATTGTTCATTGTCAGTATATAGAAATGTAACTGATTTTTAGGTGTTGATTTTGTATCCTGCAACTCTGCTGAAGTCACTTATTAGTTCGTGTGTGTGTGTGTGTGCGCACGCGCGTGTGTGTATAAGATTATAATCTTAAAGGTTTTCTGCATGTAAGATTATGTCATCTGCAAATAGAGATAATTTTACTTCCTCCTTTCCAATTTGGATGCCTTTTATCTCTTTTATTTGCTAAATTGATCTGCCTAGGACTTTACTATGTTGAAGTGGTGAAAGCAGGCATTCTCATATGGTTTCTCTTAGAGAAAAAGCTTTCAGTCTTTCACCATTATGATGTTTACTGTAGGTTTTTTTTTTTTTTTTTAAATATGGCCTTTACTATATGAGGTAGTCTTCTTCTATTCCTTGTTTGTTGAGTGTATCATAAAGGTGTTGAATGTTGTCAGCTTTTTCTGCATCAGTTGGGTTAATCATACTTTTTTCCTTTATTCTGTTACTGTGATGTATTACCTTGATTGATTTTTGTATGCTGAACCATTCTGAATTTCAAAAATAACTCTTACTTGAACATGCTGTATATTTATTTTAAAATGTTATTGGATTGTGTTTTCTAGCATTTTGTTGATGGAGGATATTGGTCTGTAGTTTTCTTGTAGTGTCTTTGTCTGGTGTGGTATCAGTTTAATGCTGGCTTCATAAAATGAATTTGGAATTGTTCCTCCTTTGTAATATTTTGTAGGAGTTTAATAAAGTTGGTGTTACTTCTTTGTTTTATGGAATTCACCAGTGAAGCCACCTGGTCATGGGCTATTTTTGGAGGGAGGCATTTGATTACTGATTTAATCGTACTAGTCATAGTTCTATTCAGATTTTCTACTTTTTCACAATTCATTGGAAGGCTATGTGTTTCTAAGATTTTGTCTATTTATAGGTTATTCCAGTTTGTGGTGTACAACTATTCTAGGATTTTGTCTATTTATAGGTTATTCCAGTTTGTGGTGTACAATTATTCTTAGCAGTTTCTTCTAATCCTTTTTATTTTTGAAATTACAGCAGTAACATGCCCTCTTTTATATCTGATTTTAGTTAATTTGGGGATTATAGGTTTTAAAAAAGAATACTACAATTTGAAGTGACTTTCTTGTAACATCATACCAAGTGGTACATAATATTCACATAACATCACTCATTGGTGCTATTATCCTCTAGGAGTGCATCTTAGGCAGGTGAGAAGCCCATCAGGGGACATTCGGCAGTGGCCGTAGACATTTTTGGCTGAGTGTCCTAACCAGGGGAGGGCTGCTACTGATATCTAGTGGATAGATGCCAGATATAGTATCAAATATCCAATAAATCCAAAAGACAGCTCCCCACAGCAAAGAATTTTGTGATCCAAAATGTAAATAGTGCTAAGGTTGATAAGCCCTGCCTTACGGTAGTTTTTGTCGGATTTCTTCACTGTAGTTAGTTTTTCCTTTTCCATACTTTTTTTGGGAAGTAAGTCAAAAGATCCAGCTTCCTCTGGAGGAGGAGAGAATCTAAATATACAATTTGGAATTTTTCCGTAAGGAAGAGTTGTCTCTTCTCTCATACCTATTTATCAGTATGGATGCATGTATACTTATTTGGCCTTGGGAACTCCTTCAGTTTAGCTCCTATGTTCCTTTGACATGCCCCTGTCCTTTTGTTTTTTGAGCTCTTACCTACTTTCTTTACTACTAGATGCTCGAGGCTCATCTTGCATTTTCCCTGCCCTAGCCCTAGAACCAGCCATTTCTCAAAGGAACCCTGGTTCCTTTTATTTGGAGAATATTTAGAAACCAAGGTCTGGTTATGCTCATTGATATTAGGGTGTCATTGCTTCTAGATCCTCTCCAAGAGCTAGGTAGTGTATGTATATATACTAACATATGTATAGATCGATGTTATATAATTGTTTCTGCATATGCATCTGTGTGTGTACATAAAATGTATATATGATTTCATATTGATGTCTCTGACTCTAATGGCTTTGGTAATTTTTGATTGATCACACTGTGCATGAAAAATTGCAGAATCTGGATAGCCATCCTCCAGAGAGAATTCACCCTTTCCTCTTTTCTAGCTGGCAGCTAGATTAGGGGAAGATAACTTACTTCACTAAAAGGCTGACCTTACTTGACATTGCATTCAGTCTTTTTAAGACTTCGTCACACAGGTTTTATCCTCTCTTGGGGTGTAGCCATATAATGTTTACATTGAGAATGTGGAGCGTTTACAAGGACACCACCTACCTGGCACAATTTATACTCCAATTTTTCCTCCCTAGTACGAGTTGGCTGAGTTTCATTTAACCTTCCAGCATTCTTTGAATAGATTTCTTGGCCCTTTGCCCTGTCAGTTCAAGAATCAGCAAATGCTGGAGGAATCAACTAGCATAAAGTGTCAGGCCCAATTCTCTGCATTTCCCTTCCACAATATATAAAATATATATATATATATATATACAGTTGTTCAAATTTTGCAATTTTGCAACTCATTTCTAAGACCTAGTAAGTAACCAGATTTGGAAAACTGAAGGTCAGGAGTGTAGGTTGATTACCAGTTATTTTACGTGGATGACAAGGTGTTTAGCAGGAGGAAGAAACCATGGATGTGTGTGTTAAGTTCATGAATCTGAGTTTACCTGTAGGACACTGAATAGAGAACTGTGTAGTAAGCTCTTAAAATGTATTCTCAGGAAATAGCTAAACTTCAGAAATAGATTTAGAAGCCATCCTATTTTTTCTTGCTTTTTAAATTCTCCAAAGAACAGATAATAAATTTTACCTTTCTCTTACCTACTTCTCAACCAATCACCATGTCAATAACTTCTAGCTTTTCTACTTCTGGACCTCACAATTTTATTTCTAGGCCTTAAAATTGGGTTTCCTTTCTGCTGTTTCTCTCCCCCTTTTAATCTGAGACTCTTTTTAAAGAAGGAAGATCATTCAAAGACCATAATGATTTTTCATTACTTTGAGAATAAAATGTAGAAACATGAAATCTAGTCCAACCACACCAAGTACTTTTGTTTTAGAGATGAGCTACAGCCCAGAAAATTAAAGTGCATGCTTGTTTAGCATCACAATTTTAAAGTCTTTTTCTCACTTGATTTTCATTTCTACCTTATTATTACACTTTGAAATGTATGTTTCAATAAACATTTTCATAATGCATCATAATTTCTGTGAACTTCTTGAGGGCAGGGGCCCTTCCGCTACCCCTCTTCAGCACGACCCAGTACAGTGCCTGCCACTGAATATTTATTGAATAAATGATAACCACTATACTCTGCATTTCTTGCACTTCCTTCTGTGCCTTTGCTGATTATTCCCTCCCTGCCTTTATGCCTCTTTTCTCATCCTTCAAAGCTTAAATTTCAGGAGTTCCACAAAGCTTTCTTTTTTTTTTCTAATCAGAATTGAACCCTGACTTCTCTGAGCTCTTACAAGCATGTCCTACTTTTATGATTACATCCAGCCATGTGTTTTCTATACATTTTAGTCTCTATCACTATAGAATATACACTTTATTGGAAGAGATAGTATATTCTTTTTATGTACTACAAAACCTCCCAAAATGCCTTGCCTTAGCATCACACTCCTAAGAAAATAATAGAATTTAACAATGTCTACTAAATTAAATATTAATTCGACAATTATGGGGGACAAAGTAAACAATGTTGTAGTATTATTTAGTAGCAGAACTTATCGGAAAGACAATTTGAGTTTTTTATTTTTTCAAACTATTTCTATTTTTCACTGGAAAACTTTGCATGTATGTTGCCTGTTTTCAGTATGTATGTCAGAAATAAAAACGTCTGATATTGCCACTTGAAAAAATATCAAAGTCTTTTTATTTTAAAACAGAATATACTATACAAATTAATCATGTAGGTACTGTAGCTACTGTGTAGGAAAAACTTATTGTCTTCCCTATACTCACAACATTTCTGGCACCACATGTGTATGAGGTTCCCCCATACAAGCAATTCTCCAATTTTTTGTGGACATCCAGTAAGTGCCCATAATTAAATTTTGACACTGTCTACCTGGAATCAGATCAGCATAGATGCTTCAGGTTAAGGGCTCAGTTCCACAACTGATACCAATTGTGTCAGTTTTGGACACCAATCTGCATTTCAGACATCAATCTCATGTCCATGTTTTCACTGGTGCTTCTGCCCAACTGGCTATAATATAATCCAAGGTTCCTACAATCCCCTCTTTGAGTGTGAGCATTAGCTGTTGGGAAAAAAAGGCTGATGCATGACCTGATTATCTGGCACATGATGGGAGTTAATGGAAGACCATGCTCCGTGCTCAAAGCAAGGAAGACCTCTTTGAAGCACCAGAATGTGGTCATACTTGCTGGCTCTACCTGCAGCCTTTTCCCCATCTGTTTACTGATTGTATCTAAGTAGAGTATGCTTTATACCTTCAAAGGAAATCCCAAACTGCTATAGCTATAGATCATCTGCTTGATGCTTCGCTTCCTTTTCACCCGCCACATCCCTGAGCACATGCTTCTCTGGTTAAACACTCAATAGTGTGCATCACCAGTGCATCCTCCTACTTGCGTCTGCCCCCTGGGAGCCCAACTTTATGCACTCTTACTCTTGTCTCTTAATTTGTCTCTGCTGACCCTCGTTAATTCCTAGGTTGTGTCTGGGCTGGTCCCCAACATTAGCTAGAATGGTTCATAGAATGTAGGAAAAGTTTATTTACTAGATCTTTGTAAAAGGATATAACCAAGGATCAGTCAGAAGAAAGAGGTGCATAAGGCAAGGTGTGTAGGAAGAACATTGAGCTTCCTTCCATGCCCTCCTTACTAGGAGGTATGCCACCCTCCTAGTACCTCCACAGGTTCAACCTGGAAGTTCTCTAAATCCTGTCCTTTAGGTTTTTATGAAGGCCACATCATATACGCATAAATGATTAAATCACTGGCCATTGGTGACTGAATTCAGTCTCCAGCCTCTCTCCACCTAGAGGGCAAGGTAGGGTTGAGCTGATCTGAAAGTTCCAACCCTCTAATTACATGGTTGGTTCCCCTGGCAACTAACCCCCATCCTGTGGTTTTCTCTTGCCAAAAGTCATCTCATTAACATAAACTCAGATGTGGCTAAAGGGGCTTGTCATCTTAATTACTCTTACCACTCAGGAAATTTCAAGGGTTTTAGGAGCTCTGTACCAGGGGATGAAGACCAAATATATGTTTCTTATTATAAATCACAATATCACACCTACCACTTTTTGTTCAATCTATAGATGACAAGATAAATCCTGATAGAAAAATCTCTACACTTTGACATAGGGAAATAATTTTTAAAGACCCTGTTTTACATGTTTAGAAGCTGTGATTAAATGGTAGTGAAGAACTTTTAAACCAAGAAAGTTTATGGGCTCCATTATTCAAAACAAAATAAATCCATATTTGCTGTGAACATTATAAGAACTTGAACAAACTAATGTGCACTTGGAAAACTAGATCCCCCACAACTAAAAAAAAAAAAAAAAAAAAAAAAACTTCTGAGAAAAAGGGGCACTGGAATTATGTACTTAGCGAGTTTAATACCAGAATAGTATAGCATGTTTACACACAGGGAATTTAAAAATAGATATCTAGCATTAGCATATAGTAAGGCTCTAGCTGTCATCGGTGTCATATTATGATAAATGCCAGTTCAGATGTAGAGGTGATTTAAGTTTTCCCTACATTATCTAAAATAATTTCTGATATGCAATTGATTTAGGCTCTCTAAAGGTTTGAGATTATAACAATAATGCATTTCCTTCTGAGTTCTGACTACCTCTCCACACTGATTTCTACAATATCTGATAATTTCTGCATTAATATTGTTATAGATATCTTACAATAATACCACTCTCCTCTTGTAGGCTATGTCTGAATAAGACTAGAGCTTTTACAACATTATAGAAAAGATAAAAGTTTGTTTTTATTGTTGTATACTGACATTCAGTAAAAATTTTACTTACATTGAAGGTTTTCCCACAACTAAAAGGACTCTGAAGAGGTTTTTTCTTTTTTTTTTTTTGAGATGGAGTCACACTCTGTCGCCTAGGCCAGAGTACAGTGGTGGATCTTGCCTCATTGCAACCTCAACCTCCCAGGTTCAAGTGATTCTTATGCCTCAGCCTCTGGAATAGCTGGGACTACAGGCACTTGCTACCATGCCCAGCTAATTTTTGTATTTTTTGGTAGAGACAGGGTTTCAACATATTGGCCAAGCTGGAGAATTTTTAATTTTAGTAATGTCTGAGCTCTGAGTTAAAACTTTCATTATAAAAACTGAATTAAAGTTTTCTCCCCAGTGTGGTATTAGTGTTTTTAAAAAATAGAGTCTTTCTCTATTGCTCAGGCTGGAGTGCAATGGTGTGATCATAGCTCACTGCAGCCTCAAACTCCTGGGCTCAGGTGATGCTTCCACCTCTTCCTCCCAAAGTGCTGGGATTACAGGTGTAAGCCACCATGTCTGGCTCCAGTGTGGTTTTAATGTAGTATAAGGGTTCAACACTGATTAAAACCTTTTTCATACTCATCAATAATCAACAGCATTCATTGGATTTTTTTCCTGGTATGGTATCTCTGGTACTGAATAGAGGTGACATATACATAAAAGTTTTCTCACATTCATCACATTTTGATTGTATTCCCCACAATGGTCTTCCTCATGATTAGTTCAGAGTTGGCTAAAACTTCTGCTGTACTGAACATACTAGTGTTTCTCCCCACCATGGATTTTCTGGTGTTCAACTAGATCTGTGCATGTGCTAAAGGCTTTCCCACATGCATCACACTTACATGGCTTTTCACCAGTGTGTATTTTTCAATGGTTAATGAGATCAGAGTGCCGACTAAAGCTTTTGCCACATTCATCACATGGATTTGGTTTCTCACCAGTGTGGATTCTCTGGTGTAGGGTAAGAGCTGAGCACTGACTGGAAGCTTTCCTGTACTCATTACATTTACATGGTTTTTCCCTAGTGTGGATTCTCTGATGTTTAATGAGGTATCAGTTATGACTGAACCTTTTGCTGCACTGTGCACACGGACATGGTTTTTCTCCAGTGTGGAGTCTCTGATGAAGAATAAGGTCAAAACTCTTACTGAAGGCTTTCTCACAACTATTACAATGATAAGGCTTTTCACCAGAGTGTACTCTCTGATGTTTAGTGAGATCTGAGCTTTGACTGTATCTTTTCACACTGATTCCATGCATATGGTTTCTCTCCAGTGTGTATTCTTTGATGCTTAACAAGATCTGGACCGTGACTAAAGCTTTTAGTACAATCACTACAGGGATAAGGTTTCTCTCCAGTGTGGATTCTCTAATGAAGAATGAGGTTGGAGCTCTGACTAAAGGCTTTCCCACATTCATCACATTCATAGGGTTTCTCACCTGTATGAATTCTGTGATGTTTAACAAGATCTGATCTTCAATGAAACATTTTATTGCACTGATTACATGGGTAAGGCCTCTCACCAGTGTGAATTCGTTGATGATTAATAAGATTTGAAAGTCTTCTGAAAGTTTTGCTACATTGATCACAGGGATAGGGTTTCTCTCCAATATGAATTCTCTGATGTAAAATAAGGACTGAGCTCTGATTAAAAGCTTTCCCATATTCATGACATTTATAAGGGTTTCTCTCCAGTGTGGACCCTTCCATGTTTAATAAAGTCTGAATTCTGACTGAAACTTTTGCCATATTGATTACATGAATATGGTTTCTCCCCATTGTGGATTCTCTGATGCAGAATAAGATCTGAGCTCTGACTGAAGGCCTTCCCACACACATCACATTTATATGGTTTCTCCCCAGTGTGGATTCTTTGATGTTTTATCACATCAGAACTCTGACTAAAATACATGTTACACTGTTACAAGCATAAGGCGTCTCTCCAGCATGAATCCTGATGTTTCACCAGATCCGAGCACTGGCTAAAACTTTTACTGCAATGACTGCATTGATAGGGTTTTTCTCCTGTGTGGATTCTCTGATGGATAATGAGATCTGAGCTCTGACTGAAGGCTTTCCCACACTCATCACATTTATAAGGTTTTTCACTGGTGTGGACTCTTTGGTGTTTAATAAGGTCTGAGCTCCGATGGAAACTTTTAATATACAAATTACAAGGATAGGGTTTCTCCCCAGTATGACTTCTCTGATACAGAACCAGGGCTGAGCTCACACTAAAGGCTTTTCCACACTTATCACATTCATAAGGTTTCTCACAATGGGTTCTCTGATGCCTAAAAAGGCTTGTACTAAAAACAAGGCTTTGCCCACATTTGTCACAGTTTTGTGGTCTTTCTTTAAAGATGTTCTGATATTTTTCATTTAATTTATCCCCAAATTCACAGAATTCTCTGCCTTCAGAATCCTGGAGAACATTCTCTCTGAGACTGCTAGAGTCTTCTATCAATGGTTCATTTTTTGCTGTAATTTCCTCCTCTGAAGCTGGCTTTCCAATTTGGTCTTGGTCTCACCATCTGGAACAATAAACAAAATCCAAATGGAATGTGTTCCCTACACTGTAAGAAAGTTTCAGTTGACACAGATCAGTATTTACCTATATTATCACAGTATGTGTCTTCCAAAAAATGAACTTTACCCACTAAGAGGAAAGCTAGAAAGATTCAACACGTAATGGATCGCATTAAACATTCATACAAGTGATATACCAGATATGCTCTGTATGTTTGTCACAGGAGATCTGGGAATACTGAAACCTAATTAGTGATTAGTAAATTGCGACTAAATTAGAGCTAATGCATAAGCATTTTATTAACATATATAAGGCAAGTAGTGTGAATCTTGAAAAAGATTAGTTGGTTGGGCTTTGTCTAGCACTACCCAGCAATCTGGGCTAAAAGTATGATATTAACAAAAAAGAGAAAAAGAAAAACAAAAAAAAAAAGAAAATCCTTCAATTACTCTGTTTGCATCTTCTCTATCAATTTTTGGAAATGGTACAAGATTGACTGTTAACACACCAGTGGAGCATGTACTATGTTCCCAATACCTTACTAACAAAGCCACAAACAAGAATGATCCTAGTCCTTAAGTACAGTAATCAGTTCAATACTGAGTTTTTATACAACTACTTGAATTTACTATGTGAAAACATCTATAGGTTTCCAAATGGGATTATGTTGCATATCTTCCATCTTACTATGAAATTTATGGTTTATATTTTCACCTAAATGGAGGGCCATCCTAGTTCTGCCCATAGGAATGTCTTTAAAAAGAATACTCAGGAAAATGATAACAATGATTACACCTGAAGAAAATTGGGAGTCTCATGGTCAGGGGTATGAGGAATTCAGAGAAACTTCCTATTGCATACACTTTTATAATGCTTGACTTTTTTTTTCTTTAGACAGAGTCTTGCTCTGTCACCCAGGTGGGAGTGCAGTGGCATGGTCTCAGCTCACTGCAACCTCCATTTCCCAGGTTCAAGTGGTTCTCCTGCCTCAGCCTCCCAGGTAGCTGGTACTACAGGCATGCACCACCACACCTGGCTAATTAAATTTTATATTTTTAGTAGATACAGGGTTTCACCATGTTGGCTAGGCTGGTCTCAATCTCCTGACCTCAAGTGATCTACCCACCTCAACCTCCCAAGGTGCTGGAATTACAGGCATGAGCCACCACGCCCAGCCAATACTTGACTGTTTTATCACTTCCATGTATTAGTTATTTTTAAAAATTAATATATCCGTGAACCTCAAATATCTGAGATGGGTCTCAGTAAATTTAGAAATTTTATTTTGCCAAGGCTAAGGACATACCCATGACACAGCCTCAGGAGGTCCTGATGACATGTGCCTAAGGTGGTCTGGGCACAGTTTGGTTTTATACATTTTAGGAAGACCTGAGACATCAATCAATATATGTCAAATATACACTGGTTCGACCTAAAAGGTGGGACAACTCAAAGCAGGGAGGGGGGCTTCCAGATCATAGGTAGATACAAGATAAAGGGTTGCATTCTTTTGAGATTCTGATTAGCCCTTCCAAAGGAAGCAGTCAGATATGCATTTCTCTCAGTGAGCAGAGGTATGATGGGAGGCAGGTTTGTCCTAAGGAGTTTCCAGCTTGACTTTTCCTTCTAGCTTAGTGATTTTGGGGTCCAGAGATTTATTTTCCTTTCATAAACCAATGTAAATAAAATTGTTGAATTATGGAAAAAAAATAGATCTATATTTGTATGCAATAATTTGTAGTATTAAACACAGACTACAAAGTGATAATATAAATCACTCTGAAAATTGGTTATAATATATTGTGCTATGGTCTATATGAGCCACTGTAAGTGTACTTGGCAAGCAGTACACTCAACTGAGTCATCATTATCTTTATGATTTAGGACATGCTATCCAACAAAAGAATCCAGATAGCTGGACCAGAATTAAATTTGAACCTCATAAGCTCCATTTTGGCTAGGCTATAACTGGGAGGGGTTACCTACCACCAACCAGGCTAGCCAGGGAATGCCATTAGGGGAAAGAAAGAAACATCATGCAAAAGAATGGTCAGAATAGAATCTTAAATTTTCAAAATCAGGTCTATAGTAAATTTGTACCTCTTTTCTCCTGGTTATTTCTACAGAAGTAACCAAGAAGACATAATCTCTATCTGGCAACAGCCATATTCAGTGAACAAACTTCCTCACTAAGGAGTGTGGACCAGAAAAAGTCAGATATCTTTGAGATGGCTTTTGAGGACCCATTCCTATATTCAACAATACCAGATATCTATGATGGCAGGGCACATGAAAGCTTTACTGTTCTTTTTCTTCTTTTTTTGAGATGCAGTCTCTTTCAGTTGCCCAGGCTGATCTCAAACTCCTGAGCTCAAACAATCCTCCCACCTTAGCCTTCTGAGTAGCTAGTATTACAGGCCTATGCCACAGCACCAATTTCCATTGAATTTCCTGACTATCAGTCCATTGCTGAGTGGTGTTTATTACAAAGAGCATATCACTGTCAGACTACAAATGGTCTGGAGAGCTGAAAACACATTCAATTTGGGTGAAAAGTCTAAAACCTAAAGGGATACTTCTAAGTGGGGGCTTCTTCCCCTTTGCCAGTGGTTCCAATTAGCAGAATCATTACTCATAAATAAATACTAGTTCAAAGGAGTCATTAGGTTTGTGAGGGGTCCCAAAGGACTTCTAGCACTTTTCCATATGCAGTTCTTTCCAATAGGGAGGATGTGCTCTGGCACTTAAGTGATACTGAAATACAAGAACCAGTACCTACTAAATATTCAGATGTAGAAGCAGTAACAACAGAACACTGAATTGGCCTAAAAAGCCCCACTGACAAACCATGTTAGCCTCCCCTCTGCTGAACCCTGCCCAAATCCCATTAGATGAATTCAGATGCTTCTTCCATACAGTGGACTGACCAGAATGGCAACTTGGGATCCTATATTTAACAGAGACTAAGTTTCATTCCTTCCTCTTTCTGAAACTTCCCACAGTATTTGAATAGGTAGGTTATGGCTTCCAGTGCCCCTTAGAGACAGGAAGACCTCAGTGCCATCCCAATCATATTTCTCCTTAAAGCATCTGAGTTCAAGATAAGGAATTGGACAGAATCAGAGAGCACAAAAGGAAAAAAGATTCTGAATTAGTATATAAGGCATATTTTACTTTTGGTTTCAAGAGAGGTGACGGCTGCTTGCAGGTAAACCAAATGAACTTATCTAATGTTATTGGTTAACCAAAGCCTGTAATAGGTGGCAAGGTATCATTCATTACTGACACTATTTTTTTCTGCTTTAGGGCCTCTTGAATTAAAAACCACAGCCATACTGTTTCTGGTTGGAGCTTCAGGGTTTATGACTCTTGGTTGACTCAAGCTTGACTTGTATAGTGGTGAATCTTTTTAAAGGTAGCATTGGCTACCCTACTGTCAAGATAACACCTCTTAAATTCTTGCTTGGCTTTAACATAAGGGTTAATAGACTTTTTCAAATGACTCTTGAGAATTTATCTAATTCTTCATATCAAGTTGGTCATTTTCATCAGCAATGTAATTCCAGTCTGGAGCTCTAAGAGCCTGGATATGAGCTAATATCTTGCCGTATCACAGGAGTTTTGTCTGTCTGAGGGAAAGCCCCCTCAGTCCTAAGGTGCCAAAGTTCCTCTATCACACCTTAGATCCACTGCAAAAGAACTTTCATCTTCAAAGGGATCTAAGGTTACTGTCATCTTCAAAGGGATCTAAGGCTGGCATGACAGACTACAGGAGGGGCTAAGTAGTAAGATGGCTCAGCTATTTCCGTTCCTCCTTAATCTTTTAGCAACTAACCCAGCCAAAGTTCTAACAATCCATCTGGTTTCTGTCCATAGTGTTCATCAATCTTCCTCCTTTCATGTTCAGTGTAGCTACATATCTCTGTAACTGTCTAAAAGTGGGTGGAAACTTTTGTCCACCCAATATGAATCTTAATTGCTATTTGTTACAATGGCACACACCTGAGGCTGACCACTAAATTGAAGGTCCCCTGGAGGAGAGTTAGCAACAATCAGGGTACCGTTTAGATAGCTGTCTTTGAACATGCTTCCTCGATTTGGTTTACAACCACCTCCTGAATTCCTACTCATTAATAGGCAATAAAATGAAAAAACATTTATTGCTCTGTTGACCATACAATTTGGTAAACATGTTCACTACTCATGGACTTCCCTCAAAATCTGTTAAAGAGCCTTTCAGGGCCTTATGCTTCCTCTTCCAGAAAGTCATGTCTCTGTCAGCATCCCATCCTTATTACCAACACTATCAAAAACTGAAAAATCTGGGACTTTACCCTACTTGCAAGCTAACAAGTTAATCTATTGCAGTTTCACAGCTCTTGGCAGAAGACATGAGAATCCTAGATGAGAAACAAAGGACAGTTTATTACTCCCAGCAACAGCATTAGACAGAAAAGCAGTATTTGCCTTCCTGACCCCAATTCCCACAAGGTGACACATGTAGTAAGTTGTGTTGCAGGATAGGAACCCTGAGGCAAGGACATCCAAATTTTTAAAAGGGCACCTGTCCTCTGCTTCAGAGGGAGACACCATCCCTATATTCAAAGGTTGCTTGCCATACAACATTCTTAAAAACAGTACAGAACAAATGCAGGCAATTCCTTTGCTTGTAATATATGCAGACACACAAGAGCCCATGGAGAATTCTCTCTCAATACTAACTTCAATAGAAATGATGAAAACCAGAAGATAATGGAATGTCATCTGCCAAGTGCTGAAGAAAAAGAAGTGCCAAACTAGACTTGCATAATAAGATAAAATGCCTGAAAGAATAGTTATTTTCAGTTAAACAAAAACCAAGAAAGGTTTTAAAAAATATACCTGCACTAAAACAAATACTAAAGGGAATTCTTCAAGAAGAAAAAATATCCCAGATGCAAGCAAGGTAAAGCAGGAATGAAGAGCACTGGAAAAAGTAAAGTATGTGGGTAAATCTAAATGTGTACTTACTGATTAAAGCAATATGAATGTTTTGTGGAGTTTATAAAATCCATAAAATTAAAATATTTGGCAAAACAGCACAAGAGGAGGAGGGAAAGTAGAACTACAGTATTACAGGGTCTCTGCGTTGTCTTAGAAGCAGTAAATTAAACTGTAACAAATCCAGTGTATATGTTCTAATTTAAAAGGCAGCCCTTTTTCAACCAAAGTTCCAAAAGAGAATGAAACAGAAGATGAAACGAGTGACTATTCTTATTTCTCCAGTGATGGTACACAGTTAATACCATATTAGATGTATAAGAGCCTGATCGCATTGGGCCTTAATTCTTTCACAGAATCACATGTGAGAAAGGCTGGGATCAAGTAACCATTAAAAATAACAAGAATGTATAAATAATAAGAAAAAGTGCAAAAACCTGATAATCTAAAATTGGACAAAAAGAAAAAATGAAATAGATGGAATAAAAAACAAAGAAAACAAAATAAGAAGCTGGTACATTTAATTCTAAGCATATTTATTATGTTCAAATTGACTACTTCAATAAAAAGCAAAGAAAAACCTACAGTGAACATAGTTAATGGCTGAACACTAAATGCCTTTCTCCTAGAAATAAGGGCATAAAGCAAGGATGCCCACTCATATCACTTCTCTTCAATATCGTACCACTTTTACTCAACATTCCTAGCCAATAAGACATGAAAAATAACTGATATACACAAATAGGAAAGAAAACAGTTATACTGTCTTTAGAGACTACACAACCACATACAAAGAAAAATCCCTAACCTATCACAAAAAAGCAATGAGAACTTTTAAATGATTTTATTAGAACAGAATACAAAAACCAACTGTATTTATATATGCAAGCAATTAATAGTCTAAAACATTTTTTCATTTGCACTCCAAAATGAAATACTTAGAACTTCAACAAAATATGTACAACATTTGCATAATGAAAACTAAAAAACTGCTCAAAGAAACTAAAAAAGAACAGGAATATACAATTACTTATAAATATGAAGATTTTACATTGTTAGATGGTAATTCTCCCTAAACTGATCTATAGATTCAGCGCAATGCCAATCAAAATCCCAGCAGGCCTGCTTTTGTACAAACTGACAAACTCAAAGAAAACAGCTTGTTACATGGTAAGAGTAATACCATCTTGAAGTGGAACCACCGTAATGACCTGTTTGACTCCTGTATACCAAGGTATTCCTGAAGCATAGATAACCCCTCATAAAGAAACATTGCCTGTGGCATGGATAACCCCTCATAAAGATGCTTATCTAACTTCCCCAGTGGCCAGAGTTTTTAAGAGGGTCTGAGACATGAGGAGCTACATGTTTTATCAAAAAAAAAGAAAAAAAGCTTGCTACATAAACAGCGCTTTCTAGAGGATGAGGGTGGGGATCCACGATCTTGTGGCTGCCTCAGACATGACTTCTCTTCATCTCTAGTAAATGATTCTTTCTAGGAAACTGGATTTGTTAGCCTCTTTATGTGGCCTCTCAGCTCCCTTGGCCTTTGGGGGCAGGTATGCATCCAACTGCCCACTGGGGGAACACAAATTAATTTTAAACTTTATGTAGAAAGGCACAGAAGATGCTAAACAATTTTGAGAAAGAAGAACGAAACGGGTGCAGTGACACTACCAGATTTCAAGCTTTACTCTAAAGCAACAATAATCAAGGCAGAGTGGCAATGGCGTAAGTACAGACATACCTATTAATGGAACAGGACAGATTTCAGAAATAGATCCAAAACGGTATGTACAGCTGATCTTCAACAAACGTGGCAAAGTAATTCAATACTGAAAGGATAACCTCTTTTCAACAAAAAGTGTTGAAATTAAGCCAGGCATAGTGGCTCATGCCTGTAATCCCAGCACTTTGGTTGGCTGAGACAGGTAGATCGCTTGAGTACAAGAGTTCAAGATCAGCTTGGGCAACATGGTGAAACCCTGTCTTTACAAAAATATAAAAATAAGCCGGGTGTGGTGGCACACCCCTGTAGTCCCAGCTACTTGGGACGCTGAGGTAGGAGAATCTCTTGAGCCTAGGAGGTTGGGGCTGCAGTGAGCTGTGATCTCACCACAGCACTCCAGGCTGGCAATAGAGCAAGACTCTGTCTCCAAAAACAAATGAACAAACAAGCAAAACAAAAGTAGATAGTAGTTTGAAGTAGATATCACAGGCCAGGTGCAGTGGCTTACGTCTGTAATTTTAGCACATTAGGAGAATGAGGTGGGCAGATCACAAGGTCAAGAGATTGAGACCATCCTGGCCAACATGGTGAAACCCCATCTCTACTAAAAACAAAAAAATTAGCTGGGCGTGGTGGTACGAGCCTATAGTCCCAGTTACTTGGGAGACAAGGCAGGAGAATCACTTGAACCCAGGAGGCGGGGGTTGCAGTGAGCTGAGATCACTTCATTGCACTCCAGCCTGGTGACGGAGTGGGACTCCATCTCAAAAAAAAAAAAAAGTAGCTATCTTAATGACAAAAATGAACCCCAACTTTTTCCTCACACTATACACAAAAATTAATTAGAAATGTAATATAAATCCAAACATTAAAGCTAAAAGTATACAATTTCTAGAAGAAAGCACAGATGATCATAATTTGGGGACAGACAAGGGTATTGGGACACCAAAAGCATGAATCATAAAAGTTAAACTTCATGAAAATTATAAACTTCTATTCTTCAAAAGACATTACTAAGAAAAAAAGTCAAGCTACAGATTGGGAGAAAATATTCACGAAGCATATATTTGATGATTGTATATCTACAATATACAAAGAACTTTGACACCTCAAAAATAACACAACTCAAAAGAACAAAAGATTAGAATAGATCACAAAATAAGTTATATGAATAGTTAGTAAGCATATGACAAAATGTTCAGCATCACTAGCTATCAGGGAAACACAAATTCAACCTCAAGGAGCTACTGGTAAATACCCTTCACTAACAATACAACTAACATAGTAATGGCCAAATACTGACTAGTCTGTGGACCAACTGACACTCCCAAACATTGCTGGTGAAAATACAAGACGGTATAGCTATTTTAGAAAATTCTGGCAGCTTTTAATAAAGTTAAACATATTCTTATCATGCACCCCAGCAATTCTACTTCTAGATATTAATATTTACCCAAGAGAAATGAAAACATATATCCACACAAGGACTTGTACACAAATGTTTAGAGCAGCTTTATTAATAAAACAGCCAGAAATATAAACAATACAAATGTTCATCATCAAGTGAATCAATAAACAAATTGTGATATAGACATACAATGGAGTATTTAGCAATAAAAAAGAATTACTGATAAAGCAACAATATGGATGAATCTCAAAAACACTATGCTGAACTAAAGAAGGCAGGCAAGTATGATTCCATTTATATGAAATGTTAGAGAAGCCATATCAAATATGTAGTAACAGAAAGCATATCAATGGTTGCCTAGGGATGGGGAGGGACTAGAAGGAAATTGGGAGAAGGGTGTTGATATAAAGATTCTATGTTTTGCTTGTAGGTGTAGTGGACATGGTATATATACATGTCAAAACTCATCTAAAGCAGGCTGGGTGTGGTGGCTCACACCTATAATCCCAGCACTTAGGAAGGCTGTGGTGGTTGGATTGCTCGAGCCCAGGAGTTTGAGGCTAGCCCCGGCAACACAGCAAGATTTTGTCTCTACAAAATAACAGAAATTAGTTTGGCACAGTGATGTGCGCCTGTAATCCAGCTATTACAGGAGAGAGGCTGAGGTGGGAGAGCAATTGAGCCTGGGAAGTTAAGGCTGCAGTGAGCTGTGATTGCACCACTGTACACCAGCTGGGGTGACAGAGGGAGACTCTATTCTCATCTAACACCTCATCTAAATGCACAATTAAAAGGAGTATGTTTTATTGTCTACAAATTACGCCTGACTAAAGTAGATTTAATAAAAGTCAGTAAAAGTATATTAGACAGCAACAACACAAAAAACCTTGACCTTATAGTCCATCCTTCTATTGCTTCTTTTGTTTCCCTTTATAGCAATTCTCCTTGAAAAACTTTACTTTCTCATTTCTCTATTTTAAGTTTATTAAGTATTTTAGATACAAAAATAGGTATGTATTTATATGTATATATGTACAATTTAAAAAATGAATAATAATACAACAAACAGAACTGAACCTTCCATTCAACTTAAAAAATTACCAGAAAGTTTCTGACATGGTAGAATTCCCCTCTGCATGCTTCCCTGATCCTGTCTTCTTCCTCCAATCCCTTTCCCCCATCTACCTTTGTAATCACTGTGCTAAATTTTCTGTTTATCCTTCTCTGGCTTTCTTCAGAGCTTTACCAAATATTTTTTATCTTTAAAAAAATATTATTTCATTTTGCATGTGTTATAGACTGGACTTGTGCTTGTGCACTGCTCCCTGCTCCCCGCCACCATCCCCAATTCATGTTGAACCCCTAACTCCCATTGTGACTATATTTGGAGAGAGGGCCCTTAGGAAGGTAATTAAGGTTAAATGAGGTCATAGGGTGGGTTCTAATCCAGTTAAGACTGGTGTTCTCAGGAGAAGATGAAGAGACACCAGGAGGCCTGCCTGTGGACAAAAGCCACTTCCCACATGCAGAGAAAAGTCATGTGCAACCCATGGAGAGAGGCCTCAGGAGAAACCAACTCTGCTGGTCCCTTGATTTTGGACTTTCAGCCTCCAGGACTGTGAGAAAACAAATTTCTGTTGTTTTAGCCACCCAGTAGATGATGTTTTGTTATGGCAGCACTAACAGACTAATACAGGATGTTTTTGAAATTTATATATTTATGGAATTATACATGTATTCTGTGGCTTGCTTTGTTTGCTCAACATACACCGCAACTTATTTACCTATTCTCCTTCAAAAAACAACATTTTGCTATTATTAACAATGCTGTTATGAATATGCTTGTATATCTATCTTGGTACACATATGCAAATGTTCCTCTAGGTTACATAAACTATAAGTTATATTAAGTTTATATAACTTTGACTTGTTTGGGTTTCAACTAGGTATTTCCAGAGTAGTTGAACCAATTTAGACTTCCATCAGGAGTATGTATGAAGAGTTCATTGTTCTATGCTGTAACCAACATTTAGTCTATTCTCTTTTTAGTTCATTGTCATCGGGCTTTTATCTCCGCAACTCCGTCAAAACTGTAAAGTCCCTAATAGGCTCTATCTTGACAAATCCAACGGTCAATTCTCAATCTTATTCTGGATTGTTTTGAATAGTTGATTATTTTCTTCTTGAAACACTTCTAACTTACCTTTCTCATCATCCTGTATAAAGAAAGAACCCCAATGGCTTCCTATTACACTGGGAATAAAATTCTAAGTCCTCACTATGGTTTATAATGTTCCATATGATCTGGTCCCTTTCTTTCTCTCTGCCCTCATTTCATTCCACTGCCACCCCTAATACCTGCCCACCCTGGGCTCCCTCTGTTCCTGATACATATAGGAGCCTCTGGCATTTGCTACTCCCTCTTCTTGGAACACTCTGATAGTCACATGCCTTGTTTTCTCACTTCATTTATAGCTCTACCCAAACGTTACCATTGCAGGGAGGTGCAAGACCTGCAGCGCCTCTGCATTTTTGAGGTAACAGACATCACAGCTCAGTGAGCTGAAATGACCAATTTAATTAACCTGTAAGGTTGCTACTTTTGAGTGAGACTCTTATTACCCAGGATAACTAGCGGAATTGGAAGTGCCAGTGGCAGTCATGGATGCTGTATAGAGCCTCTCACAAGCCTCCATAGAGGACCACCCTACATCTTCTGTCAGCAACACTTTTCTATAAGAAAAGCAGATCTTGGCTTACTATTGGGCACTGATAGAGATTTCACACTTGAACACAGAGCACCAAATGACTACACATTACAGACTACTCATTGTGTATCGGTTGTTACTTATTCCACCAAATCACACACAAATCAACATTCCATTGCAAAAAAAAGTCTCGAAGACAAGTAAATTCTGTACACAAGTGACTAGGATTCCATAGTACCTGG
Source organism: Cebus imitator (assembly GCF_001604975.1). Lineage (NCBI taxonomy): Eukaryota > Metazoa > Chordata > Mammalia > Primates > Cebidae > Cebus > Cebus imitator. Next base: position 764,370 of record NW_016107763.1, read on the forward strand.
TCCTATTGCTTCACTACCTCTCCCCCTCAGTTTATATTCATGGTCCCATGGGAATTCCCTATTACCAGTTAACAGCTGAGGAAAAATTATAGAACTGGTTTACAGATGGGGGAGCACCAGCCAAAAGTAAATAGCTTTCACTTATATCCTTACTCAGAAGTGGCCTCAGACACACTGGTGAAGGCAAATCCTCCCAGTGGGAAGAATTTCACATATGTACCTACTTGTCCACTTTTCATCAAAGGTAACATAGTCTAAGATATATGTTTATATTGATTCATGGGTAGTGACTAATGGGTTATTTGATTATTTAGGAACCTGGAAAGAACAAGATTGGAGGACTAGAAGCAAAGATTCTGGGGGAAAAGTATGAGGATGGAATTCCCAGAATGGGCAATGAATATGAATATATTTGTGTCCCATGTGAATCCTCACCAAAGGGTATCCACTGTGGAAAAGCCTTTCCATCAGACAGACATGGTGATCTATTTTATGAATTTCAATGAGCTTCTTTTCCAATGCTTATCCAATAGGCTCATGTACAAAGCAGTCATGGCAGTGGGAATGAAAACTCTACATGGGCTTAACAATATTGACCTCCCCTCATGAAGGCTGATATGCCTAACACAACTGCTATGTACCCAAGCAGCTAAGGCCAAAACCAAGCCCCAAAAAAGGTACCATTCCCTGGAAATGGGGGCAGATTCATCACACTGAACCACTTCTATCAAAAAGAGAGCAGCAATTTGTTTACAAAATATTAAATACTTAGTCCAGACACAAATTTGCATTTACGTAAGATAAGGTTATGTTTATTACCAGGTATTTGATACCAAGCTGCCTCCAAATAACTCATTTTTCAGGAAAGAAAGTATAGCAGTGAGTTCGCATACATGCAATTCACAGGTCTTGCCATATGCCCCATCACCCAGAAATACGTGGAATGATCTGCTAAGGCTCAGTTACAGTGCCACCTACCCAACAACACAACACCCTGTAAATCTGGGGTGTGGTCATATAGATGCAATACATGCCTTAAACCAAAGGACAATAAATATTGTTTTTTTTTCTCCATGGCCAGAATACATACACAGGGACAGGAACCAAGGGTGGAGGAGGAGTGAGAATGGTCCTCTTATTAGAGACCTAATTATTCGCCTATATTATTTTTGCTTACTATCCCTGTAATTGTGGCATGCTGAGTTTGAAGTTCTAGTGCTCAAAGGACAAATGTTTCCACCATGGAACAAAGTCATGATTTTGTTAAATTCAAAGATGAAACTGTCTCTTGGTCATTTTGGGATCCTCATGCTGCTGAACCAACATAGAAGGGATCACTTTACTGGCCAGGATAACTGATCCCAATTACCAAGGGGGAACTGGTTGCTGCTACATAGAAGGTCAAGAAAGAATATGTCTGGAACTCAAGGATTCACTGGGATATGTCTTAGTCCTCTCATAGGCCTAGTCAACAGTACACTGAAGCAGCCTGAAAGAAGCAGGATTACTGAGGACTCAGATCATCCAGGAAAGCACTGAGGTACTGGCAGAGAGTAAGGGAGATATAAAATGGATAATGGAAGAAGATAATTAGGATTATCAGCTTAGGCTTTGTGAATAGCAAAAACAGGAGCTGTAATTATGTCTTTTTCCCCATCCCTCACCATTTTATATGAAGACCACTAGTGGCAGTTAAATTCCAGGCTTCAGATGGGAATATGATTTAATTATGTCAACCTGAAATGAAATGACAGCTTAAGGGACTCTGTTTTTCTGCTATGTTGGGGTGGATATGGCAGGATAAAAGTGACATACTATAATGAATATTCTCCTTTCACCCCTCCAGATCTACTCTTCACCCTGCTCTGTGCCCCAGGAGATTGATGTTGATGGACTGCATCACCTGGGGTTCCACGCCCTCTGGTATGCAAGTAGATTTGGACCCAAATGGGAAAATAGTAGAGTGACTAACTGTACTGGTTTGCCTAAAACTGAAGGGGCTATTGCAGCTTTCAGTGCTAAATTCCAGGCATATTGGGATGAACTGGTCACCCTACATCCTGGCTGTCTCCTTGCTGGGCCAGTAGATGAGCCTTTTAGCAAAGGCTGGAGCTCCTATCAGGTGGCTAAATCCTACAGCTATACTTTCCAGGACCTGGTAATCAATCTTTCCCCTTGTCCCTGAAGATCTACAGGTAGTAACTGCTTCCCAGTGTTGTCTGACCCAAGACTGTTCTGCATCACTTGCTGATTTCTGTAATCATCCCCATCCTCTTCATGAAATTTCGAATTACTGCACTAGAATGAGCCATCTGTTTCTTGCTAGAATCCTGACTGATATACCCTGGTTTAATTTCTCCATAACCATTATCATTATCTGATAATATAATGAACATTCATTTATTTTGTCCTTCCCTCCACTAGCATGTAAGCACTTTGACAGCAAAGGCCTTGTGTGTTCAGTTCACTGCTATATCACCAGCACTTAGAACAGTTATTGGCACAGGGCAAAGCCTTAATAACTAATCATCATATTATATGGCTACTAATTAATAAGGTATGATCTTATTAATTAACAAACATTTATCAATAATAAATATTTGGTGAATTCATTAGAAAAATGATTTTAAGGATATATGAATGTTAGCAGTGACTATTTCTAGAGGGTGGGGCTGAAGGCTATTTAAATTTTGTTTTGTGTTCTCATACTTTACAAATTGACTTTAGTATAACTGTATTACTCTATAATAAAATGTTATTTTATACATACTCTAAAAGACATAAACACAAGGACTAAATATATCAATTTATGTAAAACTGCAAGGAGGAAGTACAATTCTGCAGAGATTCTCAGGAAAGATAAGAGCTAGATGTCTTAAAATAGATTATTAAGGAAGGACAAGTTCTAGACACAGGAGAGAAAAACTAAAAAAAAAAGATGCTCAAAAACTAATAAGAAGCAGAAGATCTAGAGTGAAAAAAGGGACAATGGAAGGTGACTCAGGAAAAACAGCAGCAATGAGAGGACAAACCAAAAAGAAGTAACGTATGATGTGGAAATGAGACCCTACAGAACACCTGAACAAAGCTGAGATCAAAATTATCTTATATAAAATAATAGTGGCTACCAATTATAAATAATTTTCTGTAAGCAAAGTCTGTGCTCAGAGTTTTACATTAAGATTTTCTTTAGTTTTTTTATTGGTGTTTTTTAGAGACAGGATTTTACTCTGTCCCCCAGGCTGTAGTGCAGTGGTGCACTGCTGTCTCTGAACTCCTGGGCTCAAGCAATCCTCTCACCTCAGCCTCCCAAATTGCTGGGACTAGAGGTACCACCATGCCTGACTATTATGTAAATTTTTATAGAAATGGGGTCTCACTTTGTTGCTCAGGCTTGCCCTGAACTCCCGGCTTCAAGTATTCCTCCTGCCTCAGTCTCCCAAAGTGTTGGGATTACAGGCGTGAGCCACTGCAACTGGCCTGTTGTAGTATTAATGTACCCCAGTGAATCCTATCTCCCAGTACATATATCCTTGTGTAGTCTCCTTCTACAATGACTTTAGAACTGGTCATATGACCTGCTTTGGTCAATGAGACATTAACAGTTGAAACACAAACATAGGTAGGAAAAGTGCTATATATTGGAGAGCTTGCCTTCTCTTTGACTGGAAACAAGCTGTCGTGTGAAAAAGTCCAGGGTTGCCTGCTGAAGACATGTGGACTCAAGCCATAGCTGGCACCAACAGTCAGACATTGTGACAATGTGATTGAGACCATCTTAGACCCTGGCCCCAGTATAGCCAGCCCTGAGATGACCGCATAAGTAACCCCAGAAAAGACCAACAGAAAAAAAAATTGCCCAGGTGAACCCAGCTCAAGTTGATGACCTACAGAAACATAAGAAATAATGTGGTGTAAAAAGCCTGATGTTTTAGGTCACTAAATTTTGGGGTTCTTTATTCTGGAGTAATATAGAGATACAAATCTCAAAATAACTTCAAGGTATGACTTACTATACACTTGTAAAGTGAGGAAACAGAATTATAAAATATATGAGTAACTTACTGTAGCTAGTTAAGTGACAAAACTACTGTTGAATCCAGGTTGTCAGACTCCAGAACTTTTAACTCTACCCTTACAGTAGATAAGAAAAATGACCAAAACTAACAGATTGGTAATGAGGTCATTATACAGGGAAAAATGAATGACTTTGGGGTTTCAAAAAAGTGGAGGGAGCTGCATGAGAATTTGATTGCCAGATTTTGAAATAAAGTCATGTGACTATGCCTGGTGCACTAAAGGGGTAATACTGCCTAGCCGAGTTAAGGGGAATCATTCGAAGACACTAGCACAGGTGACACCCCCTCATCCTCCCCACCCTGCCAAAACCACTAAGAAAGATATAATACCCTGACGCTCACCTGACAGAAGGTTATGTTCCTGAGATTCATAATTGAACTGGATCTCCATGGGCTGCAACTGGATACCTCAGAGAGCAAGTGGAGAATTACTATTTCCTCTGAAAGCTTTTCTTGTCCACTTAAAGGTCTGGGACCTGGACGCAACTGGGCACCACTGGGCTTGGAAGGGAATCAATGTGCTGACTAGAGATGTAATCTCCGAAACAGACCACCACAAAATCCTCAAGATATAAAAGAAGGAGAAAACAAAATCTCATTTGACTTCTAGTTGCTTTTCTCTCAGAATGTATTAGGCTTCCTCCCCATAATCCAAGAGCCAGGGATTACCCCACTTAAGACACACATTCCCCATTCGAAGTCTTGAGATGTTCAAACAAAATTACGGGTTAATACTACAAAAATAAATGTATAACTGGAAAGATAGAGCAGGGAAGGGAATTTTACAATCGATTCTAGTGGTTAACACTAAGATATTCGCTGCTCTTCCTATCAAAAAATGACACTTATTGATCATTTTTCTTCCCCTCTTGCTTTTTCCAACACTCACAAATTCAGGTGGCTCTTTCCCAGTACGGTCGGCTGATTCACGTGGATACACCACGCTTGGTGACTCCACCCACCCCACAGAGTTTCCGGCATTCTTTTGGTTGCACCCAAGACCAGCTGGGCTGACTGGGGACCAACCGAACACGAGGCCGAGAACCGAAAGGCTCTACGTGCCTGGGAGCGATCCCGGCGGCCATCACTCTCCGAGGTCTCGAGAAACCGCGCACAGTTTCCGGGCTGTGAGGTCGCTTGTTAGGGAAGATCACCTCTAATTTCTGGGCTATCCGCGAGCCGACATCACCGTACCTCGATGTGGTCTCCGGACCGCTGTGAAACCTCATACCCGGCCAACCCGCCTTTGCACTGTCCGCTCTAGGAATCTGGGAGGAGTGCTCAGCTCTATGGTTCATCATAGCGCAGGCCCCGGGCGGCGGTGGGGTACCGGGTCGGGGAGGGTTGCCGAGAATTAACCCTGAACAGCCGCGAGCTGCCCCCAGCGGTGCGTTAGCCAGGGACGTGCTTGGCCGGCGGCAGATCCCTTGCTGCTCTGTCTGCCGGTTCTTGAGGTGAATATCGGAATCCATTATCTTTCGGGAAAGCTCTCTGGGGCAGGGTAGGTTTTCTGACTACATACGAGTTCTTAGTTATCATTTTAAAAATAACCACCCCTTCCCCTCTCGCTTATCTGATTCGTAGATGGGCTTTCATTCTTCCTTCCTGTCCTCTCTGTTTTTTTGCACCCCCAGAAGAGTGGCGCGCGTCAGAATCACCTGGAGACCTTGTTAAAATACTGAGTGCTACCCCCAACTCCTGAGTTGCTGATTTAGTAGTGGGGGGAGGCGGAGGCGGGAGCCCAGGTTCTCAGGTGATCCTGAAGCTGTTGGTCCTGGGTTCACATATTGAGAACCACTGCCCAATAAATAAATGATGCTCAGTAATTAACCCCTTAATTAACGAAGAGCTGGATTTTTATCTACTTTGCAATCTAGAAAGGGCATGATTAAATAGACCTCTTAAATAGAGGTCTATTTAAGATTTGCTTGCTAGTACAATTCTCATTGATCAGGGTGATAAGGACCCGAAATGGAGGGTGCGGGATAATCAGGGCAGGAAAGGATATTGCTGGGTTCATGGAAATATTTTGGGAAATGAGGAGTCAGGACCTTATTTCAGGTTTGAGACCAATGTGACATGTGACTTGGGTTAAGCTGTCGGGTGGGGAAAGGAATAGCTTTGAGAAAACGGTGGGTGGCTAAGTCGTAGTTGAGGTGGAAGAAGAGGGCTTCCTAGCCCAGCCCAAGTCCCTGTTGGGATATATGAAGTTTAGAGATGTATGAATGAGATCTTAATATAACCCCGTAAGGGGAAAGAGAGGTGGGAATTTGAGTCCAGCCCTCCCAAGTAGGGAGTGCAGATACTTAAAAAACAAAAACAAACAAACAAACAAAACGAGCTTATTTTTGGCCGGGCGCAGTGGCTCACGCCTGTAATCCCAGCCCTTTGGAAGGCTGAGGCAGGCAGATCACCTGTGGTCAGGAGTTCGAGACCAG